>NW_006443128.1:590799-657718 GCF_000325575.1 Pteropus alecto
TGTCAGCTGCCCTCCCCATAGCAAGCAAACCCAGAGATAGAGGCCAGGTGGCATCTGATTCTGTGATGGTTACACAGGTCCTCACAGCACAGTATGAGAGGAGCAGTTTCCAGGGGAGGGAGAAGGGACCCCAGCCTCTCAGGGTAGGAATGTCAAGATCACATTATAAGAAGAGCTTTTTTGCAGGGGAGGAAGTGGATGCTGGTGTGACCCTTTTGGAAAACACAGTCTACTCCATGGCCTAGCATCTTACCTAAGCTGAAAATAAGAGAAGTGGCTTGAAAAGGTGACCTCGCATGGCCAAGCTCACACAGCCAGGAGATGCAGGGATTCAGACCTGGACAGAAGTACGTGGCTCTGGAGACCCACCCCCTGCATTGTGCTAGAAAATTCTGCACTCAGCAGGAGGTGTTTCTGAGTACAGCTCTTTCAGTGAGCACTGGGTGTGAACCCTAGCTAAGCGGGAGGCACCCTGGCCCCTGAGTCAGAGTAACAAGCAGTAAGGGGAATTCTGGGAGTCAGTATCATCCACAGCAAAGATAAGCCTGCAGCCCCTGACCTCTTTCCACTCCCAGAACCCATGGTACACCTTCAATGTAGTCTATAGCCAAGGTCAAAGCCTGAGGCAAAATGCAGGATGCTTTAAAGAAGAGAAAAGATTAGCATTGGAGACTTTGCTGCAACAGCCCAGAACAGGTTGGAGGCAAGTACAAATTTCAATGGCAGAGCAAACAGCACTGGGGTCCCAGGCCTTTCTGGTCTGTGACTTGGGTATTTGTCTTCTGCCCTCTCAGACCCCAGCACTTCCCCTGAGGGGAATCACCTGGAGCGGGCGGTGGGGAAATTATGCTGGGAATAGATGCTGACTGCAGGTCTCCAGGGACCTGTGGACCGGTAAGACTCTGGTTAGAGGAATGTGGTGGCTGGGAATCTGCCCAGCCCCGTCCTGGGAAGGGAGTCAGCTCTGGCTAGAGGAACTTCACAAGCCTTTTTGGGGTCTTGAAAAATAGTGAGGCTGCTGCCAAGCGCTCTCCCTTTCTCTTTCTATACCCCTCTCTCTCTCTCTCTACCCCTCTCTCTCTCTTTCTGTCCTACTCCTTTAGACTTTCAGAAATATCGTGGATGGGACCATTGGGTGTAGGCATAAGGGTCATGAAAATCATGAAAGTGGACAGAAGACCTTGCTATCTGATCCCCACCCAACAGTGAGATAGGGTTGGGAGGGAAGGGCATTCATCCTGATATATGTAAATTGAACTGAAAAATTCATTTACAATCTCATCTACATGCAATTCCAGGAGGCTTGGAGTCTCTCTGAGCAGCACTTGTTTCCTTTCGATATCTGATTTACTCCAGTATCTGAGTTGTTGACCGGCTGGCGGGGCAGGACAGTCAGCACCTGGACACTCCTGCTCTTTGCTTGGAGCTGTGTGGGTGAGACCACCCAGAACAGCGGGCCCCAGACCTGCTCTTGAAACTGCTAGAGGTGAGTTCCCAGAGGGTCCAGACACCCAGTGGCCAGTTATAGCTTCTTCTCACTGCCCTGCAGAAATCTCTCCTAGATCTGAAATTGGGGTTCGCTTTCAGCTCCAAACAGTCATCGCCAACAAAAGCAGTGCCACTCAGAAACCAGTTGCCCACGTGTCTTGCCATCACCTCCCACGGAGAGCAGCTGGGCCACAGAGAAGGCTGAAAAGCAGAAACAGAAGGAAGGCGACACACCATCAAGATTGCAGATTCTGAGACTTCTAGGAAGGTAGTTGACCATGTGGGCCCTGTCATTTCCAGGACTCAAAATAGGCCTTCAACCTCTCCCAGGGATCCAGGGTGCGATCACCCCAGAGCTCCCCAGAAATAAGGCAACATAAGGCCAAGCTGGACAGGCCTCTGCTTTGAGGGGTACAGAGGGCCACTGAGGGGAGAGACGGGGAGTTTGCTGCAGGGGCTATGGTGAGAGTGTGGCCGTGGGACAGAACTCCACTCCTCTGAGCAGTGATTTTCCCACTGTTCTCCCTTGCTGTGAGCCTAGAGAAGTAAAATGTTCCTCATTACCCACACTGCAGTGACCACAAGGCAGGGGCCCTGGGGAGATGCCCACTCACAAAGCTGACCTGTGGGGCTGTTGGATGCAAGGGGAGTAGACTGGATAACATATTATCCTGGGTCCTGAAAACTCAAACCTACCCCTAGAAAGTGTGGGGTCCTAGCGTCACCTTAAACAACCCAGGCTGCTCTCACGGGACTTATCTAAGGCTCCCTGGGGAGAAGCCAGGACTGAGATCTGGACCTGCAGGAGAGCAAGGCCAGGAAGTCAGGCAGGAGGGACAGAATGAGGGGCTGAGACCCAGAGCAGCAGCTGCAGCTGCTCTTAGAATGGAGCCTTGAGAGGAAGCATGCCAGGCAGCCGAATGGAATGTCTGCAAGCCTGAGGCTGAGAAGCAGTTCTCCTTCCGGTTAGGTGATTCCCACTGTCCGGTCTACTCAGAACATTCAGTACAAATGCTGGGATGTCGGCTGTCCCTAAAAAAAGACTCCAGCTGCTGGAGCCAGGGCTGCTTGGAAAACAGGCTCCCTGGGGAAGGAAAGGAGCCCTACACTTAAGAGAACAAAGCCTGTGGGAGCAAGACCTTCCTATAACTGCGGGAGAAGTGGTCGCGGAGTGGGTAGGAGCGATGGTCAGTGTGATGGTGGCCAGAAAACTACTAGAATTGGGCCCCACAGTGTGCTGGAGGCAGAAAGCTGCAGAAAGGGATTCCAAGTTGAGCGAGACTCACTACAGCCATTTCCACGTTGTTTCTTCTGAAATCCATGTTCTCCCCTCATTGTAGTGTTGACTGGGCCTGGTCCCAGCATCAGGGTGTGATCCTACCGTGGCAGACTCTGGCAGTGCCCAGAGTCTGAGTGCAGGGACTAGTTCATTAGCAGTTGCCAAGGTCCTGAGTGGATCCTAAGTGGAAGGGAGGCAAGAAACAGAACGAGTACCCTAGCATGGCTGAAATGCTGTTCAGTGGCCATGCTGCTGCAGAATGAACGAATGAGCTTCTGGGCAGGCATGGGCACAGAGTTAGTAAATGACAAAGGACTGCTGACGCACCCCCAGAAGAAAACGTAGGTAAATAGAGATGTCCTGCACTGTGCTGCCCTCTATGCGCTGAGTAACTGAGGGCCTGTAAGATGCTTGAAGACCTTTCCAAGGATGCAGGCACTTGTGTATCATTCCTCTTCCACGCTATTTGTTGAACACTGTAACAAGAATGCTTACCGCTCTGATTAGTTCAACAATGAGCACTAATTGCCTCCCTCCTACAGGGCCTACAGTGTCCTAACCACTTTCTCTCCTTGTCTTCTTTAAACTACACAGTAACCTTAGGAGGTAAGCACTGCTTTCATTTTTCCCACCGTGCAGATAGGGAAACTGAGGCACTGAGCAGTGGCATAGCTTCTACCAGGCCAGGCAGCTGGTGATGGAGGCCTGGCTTAAGAACTTGTGCCCTGTGCCCCATCCATGCTACATAGGGGTGGCTAGTCCGAGCTCTCCACACCTGCTCACTGCCCCGCTCATTCAGTGCTGCAGGCCCCCATGTGCTCTGTGGGGTCAGGGGTGAGAGGTGGACAAGGAGGATAGGAGGTTATAACTGGGATGGAGAGCCATTGCACAGTCCCTGACAGACACCAGGCTAGCCACTGTATGTCTGCCAGGGCCAACGTGTGGTCTCTAGCAAGTCGGTGACTCCTCACTTTGACGGTGCAATGCTGGGCTAAGTGAGCGGGTTCCTGTGACTTCAACTTGCATTCAATGCAATCCGACAGTTATTTACCCTGGAAGTGCAGTCTGCTCAGTTGTGCTTTCAGCACTCGTTCTGAACAAGACAAGATGCTGCCCTCAGGAGTTCTACATTCTAGTGGGAATAGAAGTGGCAATAAACACAAAACACAGTCATGTAGATTACAGGCTGGGAGGAAAGAGAAAGTAGGGAGGCCCATGGACAGGAGGCAGGTCTCATGGGAGTTGGTGTCACTGAGAAGATGAGAGTTGAGCCAAGACTGTAAGGCATACAGGAGCTGGCCAAGTGGACAAGAGGGATGAGGAGGGAGGCAGAGCAGAGGGGCTGGGCTTCTATCTTTGCCCCGAGATAAGCCCTCTGCCTCATGTGCTCTCTGGATGTCATGGCAGCCCTTGGCAGGTTTCAGTAAGTCACCTGAGGTTTAATTACTGGAAATTGAGCTTATACAGCGAAGCACAGGCCACAGGATGAAGAGGTGCAAAGGGAAACTGCATCTGAGCACACATATCTGTGTGGACCAGGCCTCTTGTCTCTGCCCGCTGGAAGCCACCCTGGTGCCTACCCACCCATGGGCTGTGCTTCCAGACTGTTTAGAAGTCATGATGCTTGTGTCAGTTCAGACTTAGAAACTGACACCTGTTAATGTCTTCGGTGTACAATAAGGAGAGATGGAGAGCATGGAAAACTGGAAGCTGCTTGCCCCACTGAAGGTATTGCACCAAACATACTTGAAACACAGAAACTGATTTTGAGAAACTTGTCTGGGAGCTGAGTCCTCCAGCCCTCAGTGTGATTTCTAACTTAGTGGAGAAACAATCTCTATCTAGTTCAACTCTCCTGAGGTAACTGAGAGAAGACAGAGGAGTGATAGACTAGGGTCAAGGGCTGCACAGCCTGGAGCCTACAGATACAAGTGAAGGGAGGCTATAAATGGAGGGGCAGCTCCTGCTACAGGTCCTGTGCTCATCTGGGAAAGAACAGGGTAGATTCAGGGCTCTGGGTCAGAAGAAGGTCATGACCATGGCCACCTTGGGAATCCAGAGGGGACCTCCCCTTGGTGCTCTTGGGACAGCACTGCATTGTGCATCTAGGTCCATGTTTTGATAGCCACATTGCTGAAAGCTTGAGAATTACTCCATAGGGTGTTCTGCATGAAAAATGACTCACCCTCCCAGGCTTCTCCTTGAAATTGAAGAACTGAGGTGCACAGATATTTTTCTCATATTACCAAGAGCACTAACAGCCACCCAGACACACAGCCCTGGGCTCATCAGTCACAGAAAGGGAAGGAAGCCCAAAGCCTGCTCGTGGAGCTCTCCGGCCATCTGGTGAGAGCCGTTAAAATCTCCCAGACACCCCCTCAACCCCCGTTCACTCAAGGCACAGTGTCAGCCACAGGCACAACAGGGCACAAGGTGTGAGAGAACACATGTCTGCATGTGCACGACTAACTTTTCCAAGCTTCTCCAAGCTTCTTAGGACTCGAAATATTTTTAATATACTTTTAAATGTTGGAGAAAAGGTCTTTGTTTCTTTTAATGAATGGTATCTGACACAACCCAGAGATTAAAATAATCTTTCTCAGGGATTTAAGATTCAGAGAGTTAATCAGCATAAAACTAGTGGCCAGATAGCTGGCCAGAAAGAGGAGACAGCCTATAATTCAGTAAAGAGACCCTATTCCATTAACCCCACACTGCATGAGCCAGGAGGCCTCTTCCCAGGGAGCCAGAGCCCTTGGCCTTCAAAAGCCCAGCTTTCCAAGTCAGGCTGGACCCACAACCTGCACAGGGAAGCTTTTGTCTGTGGGGTAAGAGAGAGGCCGTGGGGGTTTCAACAGTTGGCAACATCGATGGCAGAAGTAGAACCATTCCCAGAAAATCAGCATGAGTTTTCCATCTCCAATATAGAGTAGCTGCCAAGAATTGAGTATAGTTAGAGAGAAATCCTGACATTCTGTTGGCTTTATTTCTTTCATTCTTGGCCTAAAAATTGTATTGCTTCTCATCTATGGTCATCAGATAGTCATTCATTCATTCATTGTTGATTTGAAAGGAAGCCCAGAGGAGAATAGGGAGGCATGACAAGATACTCTGATTCGGTGGGTCAGATCGAAGACCCAGGGCAGCAGGGCCAACCTGTAGGAGCTTGTGTGCATTTCAAGTACAGCAACATAGCTACTAGAGCACTGGCTACACAGACCCAAGTCTATAAATTGATGGTGACTGGCATGGTTAGAGGGTTTCCCTGTGGAATAGCTGGTGCCCTCTACAGAGCCACCGACTGAGAGCAGTGGTTGGTCAATATTAGAAACCAAGTCATGACTGGCTTTCAGAACTCTGGGCACACGTGGTCAGTGCCTCCAAACACTCTATGGAGGAATGCAAAGGCACAGCCGGACCCTGAGGTCCCTGACATTGATCAAAATTCTAAGACCTTCCTGATTTTTTTTTAAGTCACTAGCCACAAAGACTAGATCCCCTCAAGCTCCGGGAGATCTGATGGCCTGGCTGCTGTTCAAGTGGCTCCACCAGGCTGGCCACAGAACAAAAGCAAATAGACTCTATGGAGGAATGCAAAGCCACGGCCGGACCCTGAGGTCCCTGACACTGATCAAAATTCTAGGACCTTCCTGATTTTTTTTAAGTCACTATCCACAAAGACTAGATCCCCTCAAACTCCGGGAGGTCTGATGGCCTGGCTGCTGTTCATGTGGCTCCACCAGGCTGGCCACAGAACAAAAGCAAAGCTGAGGCCCTCTAGCTACCCACAGACACCCTCAGTCTGGCATGAGCCTCCTGCTGATTTGGAGGCATCTTACCCCAAAATAGGAGATATCTTAGATGTCTGAGCAAGATCTGCACTATGAGTGAGCCATGTCCATACTGGCTTAATCAGGGCCATTTGGATTGTCTTTCCCCAGCCAGGCCATGGCCCACTCTAACCTTCCTGCTCATACAGAGGACTCTAGCTAGCTCTTGTCCTGCAACTCCATGCAGAGCCAATGCACCAGAGGGCCCTCACTTGGGTTGTCTTAGAAGAGGTCGTGTGACGGTTACTTCCATGTGTCAGCTCGGCTGAGGGATGCCTAAAGAGTTGGTAAGACATGATTTCTGGGTGTGTCTGTGAGAGCGTTTCAGTAGCATTTGATTCGGTGGACTAAGTAAGGAGCCCTGCCCTCAGCAATGTCAGTAGGTGTCATCCAACCCATTGGGGCCTGAATGGAATGAAAGACAAAGGAAGGGCAATTTCTCTTTTTTCTTAACCTAGGATGTCCATCTTTTGCCCTTGAGATTGCAGCTCCTGTTTCTTGGGCCGTTGAACTTGGATTGAATTATACCACTGGCTTTCCCAGGTCTCTAGCTTGCATACGGAAGATAATGACAGTTCTTGGCCTCCATAAATGTGTAAGCCAATTCCTATAATAAATGTTCTCTGACATCTATCATCTATCTATCTATCTATCTATCTATCTATCTATCTATCTATCTATCTATCTATCATCTATCCTATTGGTTCTATTTATCTGGGGAACCCTGACTAATACAGCTGTATCTGTTTTCAACATGGTGCCATCTGAAAAATGACCACAGCACTTCTCCCACACTCTCCCTTTCACTATAAATGATAGCAGATAAAAAAAAAAATTATTCTGGGCTAAAAATGGAAAAGGGAGACTACCTCTTGAGCTTGGGTAAATTGACTGACTATTCTATTTGGAACTTGCCATGTGACTGATGGCAATGTCAGGAAGCATAGTTTTCATAAGAAATTAAGGTGGGACAGTAGGGTTTCTCAACTGATAATTGTAGAATTTGAATATTTTACAGCTTTTAGAGAAAATGAGGTTTGTTGCTATCTTGGTAAGTGGCTCTATCACCTAGTTTTCACTATGGAGCACTGTGTACAACAGTTGTAAATATCTTCCCCAAGGTTTGCCCAAGAGCACTCTGAGCTTAGTCTTCCCGTTCTTCAGCATTCATTCAAAGGAAGCTTTGCCCTTGAGTTTGAAATCCACTGTTGAGACACTGCTCAGATTGTAGGTTCCATCTCTGCTTAGTGAGGGCTAGGCAAATAGATGCACATTTCTCTCATATACATTTAGACAGAAATAGATGATAGATAGATGAGAGAGAGAGAGATGATAGATAGATAGATGATAAATAGATAGATAGATAGATAGATAGATAGATAGATAGATAGATAGATAGACAGACAGTTAGATAGAATGATAGATAGATGTATTATTACTTCATTACTGGTACATTTTAACCTGTGATTCAACCCACTTTTTCAGCCTGGAAATGTCAGAAAAGACAAACAAAAAAACAGCTGCAATGTCCACTTACCTTGATAAGCAAAGTGTAGGACCCAAAAGACTAGGTATAATAGTATTTAATTGTATCTTAAAGATAAAAAAAAAATTCTTGTGTCCACAGTAGAAAATAATATAACTAGTATATACTAGTTATATAGTATATATAATATACTATATAACTAGTATATTAGTTATATACTAGTTATATAGTATATTAAAAAAAAAATTCTTGTGTCCACAGTAGAAAATAAGAGCACAAAAAAATAAGCGAAACCAGCAGATCACGCTGCTAAAGAAGATTTGGAACCCATCTGGGTATGTGCCAGAGTGAAGGAGTCAGAGTTGGTGTCCATGGCCATGAGCATGGATACTGGAGCTTAAGCAGGAAGGTCAAGATTCAGGAGGACCTGTTGCCACCTCCGGAATCACTGTCTTCATCTCTGCCTTCACAATCAGCATTTATTAAACTCCTCCCAGGTCAGGGTCCCACAAATACCTTCTCCTCACTGACACGGAGTGTTAGAAACTGTGAGTTAACCAAGGGGACGAGAAGAGAAAGGAGCTACCCTCAGAACTGGATAGACTAGAGAGGTTGATGACATGAAGCCTCTCAGCATCCCTGAAGAGGCGAGGTTCCAGATGTGCTGCTTGGCAGCACCAGGCCACAGCCTCTCATTTACAAAACAACACTCAAAGGAGGCATGTAGTGGATACACATTGTAGGAACTCCACTAGTGCTTCAGAAGGCTGTCACTCAACCTGGTGTCCCATCAGAGTCCCTGTAATGGCTTCCTTCGGCTGTCATTCTCGGTGGATTCAATGTTCAGAGATTGAGGAAGCACAGCAGACAGCACACATGGACCACTTCTGTGCCTACCACAGTGCAGAAGGCAGAAAGTACAAATGCAAATGCTGGGTCTTCAGGAAAAGACCAAGTTCACATGGCCACCTAAGTCATTCATTCACTACTTACTGGAGCTACTCATTATTATATCCATTTTACAGATGGGCTAATGGAACCTCAGAGCACAAGTAACTTGGCCAACTTCACATAGCTGACTCCAGAAACTAAAGCCAGACAAATATGACTCCAAAAGTCACAATCTCTCCACCATGAGGTGTTGCTTCTTTAAGCAAACACTTCGTCACTCTGTTTCCAGTTTGGAGGCACATGGGGCCTGGAGTCAAGCCTGGAGTCCCACCCCTGCCCATCCACTTCCTGCATAGCACTGCAGTCTTGGGCAGTGCTATGAATCTGTAACCGAGTGGTCTCGAGCCTCAGTTTCTCCTTCTGCAAGATGGGTATGATGACACCCAGCTGGCCAGGTTATCACGAAGATTTACTGAGTGATACAGGTGGCTGTGCTGTACTGATCGAAGCTCTCAGCAAGTATATTCACCTTACCCTGGTGACTCTATGCACTCAGGAAGCATTGATGACCATGATACGAGGTTGCCCCATGGCCTGAGAGCATGAAAACACAGCACATCACAGGTTTCCTGAGGCTACTGTAACAAAGTACCAGCAACCAGGTGCTTAAATAATGGAAATATATCATCTCACAGTCCTGGAGGCCAGAAGACAGAAACCAAGTTGTTGGCAGGGTCCTACTCCCTCCCAGACTCTGGGTACAATGATTCCTCATTTCTGTTCACCTTCTAATGGCTGCCATTAGTCCTTGACATTCTTTGGCTTGTATATGCATCACTCCTGTCTCTGCTTTTCATCTCATATGGCCATTTTCCCTATGTGTCTTCCTTTTTCCTTCTTAAAAGGGGGAGAGACATCAACTCCCTTACCAGGGATTAAGACATCACTATATCTTTTTGGGGAACAGTGGAGGCGTAATTCAGTTTATAATGACAGGGAGCACGTGGGTGCTAACTGCGCGGTGGCTTCCAAGACCCTCCAGCTAGTGTGGAATTTACACCAGCTACTATGACAAAGGACGGGATAAAAGCAAACTCTCAAAGGTCTCTCTAGCCATGACCATGGATGCAGCTGCAGTGTAGAAAGAGGCCCTCCAAAATTTCCTCACCCAGTCAGGTGGAGGTCTCTGGGGGATCGGCCTGGAGACCCTCAGGCCATCCTGAGCACCTATGCCCCCAAGTCAGGTGAGATCTCCAGGGACCACTACTCAACAGAGACGGGAAGCCTGGGCCTTGCTGAGTGTCTGGACAGGAGGCAGGAACTAGGGTTGGGAGGCCCTCTGATGTGGCATTTTCATCACGGAAGGTTGAGGCGGCCTTCACACAGCAGTAGAGACGCTGTTCGTGGTCCTGCTCAGACCAGCCTAGAGGATATCTCCCTCCATGGGGATCTTCCAGCAGCTGACTTTGAGGCAGGCACCCGGTGCCTGTCATGTGCGGCAGGTGTGTGTACCCGGGCACAAGGGGTGCAGGTGAAGCAGGGAGGGAGGAAGCCGGTGAGAGCCTGCTGTCCAGCAAGTCACCCTTCAGGCAGCTGGAGCTCATCCCGCTGGGAGCTCCAGGAGACACACAGACACTACCTCAGAGTCATCTGTGGAGGGGTCAGGAAATGAAGGTACTTATCCACCAACACCCAGCTTCCATTGAGCTCCCGAATGGCCAGGGTATGAGTTCCCGAATGGCTAGGCACAGCTAAGACGCTTCCACAGGAAAGAAGGAGCCCGTGAGGCTGCAGGTGAGTGTCGGGAGGTCTGGACTGAACTGCATGCACCCCCAAATCAATCTGCAGCCCAGCCTTCTACCTGTGACAGGCTAAGCAATGTGCCTTGCAGAGCCCTGATGGAGTAAAGGACTTAAGTCCACAGTGCTGAGAGTACTGCCTGCAGGGTCTCTAGGGGCAACCCCCATTGAAGTGAGCTGTGCAGCCTGCTCCACAGCAACTGGCAGCATTGGCCAAGGCCTTGGTTTGCTTGCCTGGAGTCACCACGCCTCCTTTCTGCCAGCATTGCTGCCCTCCACTCCCTTCTACTGGCATTCAGCCCAAGAGTACCGCAGGAATCTCCCCCTCCGAGCAGGTCTCTGCAGGATGTGACCTGTGAGATACTGCTGGGTTTCATCCTCCAAGCCAGAGTACTTCTCAAGCATTTACTTCTCATGATCTCTGATAAGAGCTAGAGCTTGAACCCACCCACCTTCCCCCAGCCCTTCCTGAGACAGAAATTCACCAAAACCTTCTTTAATTAAACATCGCATGGGATCAACATGGACTATATTCTCCCAACATTTGCCAGTGTTCTGCTTGCCAATCCTTAACAGCTCTAACAAAAAACATCCCATTTTCTTATGAAACAGAAAGATTTCCCTTTCCGTGAGCTGCTAACAAGTACATGCAGCCATCATGTCAGCCCAGTTAAGCTCAGGAAAAATAAGTGTGTTCTGAAGCCCGCACCGAGCTAGGCCTTTGAAACTTGGCACACTCTGCACGGTTTCCATGCTTTGACTCATAAAGACCTTACAAGCAAATGCCAACGCTGCCAGTTATAAACCAGGGCTGACATTCTAAACGATCAAGGAGTCCAGAGTTTCTGAGGCTGGATGTCCAATCAGGACCTGTCCCAGACTCCTTGGTGCCATTCAGGGCATGGGATAAGGATGTGCCAAGCAGACATTCCTGAGGGCTCAGGAAGCCCTCAAGATACTGCTGCTCAGCCTGACAGCCTCTTATGTGCACTGGGAAATTCTGGCACATTAACTGTGCCCCAGACCCCTCATGAGGACAGTGACCAAGGGGGTCAGCCAGGCTGGGATGTAGGGCCATCAGCTGTACCCGTTGAAGCATGCAGTATCTGATGGAGTGTGGCCAACAGCAGCTCAGATAAAATGACTCCAGTTCTATTATTTCAAGCATCTCCACAGGGCCATTACAAACCTTCCCTGTGAGTTCCAGGTTTGATACCCTACTTATTTTTAAAAGAAAGGAGAAGGAGCATGCAGAAGGGGTCCAGCCATGCCAGGGAGAGGCCTCCTCCCGGTGCTGTAATTTTGCAATTCTCATTCATCTAGTTTGGGGTGAATGTTCCCAAACTTACAAAGATGTTAAAATTTACAGGTATTGGGAGGGAAAAGGCAGCTACAAGGCACTTTTCACATGGCCCATAGTGCCCTCAGCAAGGAGGCCGATATTCCCCACACCTAGTCTGGCATCACTCTGACAGCCCAGCAGCATCATCAGTGCCAGGAGGAGCAGCACCCCCGTCCCACAGCCCATTGTTCGTGGTGCATGTCCTAGATCCAGGAGACACGCGAAGCTACCTAGCAGGATGTTCACACAGAGGCCTAGGAACAGATGGAGGGCAAAAGCTCCTGGCAGACCACCTCGTCCCTACCCACTGCAGAGGGATGGATGCTGGGTCCTCTCAGGCCGGTGCAGGAGAGCAGTGGGTCATAGTAGACCAGAGCAACATCGTCTCTGACACATGGGGTGGGACTCCCTTCACAGGACACTCTCAGAGCCACATTTTCAGTATTTGTAGTTTGCTAGTACCCTGGAGACCGTTCCAGGAAGACACTGTGCCTGTAATTTGGAGCAGTGCCACCAAGCAAATAGCCACTTCTGCAGACAGGAACCAGCAAGTTAGAGATTCTTTAAAGAGACCCATACAACCTGGCCTAAGAATGCCCTATGCATGCAAAGAATAAAATATTGATACAGATGTAAATGCCTCAGTACTGCTGTGTGTGGTAGAAAGTCTCCAAGAGTTCATTTCACGCTGTCCTCAACAAACACCAATTGTTTCAACCATGGCCCAACCTGACTCTGCTGTTTGTCCGGCCTCAGGAAAGCATTCACCTTGAATCCTTTTCATAACATTAAACTTTATCTGCTTGTGGCTCCTTACTAGATATGTTTTTTCAACACCAAGTAATTCGATTTTCAGTGAGCACAGACCAGCATCCTACAACTTAACTCAATTCTGATACTATCTACATAGAGATAGAGACATGCCATAGGTCAAGGGCTCAGCCCCACAGAAACACCCTCCACTTCAGATGTGAAGTCCAAATTGTCACCAACCTGCTGTAAATCAGAGGTTCCCATGACTCCTCTTCAGTTTTGATTAATTTGCTAAAGCGGCTAACAGAACTCAGGAAACCCATTCAGGAAACTCACTAATCACTGATTTATTACAAAAGATATTAATGGCTGTGAATCAACAGCCAGATGACGAGATAAAGGATGAGGCTTTGCATGAAGGAGTTTGGAGCCTGGCATGGTGGTAGGCATGTGGTTCTCTTCGAACACTATCTTTTTGGATTTGTATGGAGGATTCATTACATAGGCTTGATTGGATAAATAATTGGCCACCGGCCATTGATTCAATCTCCAGCCCCTCTCCCCTCCATGGAAATCAGGGTGTGGGACTGAAAGTTCCCAGGCTCTACTCCCAGTTAATTCCTCTGGCAACCAACCACTACCCTTAGTGTCCAAACGTCACCCCATTAACATAAACTCAGATGTGGCAGAAGGTTGCTTACTAAGAATAACAAGTCACCCATTTCACCTTTATGGCTCTGAAGTGATTTCACTGATTTCACAAACTGAAGACAAGAAACCAAATATTGTAACAAAAGATGTTTTCATTGCTCTTATCACTCAGGAAATTCTAAAGGTTTTGGGAGCCAGCTGTTAGCCAGGAACCTGGATGAAGACCAGACTATATTTATTATAAATCACAATTTCACACTTGTCAAGGGGAAAGTGGGAATTTCCTCCTTGGGACCCCACCCTATTAGCTCTAGGAGCCCCTGGGCCCATGAAGACCAGCCTGTAATTGGGAGTTATGCACAGGGACACGTCATCTTGAGCTCTGCTACTCTGACTCTGTCAAAAGAGAAATGGACGGTGGCATAGGCAGGAGAGGACAGGTTCTCCTTCACCAAAGGAGAAAGTATACTTGTCTTCCACATGCTGGCTTTGAAGAGTTTTGTTATTGAAACTAAAAAAGAGGGGATTCGAAAGAATCAATTACCGTTTTAGTTGCATCTAGTGGGCATACATCTTCTGAATGGGCATTTAAACTTCAAAAGGGGTCTTTCTAGAATAAAACCTTTTGTATTTGCTAGATGGTGGGTGGTTTCTCCAAAGCTGGGAGCACAGAGGGAACAAAACAGAAAAGGAGCCACACCCAGCACAGCATGGAGGAGCCTGTCCCCAGGCGTTGTTTTTGGAAGATAAAAAGTCAACAGTAAGAAAATCAGTCAGCTGCCAGCACAGGGCCTGCACCTCCCTGATTCTGGGAGCAGATTCTCTTCAGGGGCCCACAGTGGGTGTGGGGCTTCCCTCTCTCCGAATGAGTCTTAATTATCAGCAGTTCCCTCTCAGGGAACACTTCCATCTGAGTCCAAATTACCAGGGAGGCCTCCCCTAGTTTCGGCAAATTTCCAAGTTTTCCAGAAAGAAACTGCCTGAAAAACACAACTTAGGCCTGGGAATGCTCCCCTCCAAAGGAAAACTGGACTGGCCTGTGAGCACCTGAGCCCATCGCCTGACCCAGACCAACCCCACCCCAGACTCCCAGAGACCCCAAGGACAACCTAGCTCTCTGGGGTAAGGGGTGAGGGGACCAGAAAGAATAGTCATGGATGGAGATCTCTCTGTGCCAAAATGTGTGACAGAGACAACAGGTTCAGTTACATTGCTCTTTGAATAACTCAAAGCGGATCCCAGTTTTACAAATGAGAAAGTGAGGTTTCTGAGTTTACCTTTCTGGTTAGCAGAGCCACAAAAAAAAAAAAAATTTTCTCCCAACACCAAAGTCCTGGCACCCAGACCCACTCTCCCAGCCTCCTCACAAACCCCACATCCCATGCTCCCAGGCCCCTGTACATTTCAGGACCCGACACTCCCAAGCCCCTATACCCTCAGATCCCCACATCTCCCATTCCCCTCAGGCCCCACACCCTCAGGCTCCATAACTTAAACCTCTAGGCCCCCACACTCTCATACCTCCACATCCTCAGACTTCATACCTCTATACCTCCACACCCCTGACCCATAATCCCCAGGTTCCATACTCCCAGCAAACAGGCTTGGGCTGGAGAGCATACCAAGGGATCAGAGATTTGCGGAGCACCAGTGACTCCCCTGGGCCATCCCCTGTCTCTCTCCAATGTTGTTGGAGTGGAATTAAAAGACACCCTCTCACAGGGTCTCCGTGATAAAGCAAGGGAACCATGCCTGACACCTGTAGGTGCTCATATAGTGTCACTTCCACTCTCTTTTCAGCAAAAAAGAACAAGAATGGCAGACACCCACACCCCGCCTTCTCTTCTAAGCAAGTGTTAACCCTTTGGGAATGCTGAGAAGGTGCAGGATTCTCCTCTGGGGTAGAAGCCCCTATCTTCACTCCCTCCCCGCTCACTGAAGCCACGCCTCTCCCCCAGGCTACCTGCAATCCCCCACACCTGGCCCCCAGGGTGTCTCCTGGTGTACTGGCCTTTTGAGTGTGCTGCATGCAATCTCTCAGGGGGTCCGATGCTAGTTTGGCCCCACCATAGCCATAACCCACTCTTGTAATCTGTTCTCAGCCTACCTACCAGGTCTCCGCCATGAGGTCAGTGAGAGCAAGGCTTCCCTCTTCTGCAGAATGCTGTTTGTGATGCACCAGGCAGGGACTGCCCGATTACCTCTTCTCCCAGCTGCTGCTCCCTTCTTCTTCATTTTGCCACCTACACACACACGTGTGCACACACACCCCTGGGAAAACAAGTTGTTCAAGGGACCCTTTCTTAAAAGTAAATTCCTCTTAGTGACATCATGTCAGTACCAGGCTGTCTCCACCCCCAACCCACTAGTCTATCAGTCCTGCCCCAGGGCCTTTGCACATGCTGTTCCTTCTGTCTGGGAGAACCACACACATCACCTAGATCTCTCTTACTGGTCATTCAGCTCTCAATGCAATGTCTCTTTGTTAGAATGTCTGATTTTGCACTATGTGGGTTTGTCACACATGCTGACTTCTATGATCTCCTGACATGTGAGTGATGTTTTACCTTCTGAGGCCCACATGTCTGTGACTTTAAGTACTGTGCCTGGCACACAGGAGGCATACAAAATGTGTTGGGTGAATAATAAAATGCCAGGGACACCTTAACTGAAGCCCCAGACCTATTGCCTGAGCATTCCCTGTTGCCTTGCTATTCCCTATTTGCACCCCAGGACCATACACAGGGCTGACAGCATCCACGCATCTCGGGGATTTCTTGTCCATTCTACCAGGCAATGGAAAGGAGGACAGTTTCTCTTTCAGGATTCCAAGGTCTGTGGTTGACCTTGTACACTTCTTCCATTTCCCTCTGGTAAATTTCGACACCAGGTCGTCTCCTCAAACCCCAAGCCAGAACTGCAATGGAAGGACCGCTTCTTCCACTTCTCATAGAGGTTCTGTTGGCTGGTAAGTCACATCCTGTCATCACGGGCATTTCCACACCCACACGAGTGCAGAGTGTTCCCTGAGTTTCAAAAGAAATGCGAGCCAGATGAGACCTGACTCTGGTGGTGGCAGCACCGTTAGCATTCACCCACAGAGGCTTCTGGGTCTCCAGGGCCACTCTGCCCTCTGTGAACCCCCAGCCTCATTACTTGAGCTGCAGGGATTACCTTGCAAGACAGGATCCCTGGTGATGAATGGAAACATCTGAGTGTGTGGGCCCCGGAGCACTGTGTAGCGGGGAACACAGGGTGACTTCGGGCAGGTACACCCTCTGGGGTCTCCACCATCTGGAGTCTCAGGTCCCCTTAAGCCAAGAGACTCTGGCTCTGAGCTGTACCAGGAGCTGCCCATTGGCCTCATCCCTTCTTCTGAGGCCAATGGGCAGAGTAGAATTATCAGCCAACATTTGCTGAATGCTGGCTGGGGAAATGCTAGCTGAATGCTGCCAGGGGCAGCAGGGAGTTGGGCTGGTCCTACCCTTCGAGGAGCCACATGTAGATGCTACAGGAGGAGAGCACCCACGAGAAGGCAGACATACCAGAGAGGGTCTTGTCTGGAGGCCACGTGGACTTGGACAGCACCAGAGAGACCTGCACACAGTGTGGGCCCTGTGTGCCTACACGAGCTGCACTCAGGAGAGCAGCCCTGTGTGCACAGAATACAGTCAGCTCCGCAAAGAAATCTGAGGCCACCCAGGCCTCACACATATTGGGCCTTCCTCGAATCTCTCATGGATATGGAAAGGCCTGTCTGGAATGCACATCGTGCTTTGGAGGAAAGGAAAGTGTGTCTGGGGGCCAGCGAAACCCACAGGGACCGTCCAGCCTCACTGCTTCTCTCCAGTCTCTTCCTGGGAGCCCCTTCAGTCCTGGACCTCAGCTCTTCCTGTCCTCCTTATTTCCAGTTTTCCCACTCTAGAGAATCTGAGAAGTTTAGAAAAGAAGGAGAAATCTGTCCCTGGAAATTGGCCTTTTCTGCTGCTCCACATTTGGCACTGAGATGAATTGTGATAGGCCTAAAAGGATACTTTCAGAAGCTCAGAATTGGCAGCATCGCTGTTGTTTTTACTCTTCTGAGCTTCGTGAACAGCTCGCTGCTCACACTGGCACCAGAGAGCCTGGCAGGGAGCGACGTTCATGACATGGCAGCTGACATCCACAATATCGTCAGCAGAAGCCCCCCTAGACCTAAACTGAGCTTGGCTTTGCATCAAGCTAACAAGGGCTGCCGCCAAACGTTTAAGAGATACATGCTGCCAAAAGGATTGAACTGCCCAACAGCGAATAAAAACCCAGTGATGAGATAGAAAAGCTAACATTTTACTTTAAGCTAAAACAACACTCATTATTGACAACTCTGAAAAAAGGTCAATTTATTATCTCGTTGCTAGGTACCCTGTTTCAACAGCAGCGGAAACACCCAGTAACGGGAAAAAGTGGCATAAAACTCATGGTGCTCAGGGCTCCACTTGCCGGTGAGGCCAGCCAGCCTCGATCCAGGAATCACCAAGCCAATGCTGGGCACTAAGTGCGGGGATGTCAGTCTCACTGACCGCCTCATCCCAGCTTCCATGGCCTAGGCGGTCCCGTGGCCACCTCATGTGCAGAGTACCTTTTCCTGCAGTCCTTCTCCATGACAGTGATGGAGGCACTGATTATAAAATAAGTGCATTGCTGTCCAGTTTGAACCGGCACCTCTCTGCATACCTGGATGGCTGGTGGAGGTCACCTGATGGCTGCTCCTGCAGCATCCACATGCCGAGTCCATCTCCTCCAGCCTAGACCACAGCTGATGGTAGACAAGACAAACCTTCAGCCCCCAAGGGCAGGAGCCCAGCTGACTGATCTCAGAGCTCCACCGTGCAGCACAGGCTAGTCCCTCACCTGGAAGGTGAGCTCCCGGATCGTGTGCTGAGTGACCAAACCCACCTCTGCATCTATGAGAGGGGTCCCCAGGAAAGAAGTCTGGGTCATTCTTGAGAGAAAACAAGCACCAAGGAGAGCTGCAGCGAAGCCAGGAAGGCCTCTTCTGTTTACTCCAGAACATTCCATGGGAGGCTAAGGAAAAAGCAAGCTCATCCTGCAGGGGCTTTAACCTGTCAGCTGTAAGCACGCCCAGGCAGCTGGCAGATGCACGTGGGCCCAGAGGAACCTCTGAGAAACAGTCTGTGGTCTATCAGGGCCCCTGTGCACACAGCCTCCCTCTTCCACAGCCTTTCTTTGGGCCCTTCCCAGTTCTTCTACCAGGTACACTAGGAGAGGTGAAGCTCAGCTTCATCCCTTTTCAGCCAGAGAGACATTCCAATACAGTCCATGAAACAAAAAGACAGAATGAGATTTCTGCATTGTCTCCTTGGGTGTTATCATTTGTCTCCATAAGTATTTTAGGAGACAGTACTTGGGTTCTGGACAAGCCGCCACAGGGTCAAGACCCTGGAGGAAGACATGCCAATGGGGCTGTCAAGAACTGCACCATAACACACACCGGGGTGGGTCAGAGTCTCTTCAAGGGCAGCTGGGAGGTCACAGAAAGTCAGAGATGAGCCCCTGGAGAGCTTGAGGCAGGACCTGTGTTGGGTAGAGGTTAGGACTAGGTGGCTCTGAAGTCCTCTCCAAATCTCAAATCCTGCTTCCCAGGAGCCACGCCCATGGGCACGCGCTCCCTCTCCCTCCCACATAGGGCTCTGGGCCTGGAAGTGCAGTTCTTGTGAGCAAGGCCTCCCAGGGAAAACCAAGCCCTGTGCCTGATCTTCACACCTCCAGCCGGGCCTCCAGGACAGGTCGAGACAAGTATTCCTGTATTCCCTGTGGACTGGCAGCTCCTCCCACCAGGATCTCCCAAACAAGCAAACCCCTCTGATAGCTCCTGTCCCTGGGGAACCACAGGACAAACAGCTGAGCAGCAGACCAACTGCTGCCCACTGGGGGCGCCCTCCAGCCCTGTTGTTGAAAGGAGGCAGGGCACTGGGAGAAGGGTAAGCTGGTAGGCAGAGCTGCCCATGGAACTGCCACCGGCTGCCACGGCACATTGTTCAGAAGTAATGACAGCTATTAGGCTGCATAATTAACACACAAAGGGAAGTCATCACTGCTGAGAAACAAGGGGCTCTCAGTATTGCCTGGATGCCGACCAACTAGCTAGCCCAAGGGGCACTGAGGGCCTCTGCCATAAGCAGCAGCTCCCCTCACCCATCAAGGCCTTCTGTCCTGTCCCCTCTTGGCCTGCCAGTGCATGGAGCACATGCACGCAAACTGACCAGAGCCAGGGCTCAGTTACTCTGGAGAGACACGGCCTGCCTTCCATGTACTTTCTCACACAGCCTACTACTGGAGAGAGATCCTGCTGGCTACCTCCTGCCCTCCTCTTGGCATCCTGAGCCTGCCAGAAAGATTGGAAAAGCAAGCAGGTGAATGTCTTAAGTGCCAGAAGGAAGGCAAGAAGGGAAGGCTGCAAGCTGTGTTTATGGGGAACCAGAACAATAAAGGTAAACTACCACTCAGCATAGAGATAAAAATAGCCACAGTACAGGAGGTACTGCCAGCAGAAGGCTATGCCCCCAGTGCCTAATCGCCACCTAGCCCGCGGCCAGGACCCAGGCAGTGTGAGGACACGGGCAGGTCACCCCGAGTCACTAGGGGCACTGTGCTCAGCTCTAGCTTCAGTCTCTATTGGACTATTTCTCTCCCTCTCGTCTGGTTCTTTGGTTCCCACAAACATCCGAGAAGTCCCGTCACAATACACGACTCCTGACAAAGTGTAAACCAGGCCTCATAAACGATTCCCAAACCAACTTTAGAAGGGTCACGAAGCCATGCTCCAGGAATCACCTGGACACCGGAATCGCCCTCCAGCAGTGTTGGAGTGGGTAAGGTACTGTACTCTGGATGGCCTCGCCATCCCAAGATGGAAAAGCATACCAACCTCTGGGATAACATCAAAGAACTCTGATTAGGAAATAGTCTTTTGCTCACCAAGGAGAGCGGGGTGCGAGGTCCCTGTCACACCCAATCCGCATTGTCCAGAATGGCGCCCACCCCCAGGACACTGGGAACGTCCTGGGTGAACATGACACCACAGCCCATGCTGTCCAGCTGCAGAACCAGATTGGCAATCCAAGCTCAGGGAGACACTTCTCGTTCCTGTGGAAGCATTCAATCTGGCAGCACAGCAGAGGCTTGCATCATGTTTCAACAATAAATATGGACAAACAGGCAATTTCAGTTGCTCTCTGGCTTATAACACAGTAGCTTTGCAGAGCAATTTCATCCACATGTCTGGGAGCCGTCACTCTTTGCTGGAAAGATGGTGGGAGGTCCCGTGGTTATCTCTCCAAGTACCAAAAAAAGTCAATCCCACAGAAGCCATCTCTTTGCATTCAGTAGGGCTACAGCTGACTGTGGACACTACCTTGGCCTCTGGAGCTCATTTCTCTCAGGGTGGCTTCTCTGCCTCCTGAGTTCATTTGCCTTGTTCTCAGCAACCCCAGTGGAAACTCCTTATGAAATGGCCTATGGTGGTATATTCTCCTGACAGTAAATGATGAGATGCAGGTGGTCCTACAAAATGGCTCCTCCCAGAGTCCACAGCCCCCAAAAAGCAGGCCCTGAGGTGATCGGAATGCACAAATGGGAAAGGCGGATCAGAGTGAGGCTACCTCAGGGATATCAGAGAAGACTCCCATGGGGTAGGGGAGTCTTGGGGTGAAGCTGCAGGTACAGGTTCAAGGTAGAAAGTTTCATCACTCACATCCAAGGAGGGAGACAGGGATCCAGCCTTTACTGGGCATTCAGGAGGGGTGAGGCTGCACTGGTCGCCCCTCATGGCTCTGCTCAGTCAGTCTCTGCAGCGACCCCACGAGACTCATCTGAGTGGCCTTGGTGGGTAGAAGAGGAGAAGTGGAGACTGGGAATCAGGATCAGTTAGCGGAGTTGGCCTTAAGCAGGGGAAGGGAGTGGGGTTCATGTGCCAGAGATCTGCCATCCGGAAGATTCAACCTGGAGTGCCAGGTACCCTTTCTGCAAGGGCGGACACCAGCCAGAGAGATTTTCTTCCCATCTTACCCAGCGAGCTCTGGAGAGTGGCCTCTGCTCCATGCACACATGCTAACAGTGATAGAGGTCTTGCTAAGGCCAGAGCTTGTCAGCCAGGCACACAGGCAACACAGGCTCTGGCATCTGCTCTCTGGGCCAGATCCCAGCCCAAGTCAAATGAGACAGTCTCCCTGAGACTCCTGAGAGCTCAAGTTCTCCTTCACTAATTGCTAACCTGTGTAAGACCTAGCAGAATGAAAGCCACCAACTTACAGCTCAGAACAGAACGTACTGTGCACCGGCTGGCTATCCATCACCTTACCCCAGGACTCCAGAAGCTGCAATGTTCTCATAATATAATCATTTAGTAGAAACCAAGCGTTCTGGCCATTACTTTTTCTGTACTAGCTTGTTTATTTGAAGTAAATTGCAGACGTGAAAAAAAAAATAATGAGCAAGTGCTAGGACAAAGAATGCTTACAGGAAGAAGAGTTTGTTGAATAGTTACCCTGCAGAAAAAGACAAAGACATTTTGGATCCTACGGCTTTGAAACAGGATGGTCTCCTTGCATTTTTATGGGACAAATGTCAGTTTCCATGGAAAGGAGCAGAAGCAAGGAAAAAGGACAGTGAGCATCCATGCATGGCTGGATGGTTACAGCACCAGAGAAGACAAGAGTGCAGGAGCACACCTGAGCAGCACCAGCCTGTCTCAGAAAGTGCAGCCTGGGAGAATGAAATGAAATCGAGAGAAGCACTGTAAGTTTATTTCCAGTGCTCACTATTTTAAAAACAAATGAGCTGGCATGTTTGAAGGGCTCTCACAGGACATGGCCACACCATCCAGACTGAAGTTCTAGCCCGTCTCAGGGTATCTTCCCACTCTCTGAAAGGCTAAAGCAGACCCTTTCTCATTCCACTCATCCCAGGCCATCTGAGGTTGGTAAAGCAAACGCTGCTGCCTAAATAAAAGCTGAGAGGTCCAGCAAAATTGAGAGATTGGGCCTCACAATAGATGGCTATGAAAACGTGTGTGTACACACATATATTGTGTTCAAGGAAGCTGCTAATAGAACAGGTTATTATGGGACCACAGAAAGCTGGACTCCTATAACTGTGCAACTTTAAGAGTCCATTGGCTTAATCTTCTGTTCTTAGGCAAAAAGGCCTCTGGCTTGTTCCTAGATTCACTGAGTAACTGAGGCAGGGACCGCCAACACCCAACCCCAAGGTTATGTCCAGAGTCAACTGGCACACTGGATAACTTCTGAGTCCACAAGCACTATGTGAGGTCAGAGTTCATTAAAATACAGAAATTAATGCCTAGAGGGTACCAAGGGTCCTGAGGTCATAGCTGGGAAGTGGTCTAGGGTCGGAAATTCAAAACATGGTTCCCTGGCTGCTAACCCAGAACTCTGACCCAGCCTGATTCCATGCTGAAGGCCAGGGACAAGCTCCTGCCTCGTTTGCAGTCAGGACCCCCTACATTTTCTCCACAACCCCCTCCACATGGTCCAATCAATTCTCAGAGGAGGACAGACCCCTCTCTTGCCTGGAGTCAGGCTGTGGGCCCTATGTATTAAGTGGCAGTGGAAACTCCCGTTCTGAGTAACTTCAGAATTAGCCCCAACCCTGTGGGCGCAGGGGTTCTGTGTGCCTCAGTGCTCAGTTTTGCTCCATAGACCAGCAGCAGCAACGATGTCAAGGTTCTTGGGAACAAAAAGTATCCAGTTCCCTAGACCTCCAAATCTGTACAGGGGATGGGTGGGCACTTAAAGAGAGTGATGGGTTGCTCCCCCCAGGTTCAAGAAGACCCGCAAGAAGTAATGGACAAGAAAGATCCCAGAAGCCCCACCACCACCTTACCTCAGGGTACCCTGGCATTCATCTGAGGCTCGCTTCTCCTCAGCTCTGGGGGCAGCCCTCACTGGCCCCAGGCTTGCTCCTTGCCCTCTCTGCCTCCCTCCAACAGTCTGCCCCAGCCATACTTGGGTGGAGGGCCAATGCTGCGATGAAAGTCACCTTGCACGTCTGCACCAGGGCCTTGAGCCACTCCTTGCAGGTGGCCTGAGCCTTGGGGCTACAGTTTTCAAGCTTATGGTTTAGTGCCCAACTTCCTTCTCATCAAAAGAGTGGAGCATGTAGAAGTGGCTAACCAACATCTCCAATTCTGTTTCTTTGCAAAAAAAGGAGAACTCTTCCCTGTTAAAACCACCAAACAGACATTGGACAGTGGCTAGCTCCTCTCCAGGCCTCCCATCTGTCCTTTTACACATTTGTCCCACTAGGTTCTCACACCAGCTGACAAGGTAGTTCCTACCTTCCATCTGAAATAACCTAACCCAAGTCCCAGGGCCAGTGAGCAGTGGGATTCCACCCCAGACTCAGAACAAAATTCCTAACTCAGGTTCAATCCTAGAGACAGGGCCTAAGTGCAAGTGATTGACAGGTGCTCTCAGGAAGGGGTGCTAGGAGGCTGGAAAGGGTGGAAAGCATTCTGCCTGTCTCCCAGGGAGCACACAAAGTGGGGCCCTGGAGGCATTGGGGTGTTCTTCGGTGCCTCCTTTTGTCTGCAGGCTTCCGTAGAGCCCACAGAGGGGAAACCCTCCCCAGCTAGAGGATCCCTGTGGCTGAGGACAATTTTGCAAAGGACAGCGGATGCACCTGCTGGTGAAAGGGTCTGAATGTTCACCAGTGAAGAGCCCGGCCTCAGTATGGGGCCCCGGCCTTGCAGGTTGCACTGCTCTGCTCTCTGATTTAGGCACAGCCATATGCCTCGCGTTGGCCGATGACATGGAAGAAAAGGGACAGGTCCGCTGGATTTAAAGACAAGTGTGCTGCCCATGAGTGAGGCAGCCATGGACCTGCAGAGGGGAAGGGAGGAAGAGGTCACCCCAGAGCACGTAGAGAGCAGGAGGGAGAGGTAAAAAACACCATACCTCTCTCCTGTTGGTCAAATTCAAGGCAAAGCCCGCAGGCAGGGGCACGTGCAATGCCCTCCCCCATGAAACAAGTAGTCCTCCAGGCACAGATGGGGCCACGAAGATTGCAGGAGACCCACACATTAGAGAATGTCAAGCATAACTGCATCTCAAGACTAGATTCCAGACTTTAAAACTGAATGTATTAATTGATCATTTTTATGCTCAACCCTGTATCATTGTATAAATATATAGTATTATGTTTCTCACTGAAAAGGAAAGAATAATGAGTTAACAGAGGAGGCCCAGACTGGATTTAAAACTCTGTCCTCACTGCCACTGGGTCTGCCCCCATCCAGCTGGCTGACTTGGGTGAGTGAGGGCCTCTTGGCACCTTGGAACGGCTCCTCTTCGCACAATCGAATCGCCTCCCCGTTGGTGAACCCACTCAGTGTTCGGATTGCCCAGACGTTTTAAACAGAGGATTTGCTGTCAGAAATTTAAAACCATACTCTCAGCGAACAATATCTGAGGGGAGCTGGGTTAGAGTTGGGAGCTCAGGAAAGTCAAGTCCCACAGGTTTTCTTCTGGGGAAGGCTAGAGGCGGAAGGTATTGAGGCCACAGCTATGAAGCAGGGGGTGCATGCAGGCCCGGTGACTGGGAAGGGCAGCCAGGGCCTGGTGCACTACCTTGTCCTCTCAGGTGCCAATAGCGCATGTGTGTGAATGATGCTGTGCCCTCACACCAAGCAGCTGGTTTAACCCATGCACTAAGCCGAGGAGTGGAGACAACTTCTGTGGAATTTCTCTCTGTGTTTCTATTGTCTGTGAAAGTCCTTGTAAGAAGTCCTAGCAGAAAGCAGCAGCCTTCTCTAGCAACAACAACTTTCCCGAAAACCACATTTTGTACTTCAACGTCGTCTTTTCCTTGGAGTG
Source organism: Pteropus alecto (assembly GCF_000325575.1). Classification (NCBI taxonomy): domain Eukaryota; kingdom Metazoa; phylum Chordata; class Mammalia; order Chiroptera; family Pteropodidae; genus Pteropus; species Pteropus alecto. The sequence goes on from NW_006443128.1 coordinate 616,213, forward strand.
ATTATATAACCTAAATACCCCTCCAAGAGACTCACTAGCTCAAATCTGACTCAGGAACATGAGTCCCAGCTAATCTCCAAAGACCTTCCAGGAGTCACTTCCCCACTGAATGTAGGCCTATGGCTCCAGTTAACCAACAGAATGCAGCCTGAGTGACATCCTGCCCATTTAGGATGTTTCAGAGTAGGCGGCATGGGGAGGGAGAGCTGCTCAGACATCCCGGCACTCTGGCACAGCCCAGCCTCCCACCATGCCCTCCAGGCTGCCATCCTGAATCTCCCACATATGGACAGCTTCAGGCAGCACGCGGTGGAGCAAGAGAAATACAGACCCCAGGCCATCAGGAGAAATAAGAAACACCCCCACTAGGCTTGGGACGCTTTCTTCTGCAGAAAAACTGGGATAAATGTCAAAATCCCTCAAGCAGCTGAGGGAAGGGGTCCCTACTCTTTTACTTCAATGCCTACTGCCAAGTCTGCCCAAATCCTAGGACTCTTACACACACAAGGACCCTCAGAAGCCAATCTGTCCCTCCAGGAGCACCCACATCTAGGTTGACTCTTCTCATCTGTCCTGGTGGCTGGCTGCCATTCCCTTCACCATGAGGTCTCCTCCTACTTCTGCATCCTACTTCCAGCTTCCTGCAGCAGAGAGCCAAGACTCTCCCATGCACTCTCTATGTTATAGTTTCACTGCCTGCTCTCTCCTTCATCCGCCATCCTTCTTGAAGTTAGTGCTTCTCACTTTTCTCCTTCCTATTGATTTTTTTTAAATGATATTGTTTCTGGTAAAATATAAGTTCTTCAAATTGTCCAGCATCTATATTCCATTAAAAGATGTGCACTTGGCAAATGTGCTAGATGATGATGATGATGATGATGATGATGACGACGACCATGATGATGATGATGATGATGAAGATGAAAAGGCAAATCCTACCCCAACTCCTACCACGGATATCAAACCAATGTTCCTGCTTAAATGGCTCTGATTCTCCCTCTCTCATGAAGCATTTAAAGTGCAGTTATTACAGATTATATGGCAGGGTGTAAGCATGGCATGCACACATGCTGCAGAGAACATGGCATTCTTCTACCCAGTCAGCCGATGGAGTGAGCTGTCCCAAGCACAGTGCTGGATTCAAAGAATCTCAGGCAAAACGCTGTTTCTCTCCATGAGGAACATTCAGTCTTGTCAAAAAATCTTCATAATATGTAGGGGGAGCCTTCAGAGGGGAAAGGAGGAGACCCGTGAAAAGGGGTGGAGACCCAACTGACGATAGGAGCAAGGCAGAGCAGAAGAAGCTGCAGGATCTATTGACCCCTGTTGTCCAAAGGGAAAGGGGGTAACATGATGATACTGGTTTAACAGTAAGGTAACTTGGCAGCCAGCGGTATGGGAGGTGAGATAGCAATAGTGGGCAGACATAAAGCCCAAGGCCAGCACAGAGGGGACTGGAGAGCCTAGATCTGAGAAGAGGAGACCTCGCAAGCAAAGGTGTGGAGAGAGACAGGTGTGAGGGAGGGATATGAAGAAGACAAGTGTGGAAGAAAGAGACAGGTGTGAAGAGAAACAGGTGTGAGGGAGGAGAGAATGATATGGAAAGACAGGTATAGCAGAGACAAGTATGGCAAGACAGGTATGCAGGAGAAAGACTGGTACGAAGGAGAGACAGATGTGAAGGAGAGCGACAGGTGTGGAAGAGAGACAGGTGTGCAGGAGAAAGACATTTCGGCAGTAGGAAGGGCAAGGCCAACTTTAAGTTGGCGACCAGAGAGGGAGCATGGGGTCTAGCCCAGGCCGTTAGCAAAGGCCATGTGCCCAAAATTTAGAAAGGCCAAAACTCAAAACGTTAGAGTTTAGAGTAAGGAAAGTTTTATTGCTTGAGAAGGCACCAATCGAGGAGATTGGAGACTTAATGGTGCCTCAAAGCCATCTTGTTTGCTTAGAATTAGGTTAAGGATTTTTAAAAGGCTGAAGAAACAGGTATGCAAAAGTGCTGGTGAGCAATTGGAAGACCTTGGACTTGGCCATTTAGGGTAAGGGGCGTCAAAGCCAGATCTTTCTGGACAATGAACCATTGGCTTCTGAAAGGGTTGTGGTATTCAAGTTCCAATTATGTCCTGGTCCTTTAGTTCCAGAAGGTGGGGAGGAGACATTGGTTCTGGGTGCAGCTGGCGAAAGTTCTCTCCTCTGCCCATGGTTCGGCTTCATGACCCTCGGTCCTGGTCTACTACTCCTGAAAATCAACTCAGCACCTCGTTAAATAGGAAAGAATAATTTTGAGCTGGTTCTGCCATTACAAGGCTTCACCCCAGCACTGGGCCCTCAGGGGGTTTCAGAGGGTGGTATAGTCCCTTGTTTTGGAATAGGCTACCTAGGTGGGCACTTCTCCATCAACATAACAGGATTCAAAGCAGGGGCTTCCAATGGACAGACGAACTCCCAGCTGCCAAGACTCTGTGTGTCGCGAAGGTATGCTGCTTCTCCCCGACCCACATTTCTCTCCAGCTTTTCCAGTCCCTCCAGTTGGGTCACGGTTTCTGCTCAGTCTTCTCTATGCCTTTGGAGAGGCTGAGGGCCCAGGGACCTGAAGGCCACATGGGGGAAGAGCACTGGTAGCTCTGGCTCTGACCTGCAGGGGGACTGCAAGCCTGGGCTCTGAGGCTACCTGGCTGGAGGGGTGAGAGATAGGGACCCCAAACTCTAAGCCAATGCAGGCTGAGAGTCTGATGACCCCATTCTCTGGGTTTTATCTTGTCATCTTGTCATTGTTTTTGCCCTACAGAAGCGGAACTTGAGCTATTTACGGAAATCCAAGGGCAGAACATGAGTGCACAATGGTTTCAGTGGGTCTCCTGATAGCATTGCCTGACCCCCCTCCCCCACCCCCATCAGCATCCCCTTTCCTGGAATGTTTTAGCATCAAATTCCTCTCGGGGCCAGGAGTTCCAGGAATTACTTTGCTGCCATGAATCAGTTTAGAGAACTTTGATCTTGCTGAGAAGGAGGAGGCTTTCTCCAGACTGTTTCTTGTCTTTCAATTTTGCATTTTATTGTCGTATTGATGTGGCTGCTTAGAATTCTATTTGCCTGTACTTTATCATCATAAAAAAACCAACAATTTAAAGTCATCCTCCTGAATTATTCCCACTCAGGGAAGATTAGATGTAAGCGAATGTCTCCCAGGCCACCATCACAGAAGCAGGGATAGCTGCTGCGACCGTGTCAAAAAGCCGAATCAATTCAACCACCACACTGCTTAACCAAAGGGCTTACAGAGTGCCATTCAAAGCAAACCCTGAAAGCTGAAAATGTGAGTCATGAATCCCATGTCCCCTTGAGTGATGAAGTAAAACCACATCAAGCACTCGGTATGAGATAAAGAAATGGTCAGTGGTATGATCAGAGCCTGCTTTGGGGAAAAAAAGAAAAAGGTTTCTACATCCTTTTAGCAATATTCCCATAACTGACTTTGCTCAGCTTTCAGACCACAAGAAGCATGCTTTTTTGCATTTCATTGATCTGTTGTCCCCACATCCAGAGGCTGGAGAGAGAGACAGATGTGTCTCCTCTGGGTAACAGGAAGCCACAAGCAGCCACGAGAAAAAGGGCTTGGCTTTGACCAAAATCTACACTACCAGACAATTAGGCCAGGCCCCAAACGTCATTAGCAGGTTGACCCCCTATTCCGGTCACATTCTCCTAGCTGCTTTCTTCCCTCCAGAGAATTCTGTGCCCTGCGGCCCACTACCTGTGTTTGCACACAGCTGGGCCTCATGTGGCCGGCTGCCCTAGGAGTAGACCCAAGGGTCAGTTCCCGGCACAGAGATTCTAAAATGCTTGTAAGATCCTAAGTGATAAGGATGAGAAAAGCATCTTCTGTTCTTCATAACAAGCCCCTTTAGACCATTCCTGAGTTTGTACTAATGAGATGACTCTTGGAGGGCCCTTAAATAGCTTCAGGACCAGGGTTAGTCTCCACCGGAACAACCATGAGATTAGGCGGTTAGAACTCTCAGCCCCACCTCCAATCTCCAGGGAGGTGAGAAGAGATGGAGATTGAGCTCGATCACCGATGGCCAGTGATTTAGCCAATCGTGGCAACCTAATGGAACTTCCTAAAGAACCCTGACAGTATTTAGAGAGCTTCTGGCTGGAGAACACATCAAGGTGCTGGGAGGGCAGCACAGCCAGACACAGCAGGGAAGCTCTGCGCCCCTCCCCCATACCTTGCCCTACACATCTCTTCCATCTGGCTGTTTCTGAGTTATCTCCGTTATAGTAAATTGGTAATCTACTAAGTAAACTATTTTTCTGAGTTCTGTAAGTTGGTCCGACTAATTATCGAGCCTAAGGGGGGTTCTGGGAACCCCCAAATTTATACCTGGCCATGCAAAAATATGAGCAGTCTGGGCACTCCATTTGTGGGGGCAGTCTTGTGGGACTCACTTTAACTTGTGCGGTCTGACACTAACTCCAGGTAATCAGAATTGAATTAAATTGTTGGACACCCAATAAGCATTGGAAATTGGAGAATCAGTGTAGGAAAACACCACATATGAGAAGCTGGGGGAATGATCCACTTCCTTTTCTACAACTAGCCAGAGAAAACTCTCTACTTTTAATGGGCTTCTGTGATTGGGCTTGGCCCATGCACAGCATCTCCTTATTTTCAGATCAACTAATTTATAACCTTAATTACATCTGCAAAACCCCTTAATCTCATCACTGTGAGTGTAACACCGGAGGCCATGGTGGAATGCTGCCTTCCACAAGGTAGGAGCATAAGCTGGAACAGGACAAACTGGAGGAGACATCGGCTTCTTGGAAGCCTCTAGGATGAGCATGACACATGCCAGTTTCATCTGTCAGCTAAGCTTCCAGGTGAGCTGCCCAAAGGGCAGCTGCAGGTGCAGGCAGGTCCAGGTCCAACCAGTGGCTCATTGGCCCTGTTCAGAGAGAGCTGCCTGTCCTGGATCAGGATGGAAAAGGGGCCTCAGGGGCTTCGAGTGTCCTACCAACATAAAGCTGTTCATCTCAGAGAAGATTTTGTGGGATCCTCATGCTCCCCAACAGAGAGAAACTCTTCCTGTTGCCCTCATTGATTTGTAGCCTGATGCTCTTAACTCAGTTTCAAGGGCTTGTTTCTTTATATTCGTCCAAACGCCCCTCCTTTCTGCTTAGAAGACAGCTCTGCCTGATGAGCCTGCCCTCCCAAGGGGCAGAGAAATAATGAGGCTCTCAGTTCCATACCAATTCATCAACACATTGTCACCCATTCCTGGTCAGGTTGTACTCCCCGTGATGCTGCACCTTCTGAGATGTTATAATGCATTTTCTTCCTTGTGAGAAAGAACCAGAGAAGGACACAGCCCACTAGTTTCCCCAGCTTGAGTTGGCCCAGCACGGGAAGTCGTCTTATTGATTGTGACCTGGCAAGCACCGTCACCCATCTGCTTTCACATTGCACCACTTGCCTGATGCCTATCTGAGAAGAGTGCCAGGCAGCACCCCCATTTTCTGCCTTAAGTGAGCCCAGAAAGTCCTGGGCACTCAGTTCCTCTCCCCAAGATGACCAGGCCATTAGGTGCTGGCTTCTGTCAGTAATGCTCAGGGACTCAGGGATAGGCAGGAAAATGGACAAGGAAACCAAGTTGTATTCCCATGCTGGCTATTGAGAGATGGGCCTGGTAAGGTCAAGGCCAGGACACAGCTGTCCTTTCCACTTCTCCAGGGGATCCTCCACCTAGAAGCCTTCCTATTACCTGGCACTAAATCTAGCTCTCTTACACATGTGGGAGGGCCCCAGTCACTCATGGCTCAGGCAGGCAGTGACAGGTGGGCTGGACAGAAGAAAGGACATAACAATGAAGAGCAAGAGTCAGGGAGACTGGAGAGAGCCCTGGGAGTGCCATGAAGAGAGGGTCCCACATCCCAGAGACATTCTGATTTGCGGAACCCATGTTTTTCTGGGGCGGGGACACGCCAGCGTCTTCTCTGGGAAATTTCACGTAAGTCACCGCAGCCCTATGCCCGTATGATGAGCCCACTTCAGAGATGAGGACCCTGATCCTTAGAAGGACACAGTGTCACTCTTGCACTGGGCTCTAGGCTAAGCCCCAGGGCAAGGGTGGACTTTAGGGCCCAGTCAGGAGGGTGAGGGAAATTAACCTCCATGCAGTCAGGGCCTGAGTAGTGAGAGGAGGTGATATGGAGGCATGGGCTTGGGCCACTAGGGAAGGAATGGCATGGGTGTGAGAGCTTGGAAGGGAGAGAGAGAGTCCGGATGCCAGGCTAGGGAGCTGCGGCACTGCTGGGAGTTCACAGCTGTGTCTCCAGGATCTGGTCAGGGCAGGAGCTCAGTAATTTGGGGTGGAGGAAGGGGAAAATGAGGGAGGAAAACAAGGATCGGGGAGGGGAAGGGAAAGGAGGGGGAAGGAATGAGACTAAGAGGGGATAGAAGGGAGAACGGAGGAGGGAGGAATATGGGAAAGCATAACTTGGTACGAAGTAAGAAGTCACTAAAAGTTTTTGGGAGAGAAACAAATAGTCACAGCCTGAGAAGGGTTGGACTGGAGAGAAACTAGAAGAAAGAAAATTAATAGGAGAGAGAGAGAAGGAGAGAGGCAGAGAGCAGTTATAATGCCAACTGTGACATATTTGTTACATGGCCTGTAGGGTTCTCCTAAAATTGACTATTGGTATGGAAAAATTGTGTTGCTGCATTCCCATCTCACCTTTTCTTACCAGTCAAGTGTTCTAGGCTGGAAGAGTGAGTGACCTTGAGGACACAGGGCACCTGGCTTCACACAGCAATGTCAGACCACTCTGAGGTCTCCTTCTTCTGCTAGGGTCCAGGCTACAAGAACTTACCAGGAGTTCCTGCCCAGGGCAGTGCCCCAAACAGTAAACACCAGCTGAATGAGTGAAAGAATCCGTGAGAAAGTGAATGAATAAATGAATGTATGAATGACTGAACGAATGAACAAACTGACAGCCATCTCTCTTACCCCCAAGCCCAGAGGCCAAGGGCCAAGGCCAGCACGCAGTGGAAGAGCAGCAGCCCCTCCTAGGCCCAGCTGCCCGTTGGGCTGGAATCATGCAGCCCCGGAGGTGTTTCCAGCTGCTTCCAGCAACCACCTCTTCCCAGAATCCAGACGCCAGCAAGCAGCCCTTGCCTCTCACCAGTTGTTGCTAGCCACAGGCTCCTCCTGGCCTGAAAGAGAGGATGCCAGGTGATATTTACAAACATACCTTATTTGCCAAGACAAGTAAAATTATGCAGCAATTTTTTTCTAGAAGATGAAGAAGGAAAGTTTGAGCTAGATTTAAGAAAAGGGCTACTTACAAAGACCAAATATAACTTTGCCCTTGCATAGACATCAAAGGCGTATCATAGCTCTGGGCATCTCGAGGTCCCTGGTGGGTCCTGCCCACTAGCTCCACTATCCCTCAGCTTGCAGCTCAGGTATGCCAAACAGGACCAACCCTCAACTGCCCCTAATAAGTCCTCCGTGGCTGGGGAAGGACAATTCCCTTTTGACCTTTGGGAGACACACCCCAATGAGGAATGCAGCGGCCAGTGATAGCTTGGAAAACCAAGTAAAGCTCAAGAACTTTGAAAAAAAGCAAAAATGACTACTTCTCAGTGAGCTGACCCCACAGCCTCGCTTTCTTGCCACAGGCTTTTCTTCTGAAATACTCGCCCCCACCCCACCCTACCCCCACCCCTTTTTAAAAGCAGCTCTTTGTAAGCATCAAGAGCAATGCCCATTGTGCTACTGAGGCTAATGGTTTAATAAAACATATACCACACAAAATTACTGTCTTAAAAAGTAAAATAAATGTCAGCAATGGTTTGTTCTCCCATTTTACCAGGGAGGGAATAGAGGCCTTGCTCTTCATGTGGACAAGGGTCACCTTGAAATAAAAGACAAGCCTAAGTAACCCTCGCTAGTCTGTGCTTTAGACCTGCAGACAACTGGCATCCATTTTGTTTGTAAGGAAGACTGCCTAAGCTCATCATTTGCAGGTCACTCCTGTGCTGGAGCTGCTGCAGCACAGAAAGACCCCGCCACCAAGGTTGTCAAGGAACTTAAGGGTATGCAATAGAATATTAAGGAAAAGAAGCAGGAGATGACAAAATGCAGGGTGAGATGAGCTGTTTAAAAAAATATTGCATGTGTTTACTTATTTCACATTGTATGTACACCTCAGAGGGAAAAGAGGTGAGAAGGAGATACACCAAAATGTGGGGCTGGCCTGTTACAGGCACATTTACTTTTTTCCTTTTACTTTTTTGTATTTTAAAATTTGTCTACAATGAATACATGAAAGCTTTATAAACTAACAAAGTTATCTTTTGAAAGTAGTCTGCCTTCCAACTCAGCACGCTGGCATCTAGATGTGTCCTGCAGCAGGTCAAGTTTGGGGCCCTGGAACCAGAGAGCCTGGTCCCAAATCCACCAGTCCACTCTGGGTTCTGAAATCTTTAGCAAACCACTTTATTAACTTTTAAGAACTGTTGTCATTTCATTCAGCATTTTCCAGATGCAGAGGACTATGCCCAACAGTCCACATGATCACTTCATCATGCATGTGATAATTAGTTTATGTATGCAATACCAATTAGGGTTGTCAAAGTATGAATACAATAATGTATTTATAAGCACTGTGCCTTTTATTACTTGTTCTCTGGGGTATTTCATTTTAATAGCATTAAACACTCATTTATCAAAAAAAAATTTTTTTAAGCACAAACTTTGGGGCTGGCACTGTGTCCAAGCATGCATTTTTTTCCTTGCAAATTCTCCTAGCCCCTGGGGCTTCATCAGGCACCTTTGCTGTAAATTCTGAGAAAGCCAAGTGTCTTAAGAGCTGCCAACTGCACGTTCTACAAGGGTCAGTCATCAGGCAAGAGGGTCTCCCCACCTGCTCTGGGCAATGTTCTGCTAAAAATACTCATTGAAAGGTCCATTTTAAGTAATTACATCCCATAGGTATTTGCTATAGCTTGCTGTGGCAAATGGTCATGATAACAGAATGCAGGACACCCACCTGAAACATTCCACCTCAGCAAGGAAAACTCAGGGTTTAGAGCAGCAAATAGGTAAAATATTAATGCAACTTGGTACAAATACAGTTGAATTATTTCACTGAGCCTCTGTCTAATGAGGGGTAAATGTTTTTAAGAGCTGATAAATGTAAAGCGCTATGCTTTCATTCTGGGAAGAATAAACTTGTACTGTCCTGTTTCTCAGTGAATGCTTCCAGAATTTAAAAATTGGCAACAAGGCAAAACAGACACCTGGGATTGCTTGATAAATCTGTAAAATTTCCTTCTTAGAAAAATAGCAACCTGCCCGGAAGTCTTGGTGGACCCCAGGACAGCTTGTTAACAGCATGCAGCCCCCTATGTGTACTTCCCCTGCTGAAAGCTGCTTAAGTCAGACAGGGGTGAAATCAACACATATTGGTCTAATAAAAAAGATTGATTCACTCAGAATATTTCTCCCTAGATCCTTCCTAAAGAAAGTCTTTGCTGAAGATTTAAATTTTTTCTTCTGTAAGTCTTTAAATGAGACTGTGACTATTAGCAATCCTCCTGAGTTGTGGGCAGAGAACACTCAGAATAGTAGATAGCAGATGAAGATTGCTCACACCTATTTGTGTAGATGCTGCCTTCCATTTTTGCTGAGATCTTTTAAGTTCTATCACAGCCATGACAAAATGATGACTCAAGCTTAAATGCAGTCATCATAGTCATACAAGATGTTAATACCTTGGTGACTTGCTTTAACTACCATTCCTTGGCTCCTGAGAGCAGTCTACCACCATTTTCAGGGATCGCAAAAAGCAACGCCTGCAACAAGGCAATTCTCATTGTGCAGGAAGGCTGCCTGGGTCCTGCAAGCTGTTCTGATAAGCAGCTGTTGAAAGGGAGGGGGCGAGGAAAGGGGGGGAGGGGGAAGGGAGGCTCCCTTATCAAGTTGGATGGCCAGGCCAACCTTTATCTGTTGCACTGATGGCTTATCTCAAGAATGCTCCTGTCTTGCAAGTTTAAAAATCTTCCTGAAGGTTGAAAAATAGGAGTAGCATTCAAGTCCTGCCCTAACTCCCAGCCACCGTCCCCTCGCCTACTTCCAGCGCCCCAGAAGCCTGTAATTCAGCCCAGACAGGAGGACGGAACAGGTGCTACCGGAGTTCCAGGAGAGTTTCCGCAATCATCTGCAACTCTGCTGACCACCTCCCCCACAGAAAGGATCCCCTACCCTCAATAAAGAGAATGACTTTGTTTCAGTAAGTTTATTGTAAAATTCAAAGCTGCAGGAGTATAATCCTTTAGAAAATGAAGCATCGCCCGGATCCGTTTTGAAACAGCAATGCAGACTGCTAGGTCCATCAGAGCTCCAGTAATTGTACAAGTCCAGGCCGCCTGGCCTCGCCTTTCCTCTGCTTCCTGCCCACAGCGCAGGCTGCTGAGTCACGCCTGCCCAGCCTGTCTGTCCTTCCCGGCCCTGCGGCCAACGTCCTGCCTCCGGTCTTCCTGGGCGAGCAGCCGCTCACCACACTTGTAGAGTCCTCGACTTGGGGCCAGTCTGCCCCTGCCGCCGCCAGGCCTCCTCCTCGGAGGGACCCGCGCCTCCTCGCTGCTCTCCACGCGCCCCGCGCCTGCCAGTCTCCACGCCAAACTCTGGCGCCCTCCGAGGGCGCATCCACAGAGCCAGCCCCGCGCTAGGCGCCCCGGGGCGTCTCCACGTCGATCAGACCAAGGATCCCCACGAGGCTGTCACTCGGGGAGGGTGATACTGGGCACCCAGTCGTTGACACTGCGGCTCTCCTCGCAAAACAGGCTGAGCTTCTCCAAGGCGGGGTCCTTCCACGAGTCCTCATTGGGGTTCTGCGGGGAGAGCACAGAGGTCAGCCTGGCTGGCCGCTGGCCACCGGCTGGGACGGGGGCGACACCGGGAGGAGAACACTCACCGAAATGAGGATGCAGTGCAGGTCTCCCGGCGCACCCGCCTCGTCACCGGCGCCCACGATGGCCGCCAGCCGCTGCACGTCGCCCACACGCACGATGTCGATGTCATTCTCGCAGCAGAACGCCTGAATCAGCGTGAAGTGGATCTGCAGCGCGATGTCGCCCTCGTCCTCCTCATCGGCGGCCAGCACGCAAAAGGTCACGTTGTCTGGGTCACTGTGTGGGCGGGAAGAGGGTGGTGAGGTCAGGGCAGCGAGTTCCGGGTGCCCCTGCCATCATCACCTCCTCGGTCTCTCCGCCGCTCCCCCAGCCCCCAGTCGCCTCAACCCAGCCGCATTTATACTCACACGTTCAGGACTTTGGCGGACTCGTAGACGCCAGCAGTGAGGCAGCCCTGGCGCTGCGCCGACAGCAACAGCTCGTGCAGCGCTTTTCCAGCTCCCTGCATCCTGCGGACGAGCCAGCGCGGTGAGCGGGGACTAGTAGGAGCGCGGCAGGGTCCCCAATCGTGGGGACGCACCCCCTGGCGCCCCAGCACGCACCTGAGCGCCCCAGCCCCGCCGACATAACCCCGCCCGCAGCGGGCTCCCATCTGGCGGTCTCCAAATCCTCCCGCCTGACTAGCCGTGGCCAAGGCATGGCTAGGATCCCCGCGCCCGGAGACTTCCGGCATCCGGCGTCAACCCACCTGGCTGTGCTCTCAGGAACCGTGTCCTGGCAGCGGACTTCTTCCAGAGTCATGGTGCGGTCGGCGAAGAGCAAGTTATCCACAAGAAGGGCAGGCGGAGCAGACCCAGAGAGAAGGAGAAAGTATGCAGCAAATCCCGGCGCGCCCACCACCAGCGAGTGCGCCCCGGCGCCGCCACGCGCCCTTATATAGGCTGTGGCCCAGGCGCCGCCAGCTGGCGCAAAGCTGCGAGCCCATTGGCCAGCGCCGGCTTTCTGATGCAAATGAGGCGGCGGCCCGCGACTCGTGCCAGAAGGCCACGTGGGGAGGGCTGCGGGGGATGACAAAGCCTCAAATCTGCCGCTTTTGTCGGGGTGTAACTAGGCAGACTGGAGCCTGCAGATTTCATCTCGCTTTTTTTTTTTTGGTTGTTGTTTCAAGTCCTTAAAAGGAAAAAATTACTTTTTAAAAAGCCCCTCGCTTGCTAATAGGACGCTGCAATTTGTGAAATGTATCTTTGTAGAATCTAAAGAATTTATTTTGCATTTACTTTAGTTGGTATTTTCTATTTTTGTCTTGACTTTTAATTTAGAGTTTACAAGACTGTTGCTTTGAAACCGGAACTTTAAAAACACGCAACACTGACTTTAAGTTTGCAAAAGGCCTGGGCGCAGTCTCCTCCAGCTGACACTGACGCCCTCGAACACGCCGGGAAAGCCTTCTTGCATGCTCAAAGCCCCGAGCCGACAGCGCTGAAAGGTCCGAGCCAAGCTCCCCGCCCACGGTCTAGCGCTGCGGGGCGCCGGGCGCGCGAGCAGATTGTGGCCGGCGCACGCGGCTCGTTTGCATTTCTATGGAGGGCGCACAATAGCGGAGGTCTGGCGTGTGGCAGTTTGCAAGAGGGACAATCGAGGCTTTCTCTTCATAGCGACACTGTCCACCTGCCGCTGAGTGGGACGGGCAGGGCGGCGCCCCGCGTGGGGGTCGCCAGGCTGCCTGGCGCGTGGGGATCGGGGCCGCGTGCCACTTCTGCGCCTCACGGTGCGCGCCTCCTACACGCGCCCCGGTACACTCGCGGCGGGTTTGCGCGTAATTCCGCCTCACCAGGTCCTGGTAAGGATGCAGAGCAGCCGCGGAAATTGAAAAGGCTGTTGTACCGTCTACGCAGCCAGGCGCTCTTCTCTGGGATCCAGAAGCTCCAGTCTCCAGGATCTTGGGGAATGAAACTATGACTCCTTTTCCCGGGGCGCCACCTGCAGCCCTGGCAGAAAGATCCTGACCAACCCCCCTTTTCCCCCTCCCCATTTCTAGTGGCCTCTGGGGATTTGGCCTCCAGCCTTCTAGCCACGGGGCTGTCCTGGGAAGGTCGGCTGAGCCCCATCCAAGATACCCATTAATGAACGTCAGAGTAAGGACTGTAAAATACATATGGGAGGGGGGGAACGGGGGGAGGAAGGTAGGCACGAAATATGGAAGAAGAGCCCATATTTCTTAGGCTATTTTGAAATTGTTTAATTATTTAAATATGCATATCTAAAAAGCTTGTTTTCCAATAATAAAACTGGAAGAAACCTTGAGAGTTTAATAGACATTGCTGTGATATGACCAATTTGGACCTAAAAGCAGGTGGTTCTCCCACTTTGGGTGTCTGCATCTCTCTGCACTACGTCGAAGTTGCTGGGGTGCACTTGACACCCCCCTCCCCTTTTCTAGGCGAGGCCTTGAAGACTGGGCAGGATAGATGCGGGAGGGGAGATTCCTGGAAGCCCAGGCTTGCTGCAAGACCGAGATAATGGCGAAGAAAAATAACCGAGTGAGCTGGCGGCTGACGCCCCCCGGTGGCTAGCTAGCAGAGGATAGCTGCAAAATCAGGCCAACTCTTGAATTCCGAGAAGCGGGTGTTTATGATCACCTAAAATTCCTGAAAGCCGGTGTCTCATCATGGCGGGAGGCAGGCAGCATCATGCTGCGTTTGTTTGCTATAGTTTCCTTTCTTTCTTTCTTGTTGATATATAAAATGATGGTATGCCTTGATTGGATAAAACTGTTTATTTTAAAGTGATTGAGACTTAGTATTGTTCACTTTAAGGAATTAAACATTTCTTTCTAAAGCCCCAGGAAATGTTGCAAATAAAACTTATGATATCTTAGCAGCGTCCCCACCAGCACCTTTTATAACACTAAAAATCTGCCTGTACACCAGGCCTCAGCCCCTCCTCCCGGAGTAAGCCACTGGACAGGTCCGACTGGGAGCCAGGCAGTTTCCAGTGGGCACTGAGCCAGCCCTGAGGAAGAGGGTTGATTGACAACCCCCCAGGGCTGTTCTACTTTGCTCAGATTTTTAAAGTATTCCATTTCAGGAAAACTGCCTTTCTGACATAGGATATGACTTCACATGGGTTTATTAGGTCAGTCTGAATGGCCCACAGAACCCTTCACTCATCTCAATTAGGAAAGAAACATTTTATCCAGAGGCAAAGTTGACGCTCTACCAGACACTCCCCACTCGCCGCCCCCACCTTCCCGCAGTTTAGACAAATGCAAATGCACAAGCTGCTGGGTCTGGGACAGCCCATTTCCAGTCAGAGGGGAGTGAGTAAAGCTGCATCCCATTTGGGGTTACTTTCAGGTGCTATCCGGCCTGCCCTGTGATAGAAGACTCACTTCTCCGCTGTCAGGCCACTGTGCTTCCAAACTTCACTCAGCCAATGTCTAGCCTGCTGGAGCCCCAAGACCTGGGACGCTGTGATGTCACCCCAAGCTCCCTATGACTGCAGGCCTAAACCCTGCCCTAAATCTTAATAATGCAGGCAATGATGACTTTATTAAAGTCATCGTGCTCTGTTTTTCAAAGCCTTTGGAAATGTTTGTAGTTTAACTACTTTATTAACACATTCTTGGAAATCCACTTCTCGAATAATCTCATGGCCTGACTGAAATATTGGCAGAGAGTCTGTTGATTTGGGTATGGAAAGAAATGGACTTTAAAGTAGTCAACTTTATGAGACCGTCCTTGTTGCAATTTCCCAAATTATTTGCTTTTGGAGAGTGCATACACGGTCTTTAAATAGCACGTTCATTCAACTTATAACCACAGTCCCACTAGAGGCTACAGGGCACAGACAGGCCACTCAGAACTCCATGCTGCCTGCAGGCAGCATCCCTTTGGCCTATGGCATGTCTTAAGAAAAGTCCGAGTCATTGCCACCTTGCAAAACCAGCAGCTTTCACATAAAAATTTGAATTTCCAATTTCTCTTGGAAAATGAGATTTGACCACCATGTGCCTGCAGTCACCACCACCCCCTACACACCACAGTAACTATCTGCCAAAAGGGAGGCACTGGGACCCCAAACTGGGCACTGCTCTCCAGTCCCCACCACATCCTTTTGAGGACACTCCTGCTTCATTCGTTTGCACGATCTACTTGTCCTCAGTAGGGCTTTACATTTGCTATATTTGAAAAGAAACCGAAGTTTGAAAGCAAAATAAAGGAACCAGATGATCTGAAATAGGGCAAGCATTATTTGTGTCCTAGATTTTGCAGGAGGGGTCTCCCACATAGATACAGGACCCCAAGAACAGCCTGAGTTGGCCCCTTTCCAAATGGCTAGGGTGTTGCTCTCACTTCTTTGCCCCCACCCCCTTTGTCAGCCCCTCCTCAGGCAGGGCAGGCCAACTTCGGTTTCAAAAAGTGGGGTTTTTTTTTCCAAAAAACTCATGGATTGGAAGGTGGGCAGCAATGAAGAGTCAGTGACAATACTACATTAACCCTAAAAAGAAACCAAATCTTTGTTCAATACACACACTTAATACTTAAAATCCAGCAGCATCATCTCAAATGCATCCCAGTATTTAATAGGCACAGTACAGTGGCACCCCTCACCAACTGCCATGTACCCCACCCGTTGAAATGTGAGGTCTGTAGATGGGGAGGCTTTAGATGACAGTTGAGAAAGGAAACAGGACACTGAAAAAGGAAATCCCCACGTAGCACAAGCCAGACCTCTGTGGTCAGTCCCCAGGTGGAGAGGACTTTCTGGAAGGAACAGTTATGGTGTGAGCAATTGCGTAGCATGTGGCAGGGTCACATTAGCTCAGTAAAATCCCTGAAACTAATGGGCTGGGGGCAAATCGTTCATGCACTTGGTACATTCTCTGTCACAAGTAAGAAATAATTGTGACACATGTCACAACCATAGGCAGTAACACAGCAGTTCTCACTATGGTTGAAAACCCCTGAGAAGCCACAGATGTGCTGTTCTTCCCAGGTTGGCCATGTGCTTGTCTTCTGAGCCTTGGTTCCCCCATATGAAATGAATTTCATAGGGAGTTTGAAATTCCCTTTGCCCTTTATGAATTTCACAGGGAGTTTCTAAAGGTCACTCCTGTTCACCATTTGGCCCACATTCGGGTTTTGTTTGGTGAGTGGCGTTCAAACACGACTTACACATTCAGATCTGACTTGTTTGTGTGGTGGGAGTGGGTAGCATGCACTTCCCATGTCACCCTAGACATGTCCCAAATGTCACATTAGGCCTGCTGGCCCATTTAGCCTCTCCTGTCCCCTGCAGACATTTGAGTTTGGGATAAACTTCCTTTTCTAAGAGCATACTGTAAGCTGAGATATTGTGGTCACCTTTTTGAAAACATTAACATGTAGAATATAATAGATTAATAGAACTTTCTAACTGAAAGCTCTACTGTATGTTCTGAAAGACAATTTAAAGTAAGTATATAAATACGCAGAAAAGGCAATATGATAATGGACATTGCAGTTAGCAAAACAGGGCTCATAGATGGTTTTGCTGCTTACTTAACTCACCTTGAGCGAAAGTTAGTGCATGATTTAAAGTATAAGGTAAGAGACTATGCTTAATGCGTCGTCTAATTTTCTTAAGTTCACCTAAAGAAGTGCATTCAAAAGTGTATATTACAAGGAAATGTTTATTGCAATATTTCTTCTAATATTGAAAATCAGAAGCCATAACAGAGAATTAGTGGTAAATCACGGTGATGCCATAAATGAAACATTACGAGACCATGAAAAATGTTTTTGGTTTGTTTGTTTGTTTTTTTAAGACTATTTCATGGTACAGTAGAGCCTCAGATATAATGAGGAAAGACAAGGTACCAAATTGTGTGATTCTAGTTGTGCAGAAATATCTAGTGCACATGACTATCATTGTACCAAATATCAAAATAAGGATGATGATTACATCTTGAAGTGGTGAGATTTTAGATGATTTTTCATTTTCTTTACCACTCTTTTCTGCAATTAAAGATTCTGCAATTTGATTTTATATAATACAAATTCGAACTTTTCATGGACTATAACGTTAGCACCAGACCTCATCAACCTGACTCCCACCTCAGGCATTGTGCTAAGCAACTTTTAACCATATGGTGACGGATCAAGAAGCCAGACATCTGAGGAGCCTCCATATGACCTTTGACTCCTGGACTGCTCATCTTGCTTTGACACTGGTCTGTTCCCAGTTGAGTGAAAATGGTTATATTTCGCTCAGAGGTTAACTCCAGAATGACTGGGATGGACAATCTCAGGCGACACACTAGCGTCAGGAAGGAGGGGCCAGCAGACAGACACCTAGGGATGTGTCTTTCCATAGACGTGCAGTTCGCCAAGACGTACATTTTAGCAAGTAGAAACAGATAAAACTCTTTTATTCCCTTTTTAGAAAATATGCTTATTTCTCAGAAATGAATTACAGCAATAAATTATGAAAATTATTTCTATTGTTTACATGATTATCTCAGGAATTCTAAAAATTCAAAATTTTTAAGTATACTCAATCTATTTTTGAGACTCTTGTAAGTGCAATTTAATTTTCCAGTATTAAATTTCATCCATTCGAAAAGAATGGGGCAAGTCTTCAGTATGCTATTATTAGTGGTTATTGGCATTACGATTTTATTTACCAGAGTTTTAGAGGGTTTGGTATGTACGAAGCATTATTCCAGTCACTTTAAAACATGATTTAATCCTCATAATGAGCCTGATAAGTAGATACTCTTATCATCATTGCCAGATGAGGAAACTTGAGCACAGAGAGGTGAGGCTACTTGCGGGAGGTCACACAGCCAGGTGTAGGCAAAGCTGGAATTTGAAATCAGTCAAGCTGGCTCTGGAGCACCTGCTCATTGCCAAGAAGGGTGAGACAACTTCTCTGTAAAACCTTTTCTAGAGCCATCGGGCCAAACTATTTGGTCCATGAAGAATGAGGAGATCATCTAAGGAAAAAGATTTCAGAAAAAATGTTTGGCTCTCCTCTAGAGCACCTAGTGGTGCTTGTCCTCAATATCATGATCGCGGGGTGCCATCTTCTGGTCAAAGAGAATACAGCTTTGAGCTGCATAAAGCAGCCTCTTTATCATAAAGCCTTTGATGTTTCTAGGAAGTCCACAGGCTGTGGTCCCACACTAAAGTTAATATGCAGAAACAGCAGCCTCCGGTGGCAATGAGCTCCGAACCCCACTTTGCCATTGATGGGCAGCCTCTGGAAAGTTCGGCAGGTCTAGAGGTTGCTTCCGTAGGGTCTGCTACTTGTAAAGACAGGCAGTGTGAACTGCCATAACCACGGGGAAAACAGAGCCAATCACAGGGAACATTACGTGTCAGCTGCAATACTCTTGCTCGTTTTACAGATGGGAAAACTGAGTTTCAGGGAGACTTGGTCACACAGCTAATGACCAAGCTGGGGTTCTGTCCGCCCTTTGCCAGACTTCATGCAAACTTCATGTTCTGCCTCCACACCACTCTGTGGGCAGGACCTGGGCTCACTACTACGCAGCTTCCCTGAGACGTGGCCCCTGTGGCAGTCAGCCATGCACAAGGTCAAGTCCAGGCAGCTCTTTCCCCTGCTTTCCTTTCAAACCAGGAATGCTGAGTCTCTTGGGACTCCTCTGGTGTCCTGATCTCCACTCATTAGCCACATGACAGAAAGCATACAGATTATTTTTTTCTTACAAATATAGGCAAATTTAAACTTACAGGGAACTACAAGGTATTCTTGATATTCTCCAGAATACTGCCAATTTTGGATACAGACAGTACCCCACAGGACAGGTTTAGAATGTTCTAGGCACCTGAGGTAAACTGGGGTGGGGGGCGGTAGTAGACATAGAACATCTGGACAGGATGCCATTTGCCAAATGACCTCTGAATTGGAAAGAGGGCAAGGTGGCAGGCTGCTAGTCCCCAAAGTTCGTTCTCCCCTATTGCATAGAGTTTCCGGGCTGGAAGCTGCATTCCCTGCTCCCTCCTGGTCACCTGATCCAGCTCTGGCCAGCCAAGTGTGAACTTCCCCTCACTTGCTTAATCAAGAGTTGCTTTCTACCAACTTTCGTTTTTTTCCTCCCTGCCGTTGTGATGGTGACCCATGTAAATAGAAGCAGGGCAGCCTTAGGGGACAGTCCTGGGTCTCCAACTGACCATGTGAGGCCTAGCTGACCCGCTGGCCTGTAGACCCAGACTGTCATAGAGGCATGAGACATAAGCTTTAGTCTTCAGTCATTGTGTACTGGAAGTCTTTTTAAAAATCTTAATTTTTCAACACTCTAGAAATAGGAAAGTTACAAGAACAGCACATACCCTTCACCTAGGTCCTCATTTCACTATATTTGTTTTATCTTTTTCTCTATTCCCCAAATACATTTTTTTCTGAACTACTTGACAGTGAACCTCAGACATGCTGCCTTATTTCCTAAAAATAAGGATGTTCTCCTAAATCCATAAACCATAGTAAAATAATCCAAATCAAGGGATTAACATTAACAGAGCTGTAGCTATTATTTAAGCTATAGATCACATCACGATTCCGAGGCTTGTTCCAATGATGGCCCTTATGGCACAGGAAGTCCGAGATTGTGACACATTCGCTTGTCACATCTCTTCAGTCTCCTTTAATCTGAAACCGTTCCCAAGTCTGTTTTGTAAAATTGTCATCTTAAGAGTTCGGGTCCCTTATGTTGTCGACTGTCCTGAGACAGGTTTCTCTGATGTTCCCTCCTGATTCGATTCAGGGGGTGCAGGGGGCTTGGTGATGATGTCACATCCTCACAGGGCAGGGTTCAGCACGTCTCTGATTGATCTGTCCATATTCCTGGTCTCATACCGGTGGCCTTCCGATCGAAATGGAGTCTGCCAGGTTTCTCCAACATGAAGTTACTATTTTACTCTTTGCAGTTAATGAGTTCTCTTCAGGAAGCTGTTGGGGCCATCGCAGCAGATTTGCCCACACTGTGATGGGGACCAGTGCTGTGTTTCTGCTGGAGAATAGTCAGCAGCAAACTCAAGCTCCCAACCTCATGCCAGTTGCTAGGTCTGTTACATTCACATCCTTCCCCTGGTATTTTGGATAGACAGATTATTACTAGTTTCCAGGGATCATTTTAAACATTAATCTTTTTTTTTTTTAGTAGTCCAGAAAGAAGCCTGGATGTTATGTTTACATTTTGTCGGAAAAGTCCATAGCAAGGAATTCATAGTTTCTGACCGAGAAGACTGGGAATTGCTATGTTCTTTAGGGCGCTTTCAGCTTTCAGGAGATATAACCCGCCCAGTCCCTCCCAATGCCCTGGATCTGAGTTCAGGAAACTCCTCTTCCCCAGGACAATCTATTTAACCCGTACCTGCCTCCTGCCATGACCCCACCCCAGAATCTCAGCCCCCATGGGAAGACTGTGTATGCTGGCCGGAGAGGTGAGGACAAACGAAGAAGGCAGTGGCGGCCCTATTGCATCAGGTGAATAAAGACCACACATCTGCCCTAAGCTTGAGGTGCAGCCCCCACTGCTCTGACATCTTCTCCCTGTCCAGCTCTAGCCACCTCTACTGTCCCTGACTCTCAGCACATTTTGGCATGGCCTCTGCCCTTGCTGTCACTCACCCTTCCCCTTCAGCACCTCTCTCAAGGTCTGGCACAGGCCACCCCAAGATACTATGCCCCAGGGAGACGAGAGTAATGCCTCCATCACAAGGACAACTTGCTCAACCATTGTCCCTCACACAGCCCTGGGTCAGGTCCCCATACACTTCTCCAAGAGAAAGAAACTAAATGAATGAAGGAAAGTGTCTGCTTCCCTTCACTCCAGATGAGAAAGGGAGCTCCTCCACTCAAAAAGATGGGATCCCGGCTTCGCTGGCCAGGAACCACAGTGATGACACAGACCAAACCCAGGAAAGAGGAGGAGGGATGTGTCGAGAACAGATGAGTGACGAGAGGAGCCCTGCCACTCCCAGCCCAGCGCCAGACTCTCGGAAGGCACAAGACAGCTTCCTAATAAGTAAGTGGATGAATGGAATGAATTCTGGGGAGGGGAGGAGAGAAGAGATGATATAGCAATGTTCAGTGTGATAAACTCACCCCAGCTTATCTCAGAAAATGTATACCTTCCCCTTCATAAGTAAAAGGGGTGACACTGTACTACCCTCAGCTGAATTAGACTGCTCACCTTGGCACCTAGGACCAAAGGGAGGTTAGAGTTTGTTAAATCAGGCTCAAAATGATTCAAACACACTGCTTAGCTAGCCATTCTTACACACAGTTTTCCAAAAGGTACCAATTCCTGACCTAGATTTAGACTGTCTCAAATAAAGCCTCTTCTCAAAATTCCACAGATATGGGCCATGTTATCCCAGGATTCCTTGAAATACAAATGGAATGTTCCCTCTAGCACTTTCCATGGAACATTTACTAAGAGGTGCCTGTGTGTTCGTATGGGATCTGGGATCTCATCACTTGCCCAGCAAAGGCTTCAGCAAGGATGGGAGAAATGGTCACTCTGGCAGCAGGCTCTGGACAACCAGCAGACCCCACATGGAGGCCTCTCCTCCCACAAAACCATCCTGCCCACATCCTTGCTGAAAGGGAAAACTGAGTGGTCTGATGATCCATGAGCCCTTCCTTCACTACATTCCTTCCAGGTTACAATACTGGTCACATGACCACCTGTTCCCTCTAGGGCACAATACCAGCCTGTGTGACTGTGTCCCGCTGCCAGGATGATTTTGTGTGTGTGTGTTTGTGTGTCGTTGTTGCACTACGAAGCATGTCAGCCCAACAACCCCCACCCGCTGCTCTGCCGGGCAGTCTAGAGAATGCCGTCACCTCCCAGAGTGCAGCCCCATTTGGGACCCCTGTAACCCAGAAACCCTGGAGGGTGCCGACATGGCGTTCCAGGACCCTACCGAGAGTGGGCCTCTGAGAAAGTTCAAGTGTCCACTGTGTGACCACTGCCTTCTCCAGCCCTCAGAAGCCAATGTCACCTGGGAAGCTGTAGAGACCAAACTCAGAGGCACGTCCTGCTTCAGTATGGAGGGCACCAGGCTCCCGAAGACCCACTGTCAGTGTTTGCCATGGGCTGAACTCTGCAAGACCAGAAAGCGGTTCCCCAGGAACATTCATATGTCCCAGACAATCTTCACTGGTCTTCTCCAAAGGCCAGCTGTCCTTTATACAGGAGGAGGAAGGACAGGCAGGCAGCTCAGCTCCACCCCGGCCACAGGGTGAATACCTCCTATGTGGGGGGCAGTGTGCTGGGGCTGGGCTCTGACCTCAGGAAGTCAACAATGGGTGGGGAGTGGTGCAAAATATCCACGAAGTGCCCCCCAACCCTGCTGGTCATCACTTCTCCTTGCAACCCCTGACAGGAGCTCCCCAATGTCAAGGAGGTGGGCATGGAAGGGGGTGGAAAAAGTCTGAAGGATGCACAGGTGTCAGATGAGGGACAGCCAACAGGGTTCTATCAGGTCTGCAGGAAACACGCAAATGAGGAGACTTGCCTCAGCTTCAGATGGCAGCAGTGACCTCAGGGGCAGGAAAAGCTGTGGAGCAGTTTCTCAACCTAATACCTGACAGAACCCTCCCCCCAGGTGAAAGGGGTGGCAACAGACATGATCCCTTTTTTAATAGGTTTGAAAAATGTTGGATTAGAAGAAGCCTGATACTGCACTGCAGAGTTTAGCAGAGTTTTTATTCTACCATAGTGTATCTTGACTCTCTGAGAGAAAGTTTTGGCATGCCACAATATCTAGCTTGTTTGACCACAAACATTTCATCACGAATCATAAATCCAGGTTCCATGGGACATAAGTTGGGGGTGCAGTGCCCAATGTCTCCCAGCCCTAACACTGCAGGGGTTTGATTCATACAGCATGGCACTTCTTGAAGAATCCCCATCACCTTTGACCCTGCTAGAAATGCAAATTCTTAGCCTTACTCCAACCTCCTGAATCTGGAAATTCTGAGAGTGGCCAGCGATAATAAATTCTCCAGGGGAGTCCGATGCCAGTGTCGGCATGAGAACCACTAAAACAGGGGACTGTGACTACAGCTAAGATACCTTGCAACATCAACGCTGAGATCTGGGGGGCTGGGAAGAGTTCTCCAAAAGCAACAACAACAGGAATTTTAGGGAAGTTTCCTATGATAGATGATGAGGGTCACGTGGCCAGCACAGCCTCTCTGCAGAGTGGCAGAGTGCTCTCTCTAGGCAGCCTGTCATTACCAGGCCCAGGAAAGGCAGGGATGAGCTATCACACACTAACACCATGCAGGATGGAGGTGTCCTTCCCCTGGGGTCGAGATTGCAGACATTAACATCAGATGCGCTCAGCCAGACAGGAGAGAAACCCGAACCCCAAAACCAGTCTGCGGTGAGAGGCTTGTGCAGAAAATGTGCCCAGGTAAGAGGGGGAACAGAGCCGCCCCATCCAGACCCCCGGCACACAGATGTCACCACAATGACGTTGCCCACTCTCCTCGTGTGCAGCACATGCTCCGATGGAACTTTTATTGTTGAAATTGGGCTAAACTGAGCAGAAGAAACATGGTGACCTCTGGTAGACTGCTTTTATGGCAGCTGGTGAGGTCATGCCAAGGGGACAATCTGAGGCTGAGGCCAGCTGCCCACTCCCCACAAGGGCAGGGGCTGCCTGCATGATCACCCTACGGCTCAACTAAAGGGGGTAGGCGTTTTTGCAGACCTCATGGGTATTAAAGACAAAGTCCAGTCTAGCACCTTCTTGATTGTTTCTTAAATCTTGGAACTTCATCTGGCGGCAGTGGGTCTCTCCACCCTGGATTGTACGGCTCATTTAGGAAGTCCCTCCCTAACTCAAGGAGTATGATATTTGCAGAGAGTTTCCCATAATTTTGATCTGAATAGATACATTTACATTTTCAGACAGTAGCATTGACTCAAAATTGCAGAAGCACGTTGGGAAGCACTAATTTATACCCTGAGGCCCACAGGCTTACTTGGACCCACCAAGGCAGAGAACAGAAATAAAGGGGGGCATATAGTAAAAAAAACTGGCATCATGAGAGGTACCAAAATTATGAGTGTGACTAAAGAAGTAACGGCACAATACATTTAAAACTCTCCCCTCTCATACATCCCTCTCCGTTTAACACAGTTTCTATCCTAACTCATCCAGTCAACACATTTTTTGGTCTGTCTCATGTTGATTGTACAATGTAAGTATCAGGCAATGTAAACACAAGGCAAATTATTGCAAAATTAAATTGGAAATTTTGCAAAGCATGCAAAATTTCTTAGAGTTCCAGAAAGTTGAAGAATCAAGTTAGCTATACACAAAGCCAGGGACCAAGGAGGATTAGGCAGAGTTAAACCATAAGAGAAAATCAACCAAATTGAAGATATAATTTGACCTTTAAGAGAGAGTGATTTGAATATCAGAGACTAATAGAGACCCTGAGAAAATGTGAAACCCTTGAATAATTTTGAAAATGAGAGAGAAAGAGACAGTTTATGACAATGTTGCCAAAGTTCAAGGCAAAACGAATTTTGCTATTATACAATTTCGTCAGAGCAACCAAAAAAACAACTCAATTCGTAACTATGTTTTCTAAGAAGGCAGAATTTTAATTTAGCCCTCTATTTTTAACTATGTTGTTAAATAGTAAATAAAATAAGCTCGTTTTCATTTAAAAAAAAAGAAAAAAGAAAAAGAAAGAAAGGGGGGCATAGAGTCACAACCTGCCCAGAGATCTTTGTGACCACCACCTACACTGACTTACAAACTTAGACTGTGTGGCTCCAAGCATCAAGTCCGGTTAACAGATAGTGCATCTCAGGTGGTGACAGTGCCACCAAGCAGGATTTAAGATATATAGGCAGAACAGCCAACATGTCTGGCAACTGCAAAATATGTAAGAGATACATTTAAAAGTGCACATACCAAGTCATGTGTCCACCCCTCCCTGCAAGGCTGTGAGGGTGTGGCCATGTGCCAGACTTGAAGAGGACAGCTGGCCTCCGAGAGGTCTAGGTCCAGCAGGAGGGGGTCCCCAGAACCCCATCTCTTTCACCTGCTTCTCTGCTTCTCTCTCCACGTCTTTAGCGTGCAGATCCTTCTGCAGAGGGCGCAGTGAACTGCTATGTTTTCCTTCTAATCAGAACCCAGATATTATTAAAGATTGCATTTACCTTGACCCAGACGTGGCAGTATTGTTTGGCTCATGAAGTAAAAGCAGAAGAGGCATGACTCTCTCTGCTTCCTGCCTCACTGCAGCATAAGCACTGCCGATGGGAAGTCAACGTGAGATCAGAGTGGAACACGGAGCCAGCATGCAGAGGGGAACTGGACTGGAAACTGGCCCCGACCCGCAGTGACTTTGAGTGGAAGAGAACTAAAGCTATTGTGCAAACCACTAGATGTGGAGCTGTTTGTTACTAACCTGTACTGACTCACGCAGATGTGTGGCTGCTCTGGGCTTGTTGTACACCCCTCCTGGACTGCCCAGCGCTGGTTCTTCCACCCCATCCCTCAAGCACACAATTCTTTGATTGCCCATTCCACATCATGCTCAGACACAGCCAAACCCATATCATCCATGTAGTCCCATCCAGCTGCTGGTCCAGCTCTGACATATGGGGCAATGCCCACTCCTCCAGTAGATTGTAAGTGTGCTTCCTGTTGACCTGGCACTACGAGACGGTGGAAACACTCCCACTTACAAGAGGTAAGTGGTTAGGTAAAGCAGGGCCGTGCTGATGCAGATCCCAGAGGACGAGTCGGATGCCCCCTCCCTGAGGCTACAGGCCAATCTTCTGGTCAGGGGACAGGTCTCACTGAGAGAGAGTAGAGGGAATGCTGTTGGGGCCCTATGCCTGCATTTGTGGGAACACTAGAGGCTTCTTCCTGTAGCACCTGCCTGTCTGAGGTGGACGCTGAATATACAGTCACGCCTGCCCCATGTTCAGGGCAGGTGAAAAGTGTAGGGAGGGTGTGCCCTCAGAGCAGCCTCCGACCAAAGACAAACAGGACCTGGTCAATAAATCCCCTCACCCTCGGGGCGCTGGGCTTCTTCCTGTAGCACCTGCCTGTCTGAGGTGGACGCTGAATATACAGTCACGCCTGCCCCATGTTCAGGGCAGGTGAAAAGTGTAGGGAGGGTGTGCCCTCAGAGCAGCCTCCGACCAAAGACAAACAGGACCTGGTCAATAAATCCCCTCACCCTCGGGGAGATGACCCTGAGGCAGAGCCTTTGTTGTCTCCCAGAGAGACTACATCTCAGGTGCCCACATTGGTATTCATTCATGTTTTCTTGGCTGATCCGAAATCACTCCCCAAATTAGAAAATTGCACCCAAATCCTTTCATTGGTGTCTGCTTCTATGTGAATGCACCCTAAGGTGGATGGGGGCAGCACAGACATGGCTACAAGGGGCCTCGCAAGGAGCCAGGCAGCGCACATAGTGTGTCTTTCATACAGTACCTTTTCATTCATATGCTGCTGTCCCAGTTTATGCCTGTATGTGACCATATGATGGCTCAATTTATGTGCCAAATTGGCTGGGCCACAGAACCCAGATATTTGGTCAAACACTAATCTAGATGTTGCTGTGAAGGTATGTTTTAGATGTGATTAACATGTAAATCAGTGGACTTTGAATAGAGCAGATCACCATCTATAATGTGGTGGGCCTTGTCTAATCTGTTGAAGGCCCCAGGAGAAAAGCACTGAAATCCCCTGAGAAAGAGGGAATTCTGCCTCCAGACAGGCTAGAACAGCAGCTCTTCCCTGGGTCTCCAGCCTGTCCTGCATATTTCGGACCTGCCAGCTCCCACAGCTGTGTAGTGTATGTGTGCGTGTGTTTGTACCCCATTGTCTCTGTTTTTCTGGAGAACCCTGACTAATACAGACCCCTGCATGTGGAAGAGCTGATGAATCTCATGGGGATGTTATGTGTTATGATCTGAGAAGGTCGGGGACATAAATACAGAAGGAAGCATGAGGGGGCATATGACCCACCAACAGAGGTGCCCCCGAGGCATGGACGCCCTCCAAGTTCAGCCAAGACACACCAAAGCCTCGCCTACCCCACTAGTTAGGCTACTTTGCCCACATCTGATTTTCCCAAACCTGATAGCCAAAGAGAAGGCATTTCCCACTTCTCCCTTCCATAGGAGAAATCTTCTCTATTGTCCATGAAGTTGTCCATGTTTTGGTTGGAGTGTTCCCCACTTCGAGGCAGATGGGAGGGAAGAATAGACACCTTGGGGTGGCTGCCCTTGGTCTCCTCTACCCTTCTAAATGGCTCAACTGCAATCAGGGTCAACAAGTCTTCTATAGAAATGGACCACATCTCTGTTCATTGCACAGAAGACACAGCATCATAAGGAAGGAGCCAGGCAAACTCCACTTTGCCCTCTTAAGCCTGTGGGAGAGGAGGGCACAGCAGGTCCTGTGTGCACCAGATGAGCAGGCAGTGATGGGATACATGTCAGGTACAGTCACTGTGCTAATGTACACACTGCCTTTTCAGTAAGGAAGACAGAGTGCAGCCAAGCATAAGGTATGCTCACAACCTTCATGTGAATGTCCCCTGAGGTGTTCACGACCAGGCGTCTCAAATAAGTCAGAACAGACTACACTGGCCATACTGCCCTCTCGAAACACCACAGGAATCCTAGCAGCTCACAGAGTCACAGCATGAGATGAAAGAGGACCTCTTCCTCCCGAAGCATTGGGATTCAGAGAGGAGGGGCTCTAGCACAGCACTGAAGTCAGTGGGGGAGGTAGCCACACATGAGTGTGCACACAGTTGCCCCTGGCCACTTCCTCTTCAGTTACAGGTGCAACAAGAAAAAGAGCCTGTGCAGCTCTCCATCAAAAGACAGACGGGGACTCCTCCACCTCTTTGCACCAGGAAAGCATCCCTGTGCTGGGTGAATAGAAGCCCCAAAATTCACATGCACCAGAACCTGTGAGTGTGACTTTCTTTGGAAATAGGGTCTTTGTAGATGTAATCAAGTTAAGGTGAGGTCATACTGGAGTAGGGTGGGCCCTAACCCAATGTCTGTTGTTGTTATAAGAAGGTAGAAATTTGCACACAGACACAGAGGAGAAGGTCATGTGAAGACAGAGGAGAGATTGGAGTGATGCAGCTACAAGCCAGGGAACACCAAAGACTGCTGGGAACACCAGAAGCTGGAAGAGATTCCGCACTGCACCCCCAAAAAGGAAGCAGCTCTGCCAAAGCCTTGATTTCAGACTCTGGCTCCAGAACTGTGGAGAGAATAGACTCCTGCTATTTAAGCTGTCCAATCTGAAATATTTTGTTACATCAGCCCTAGCAAACCCATACGATCCTTAAAGGATTTTGTGGTGGTTTTAAAATATGTTCAAAAATTCCAACAAAAGATGAAGCCCAGTTCCCCTTGGCTCAAACACGTGTCTTGCATGTGATGAACAGAACTGGGGAGAAGTGATGTCATATGGCTTCTGAACCCAGGTGATAAGAGGAGACAGCCTGGCTCTCTGGGCAGACTCACCCTGGGGTCCCAGACACCATACTCCAAGGGAGCCCAGGCCACATGGGGAGGCCACATGTTCTGGCCATAGCACCAGCTACAGTCCCAACTGAAAGCTAGCTTCAGTCTCCAGACATGGCAGTGGAGAAGCCTGGGGATGACTCAGCCACAGTGACTGCCACCGTTTAAGGCACCCCAAGAGAACACTTCCAGAGCTGCAGAGGTTATGACCAAGTCATTGCTGCTGCTTTTCGGCACTTGGCTGGGAAATGTTTGTTATGCAGCCGTGAAGAACTGAGGCAGGCAAGCCTCACCTGGGTCAGAAGAGAGAGTAAACACCTTAGAATTACAATCATGGCAGATGCAAAGGGAATCACAGGTTAAAGAGGAGAGCCCAGACTGGAGGTGACAGAGGCTGCCAGTGAACGTAGAACGTGCAGAAACATAATCCAAAGACCTTAATTCTCAGAAACCCTACCTCCTAAATCCAAAGGAAAGACAGCTTTCTCAGCAGCTCCAAGAACGTGAAAATATCCTCTCTCACAAGGAGTCAGGAGGAAGAAAGAGCCTGCAGTGTGTCCCTGCCTCTGCCAGACAAAGGCCAGGCCGGACCAGGAGACAAGGCACATCCACCCAAATCCCACCTCTCAGGGCAGCCTGCTGCTTCCTCAGTTACATTCGGAAGTGGAGGGAGGAGTGTAGACCATGAGTTCCAGAAGAGTGGTTGCGAAAGAGCAGGGAACGCAGCAAACTTAAGGATGTGGGGCCACCACAGAGGTCCGAGGTGCTGAAGAAGGCAAGCTGCCTCCATGGTCAGGAGCCACAGAGGGCTATTTGGTGCAGTTGAGGGAGTTGTTGGCTGCATGAGGAGGGTCTGAGAGGAGGTATCATTGGGATCCAGGGCCCAGGGAAAGAAACATGTCTCCTGTCATTCCTAGAGGATGGAGATCATCCCAGTGTGCCAGGGCAAGGATATTGATGCTTGCACTCAGTGAGGAGAGGACATTCCCTCCATGACCCAAGACAAGTGACAGAGCAGATGTAGAAATAGCCCCTGTGGGGACAGAGGTGACCAGCCCTGCTGGACACCACCCTTAGAGGTCAGTAAGGGAATTCCAGGTGGCTTCAATTGCTGTGGCTGTGGGGTCTTCTTTAGCCAAAAGTGTCATTTGCCGTGTTGACAGAGCAGTCAGACACATCATTGAGACAGACCTTGGTGCTTATCAGAATGACAGAAATGTTCTATATCACAATTTACAGTGGTTACAAGGTTATCTTGTAGCCATACAATGTATAAGAATATTGTATATTCTCAAGGTTATTTGCTTAAAATGGGGAATTTTATCCCCATAAAAGTGACCAAAAGGGGAGAAAAGAAGTATTTTAAAAAAACACTTTTTAAATTTAGGGCCACTTTGGAGAAAGTTGAAAGGAAGACAGTAGCTTGAGGATCACATTAAATTTAAAAGATTTAAACTGTAATAATCGATCTAAAGCTAGGACATGAAAATATTGGGGGCAGAGCACCATCTAGTGGTCGAATTGCATAGTTGAAATGTTATACTAGATTTACCCTAGAAATGCCAACGTTGCGGTCAGTTGAAAGATATTAATGATACTCTTTAACATAAAAAGTCTAGTAAAAATGTGTTTTGCTTAATGCCCAAAAGTAAATTTTTAACAGTTAATACCTCCTAGTAACAAAAAGTTGAGACATCTGAAAAGAAAAGAGTGTCACCTAATTTTGAGTGACAACTAAAATCAGGCTTCAGAGATATTCTCATTTTAATTAGAAACATAACAAAATTGCCTGCTATTGCTATTATTTAAAAGTAAATAAAGATTAAAAATAAATAAAGCAAAACGAGACATAATTATTTGAAAGGAAAGATAAAATTATCTCATTTGGAAGATAATGGAGTAATGTACTTAACAAAACATAAGAAAATCATCTTAAAATTCTTATAATGCATTAAGTTATCAGATCTTAGATTAAAGGATAAAAATTAATAGCTTACCTATAACACAACAATCACAAAATATAAGCTATAATGGAGAAAGTTTCACTTAATAATAGCAGAAGTAGCAGCAACAAAAATACATAAAATGCCTATGAATAATCCTAAAAGTAATGGCTAGAGTCTAAGAAAGAAAAGTGTCAAAATTTACTAAATGATATGCCAAACAGTTTATATGAGGAGACATATTATGTTTTGATGGAGAAATTAATAGCATGTATATGTCCCTTCTCTTCATTTATCTTATACATTTTATGAAACTTCAAAGTCATCAGAGTAATATAGAACTTGTTCATATAATTGATGTTAATATAAATGCTACATATGTATACATCCATAAACAATAGACTGCATTGTATTGCTTTCTTTTTCTTCTTCTTTTTCTTGGAGGGGGGGCGGTATACCTGGCATCACATGGAATGCACCTTTTTGCAACTTGCTTTCTTGTGCACAAAATTACCATTTTGAGAAGCATTCATGTAACTGCATGTGGTATTCTATCCTAGGCATGCACTCATTTATTCATTCTCCTGTGGATGGACGTTTACTATCTATCTTTTATGACTAGCACAGCTGTGGCTGCCCGTCTCAAACCTCCTGGTGCACATGGGCAACATCTCAGAGCAGACTTGCTAGGGTGTGGGCATAAGCCCACTTAGCCTCACAGATGGGAGGAACTGCTCTCCAGAGAGGCAAAGCACCCCGGCCATGGAATTATCTCCTTTTAAAAGCTGAACATATGTTAAGGACCAAATTGCATCCCCTCCAAGATTCGTACTAACCCTCAATGGTGATATTGGAAGGCTTTAGGATGATAACTAGGGTTAGTCCCCCCTTATCGGTAATTTCTCTTTCCATAGTTTCAGGCACTCACTGTCCACAATGATCCAAAAAAGTTAAATGGAAAATTACAGAAATAGACAATTCATAAGTTTTAATTTGCATGCCATTCTGAGTAGTGTGATGAAATCTCAGGCTGTCTAGCTCCACCTCTCCTGGGGCCTGAATCACCCCTTTGTCCAGCTTATTCACAAAGTACACACTGCCCACCCATTCGTCACCTAATCTTGGTTATCAGATCAGCTGTTGGGGTATCGCAGTACTTCTGTTCAAGTCACCCTTATTTTACTTAATAATGGCCCCAGGGTGTAAAAGTAATGATGCTGACAATTCAAATATGCCAGAAAGAAGTGATAATGTGCTTCCTTTAAGTGAAAAGGTATGTACATCGAGGAAACACATATATTATAGGGTTCAGTACTATCCACAGTTTCAGGTATCCACTAGGGGGTCTTAAAATGTATCCCCTGTGGATAAGGGGGACTACCGTAATGACTAAAACGTTACTGTCTTATGTAACAAATTTTCCCCAAGTCATTTTCTCATTTCAGTCAAATATATATTTTGCAACTAGCAGAATCTATAAATTTAGATTTCAGTGACATGTTCATATCAACATTATTATTTTTAAAGTCCTACTAAATATATCATGTCTAAAATGTTCAATTATTTTTAAACTATTTTTAAAATTAATAATTTTTTTATTTTTCAGTTACAGTTGGCATACAATACTATATTAGTTTCAGGTATACAACATAGCAATTAGACATCTATATGACTCACAAAGTGATCATCCCAATAGATCTATGTATGGTGCCCCTCTGACACCATACATAGTTATTACAATATTATTATCTATATTTCTTATGCTATACTTTCTACCTCCATGACTATCTTGTAACTACCCATTTATACTTCTTAATCCCTTCCCCCTTTTTCACCGACTCTCCAACCCTCTTCCATCTGGTAATCCTCAAAATGTTCTCTGTATCTGTGAGTTTGTTTCTGTTTTTCCTGTTCTTTAGATTCTCCATATACATGCAATTATATGACATTTGTCTTCCTCTATCTGACTCTTCTTAGCGCATATCCTCTAGGTTCATCATGAAAAATCATTTTCTATCCCATTAATTTTAGTCTGTGTGTCTTTTAATCTGAAGTGATTTTCTAGTAGGAAGCATATGTTAAGGGTCTTGTTTTCTTATCAATTCAGCCACCCTATGTTTTGACTGGAGCATTTAATTATTTTTCATTCGAAGTACTCATTGATAGATATGTAGTTATTGCCATTTTTTATTTAGACTTTTGATACGTATTTTTTTATTCTTCTTAAGGAAGTCCCTCCAACATTTTCTGTAATATTGGCTTGGTGGTGATGAACTCCTTTAGTTTCTTCTTGTTTGGGAAGCTCTTTATCTGTTCTCTATTCTAAATGATAATTTTGCCAGGTAGAATAATCTTGGTTGTAGGTCCTGGCTTTTCATCACTTTGAATATTTAGTGCCAAGCCCTTCTGGCCTGTAAAGTTTCTATTGAGAAATTGGCTGACTGTCTTACGGACATTCCCTTGTATGTAACTAACTGCTTTTCTCTTGCTGCTTCAAAGAGATTCTCTCTTTGAATTTAATCTTTGGCATTTTAATTATGATATGTCTTGGCGTGGGCCTCTTTGGGTTCATCTTGTTTAGGACTCTCTGAACTTCCTGGGGTTGTATGTCTATTTCCTTCGCCAGGTTAGGGAAGTATTCCATCATTATCTCTTCAAATAGGTTTTCAATCTTTTGCTCTCTCTCTTCTCCATCTGGTACCCCTATGATGTGAATGTTGTTATGCTTGATGCTGTCCCAGTCTTCTTAAACTATATTTATTTTTTGGGAGTCTTTTGTCTTGTTGCTGTTCTGATTGGGTGTTCTCTGCTACCCCATATTCTATGTTGCTAATTTGATCCTCTACTTCATCCACTCTGTTGATTCCTTCTAATGTGTTCTTCATCTCAGATATTGTTTCCTTCATTTCTGACTGGCTCCCTATTATGTTTTCCATCTCCCTATTATGTTTTTTATCTCTTTGTTAAAGTTCTCACTGAGTTCATCTACTCTTCCCCTAAGTTCCTTGAGCATCCTTATAACCAGTGTTTTGAACTCTGCATCTAGTATATTGCTTGTCTCAATTTTGTTGAATTTTGGAGGGGAAGCTTTGTTCTATTCTTTCAAAGAGGACATGCTTCTTTGTGTCAGTGTCTTTCAGTTGCCTCCCTGTATCCATTTCTATGTATTAGGTAGGGCTCCTAAGTCTTCCGGTCTTAACAGAGTGACTCTATGTAGTAGGCGTGCTGTGGGGTCCCTTGGTACAGATCTGAGAGGGGTACATCTGCAGGCCAAGTTCAGCTGCAGCCTGTGAACCTCCAGGGCCACCTGTTAAGAGTCACCAAGCAATCCACATATGGCTGCCACCCATTCTGGGCTTATAGGTGCCTTGAGGAGCCAAGTCAGAAACTGAGGCCAGCTACCACTAGCGCAGGGCTTGGGGCTGCTCAACAAGAGGTACAGGGCACACTGAGGCCAGATGCTGCTTCTTTGGTTTTGTGAGCCTTTAAAAGATGCTATGAAAGTGCACAGCAGTAGCCAAGACAGCCCATTTGTATGGTGGGATAAATCTTGGGTGGGCTCACAAGTTGGGAGAGGTGGAGTCTCAGGTTATCCCCTGGACAGAGTGACCTGTGTTATCCAGGTTGATGGCACCTGCGTCTACAGGCTGGGAGTGGGGAGAGATCAACAAAGGAACAAAGTCTTCTGCCTGAACCTTTGTCCAGGAGCCAGCCACCCCTCCAAGCCCTTGCCCTGAAGCCCAACAGCTTAGCACCTCCCCGTGTGTCCCTGGTGCCCCTCGAGAAGATGCCCCAGCACTGTAGCTCAGAGCAAGCGAATCTGTCAGTGAGTAAGGCCAGGCATGGGCCCTCTAAGAGAAAGGTCTCTGCTTCCCACAGCCCTCTATCTCAGTCAGCTGCAACCTCCACTAGTTTTCACAGCCAGAGTTTGTAGGCACTTCTTTTCTCAACACTGGAATCTTGGGCTGGGGAGCCCAGTGTGTGTCCAGGACCTCTCGCTCCTCAGGTAGGGGAGATGGCTCTGCAGCCAAGATAGCCCTCCTGATTCTCGATCGCCACTCACAGTTGTGGAACCGAGACATTCGCATCTCCTTCCTTCCTACCATTTTGAAGTGACCTATTACTTGAGGTGACCTAGTTGTAGGGTTTCTGTTCAGCCAGACCTCTGGCGACTCCATGCACTGGTTGCTCCATAGTTTTGTTATGATTTTGGTGTGGGCACTAGAGGAGGTGTGTACAGCCCTTACCTTCTATGCCATCTTGACTTGAGTCCTCTAAAATATTCAATTATTTTTAGCTATGCAGTAAAACATTTTGCAGATAGTATTGTCTAATGGTTTTTTTCTAAATTTTTTCATTTGCATTAGCAATATCCTTCTATAATTTTTGTCCCCAAGAGTATATGTCACACGTTTTTGCTGTCTGTCATGTTATTTTATGTTTTCTCATCGATTACTAATGTTCTTTATTTGAACCATGAATGTACCAGAATATTATTACTTATTCTGATCAAATGTGTTCCATACTTTCAACTTTAATGACTTTCAAGTAACATTTGCATCCAACATTAATGACTTTAACAACAAAAATAAGCCACTCATTTTTCTTAAAATTAGCAAAAGTATTTCATGCCAGAAAAAGAGATTATCTGTTTATTGTAAGGTATCACAGATTATCAAATTTTTTGTAGCTTCTACAAATTTATTCCAAAATTCTTCACCAGAAATATGACTCTCTTCTCAACACATTCAGAAAAATCATATGTTCTGTCAGTTCCTTTTGTTTGTTTATTTGTTTGTTTGTTTGTTTTATTTTGTTTTTGTAGGACCCTCCTCCTGCAGCTCCCTGGGGAACCTGCTCTGCAGGCTCAGAGATTTCAAACGTCAGGTAGCAAGTCATCATGGGCATTCCCTTACCTCTCTCTTACTGCTTGGGTCTCTTGTTCTTCTCTTTTTTTTATTTATTCACTTATTTTGCTAGAGCATATCCTGCAATAGCTTCCTGAGAAAGGGTGTCTGCCTAGAAAACTCTTCAAGAACTTTTAAGACTGAATGTCATTTTTTCATCCTCCTGACTGCTTGCCCTCTGGATCTAGAATCTCAGCTGGATGTGGTCTTCCTGCAATCTAAGGAACGCATTCCTTCACCACCTGTGAGCTTCCCATGTTCTTGAGCTTGAGTCCCTTCTTTCTTCACTGTAAGATGTCAGGGTCATTCTTGATTTTGGTGTTTTGATATTTCACATTTTGTGCTTTGGGGAAGGTCTTTCTATTCCATTTTGCAGGACACTCAGTGGGTCATTTCAAAATGGAGACCCAAGTCCTTCTGTTCTAGAAATGTTTTAAATGATTTCTTTGACAATTTCCTCCTGTCCAATTTCCTTCATCTTACTAGTTGAGTTTCTTTGTTAAAATGTCAGGCCTCCAGGATCACTCCTCTAGTGTTCTTCACTTTTCTCTCTTATTTTCCTTGTTAGTCTTTTTTCTTGGAAGTGTGTCCTGGAGTCCTTCCAGCGCCTCCACTAAAACTTTTCTATTTCTATTTTTTTAGTTTCCCCAGACCCATCTTCATCCTATGACTATTTCTCTTTTTATGTTTATCTCTGCTTTTATTTCTTAGGGGCAATATTGTTCTTTATTTCTTGGAGAATACAAATCGTTGTTTCTAGGAAATTTCATTTTTATTTTTACAATGTTTCTCTTTTTTCCTCAATTCCTTTTTTTTTTTTAATTCACTTTGGTTTCTATTTTTTTCATTGGAAGCTTTCTTCAAATATTTGATTCATGACGTTCTGATCTTAGAACAAAATACAAAACCATTCACTGAAAGAAAGTCTGGGGGAAATGCAAGGACAGCTGTTTGGATGGTGGGCTTCCGAGCAAGGTGACTTTTAGTCTCCTAGGCTATTTCACCCAGAACAGTCTTTTCTCTTGGACTGGTGGGTTTCTCTGGAGAAGGCTACCAGGCCCTGTGCCTGGAGGTGTGCCCCTGGCTTCCAACATCTTTGGAGTCACTATAGAAAGGGGACAGGTGACCTTTCAGTTTAAACCCCCTTGGCAATGCCTGTATCTTGGTCCAGACTCTTCACCTGGCCCTCTGTAGGAAGCAAACTTCCAGACATTTCCAGAGCCAAGAAGGGTGGTCAAAGAGCAGTGTAGACAGGGCAGGGGGCAGGAATGTGAGAGTTTTAAGGGCCCCCCACAGGAACTTTCTAACAACCCTGCTTCTTGCCCCACCTACTTCCCCCACCACCAAGGGTATCTCATGTAATTTTGAATTCTTTCTGCATTCTGCTGTATGAATAGACCTGCCTCTCAGCTGGCGTCTGGCTCCCTGTTACTGGATGAGAATTCAGCTTTCTCTACACTTCAGTTACCCTTTGTCCATCCTACCTCCAGCATCCAAGATGTAGTAACTGCCATTTCTCTGCTGTTCTTGTTTTCCTTCTGGGTTATGCCTTCCTTCCACCCCTTTACATCTTTCTTGAGTTTGGGAAGAAAACAGGTAAAAGTAAAACATTATTTCATTTTCATACATTGGATAACTTATAATACATTTCAAGACCTTAGCATAAAATAATTTGTTTTTTTTCAAATTAATGAAAAGATACAACTTGCTGATTTCAAGTAAAATGTATGGCTTGACTTTGATGTTAGTTGATCTAGTTGATCAAACGTTACACAAGAATTGTATCATTAAAGGGGGAAAGTGATGACCACTTATCAGAATGGGGAGTGAGAAAGTTCCTGGATCAGATAAAGACAGTGGGTAATCATCAAAGAGAAAACATGTAATAACATTATGAATAAGTTTCACATAATAAAACATTTGGGGAGAAGCTCATCAAATAATATTAAAAGATCAAATAATATTTTGAAAACACCATCACAATTTAAAAGTTTTACTGTGTAGTTAAAAAATAATTTGGCATCTTCAGACACGATACATTTAACAGAATTTAAAGATAATATTATTGTGGTTATATCACTGTAATATAAATTTATGAAATCAATTTTCTGCAAAATATATATCTGACGAAAATATGAAAACAATTTTAGGGAAGATACATAAATCGAAGCAGTAAAATTTCAATCATAACCAATGAAGCTTCAACATTTTGGCATAAAAATTATTATAATAATTTACTTAAAATATAAAATCCAAGATTTTTATGGTAAATTAATGGTTTTGTGGTGTGATGATATCTGAAACATTATATCAAACTTTATTGTCAATGCTCATAAAATGTGGTCTCCGCGAAAAATATTCACACCCACTCCTTATGTGGCTCTGTCTAAGTGGTGCAGTGTGAGACTGAAGTGTGAGGCTCCAGTAAGTGGCAGTGTGGAGTCCCAGCCAGAGTTACAAAACATAAAATGGTTTAATCTGACACTAGCCACTACGCTGTATTCAATGTATCTCAAAAAAATGTAATAATTATAAATCAGTTAACTTACTTTATATCTTTTCTCAATGAACTTTATGCTTAACTACTATATATCAGTAAATGGACAGAGAGGATTAGATAATATGTGTAGAAGAAGGGAATTAAAATAATGACTAATGGAAAACAATACTGGGACCTGTGAGCAGACACTGAAAAGGCAGTAAGTAGCTCTCAGCCTTGTGGATTCGCGCTGGAAGAAATTGTGAAGTGAAAGTCATTAAACATCAGACCAGGAAAACTTTTCTAGAGTTTTGGCTTTACTGAAAGAAAGTTCCAATTGTTAAAGCAAATGGATTAACCTAAAGAGTGAACAACACGATTGAACTATAAAATATATTTATGAAAACAAAGCAGAACCCATCAGAGCACTTAAGGACCATAATAGTCCAATCAAAACAAAGCAAAATGAAATATCATTTCCAAGAGAAAAACTATTGGGTTGTCTGAATACAAGTGTATTGTGTGATAACAAAAGTGAAAAAGACATACTTTGAGCAAAAAGACTTTCCAAATCGCTGAGTCATAAAAATTGGGCAAATAACAGATTATGGATGGAAAGTGAACGAGAATTGGTAAAATTAAGCAAACTAAATAAACCTGTCATTCCAATAAGCAATTTTAATTGACTTAGTTGATCATTTCTGAATAGTAGTATAAGTACTGAGACTAGTTGAATGTCGGCGCAGTTAGTTCAGCAGAATTTGAGATACTCCATCACATGATCAATGCTGTGGATGTCAGAAGAGTCTAGCTGAGCAAGCCCCTTTAGTCCCCAGATGACTGTTAGGGCAGGCAGTGGTCTTTAGACAATGGTACAGCTTTGTGCGTCCAATCAAGGCACAGACTTGGGATCCCTTTAGTGACGGCCAGAGCAAACTAAAGATGGCACCAATGATGTCAAAACTTCATCAGATGACTTGAACTTGATTAGAATGTTTTATCAAATAATCGCCCTACTGATTTTATCACCCGATATGCAATTTTTTAATATAGAGATTTCTGTTTATTTAGAAAATAAAAAAGCATATTTTTAATTTTGAGTTTCTATATTGATTTATCCATCTTTCTACATTGTCATGCTGGTGGTCGAACAGCGTGAGTACCCATTCCTCCAGCTCCATGTCCAGCCAGCCCACCTCTGCAGTCAGCTCAGCCACCCTGGACGTGCTCTCCCCAGCCTCTGAAGTGCTGGCTCCTCTCTCCAGCACACTCCATCTCGGCCTCTCACTTTGCTTGTTCCCAGGTGCTGGTGTAGGAATTAGTCCCCCACTGAGTCCTCCCTGACCTTGGGTTTGGGAGACCCCTGATTTTCCACAGTGCTCCTCTATCAGAGTTCATCATTCTCAGTGTCTTTTCACATTTGTCAGTCTCTCCCTTTGTTTCTCCTGGTTACAATTTAGTCGTCCAAGGACCAGTAGGAGCTCAAGTAGAAGGTTAAACAGAGTGTTTGTAGGTCCTTCCCATGCTGCTCTGTCGGGTATTGCCACCTGCAGCCGGAGAGGCCCACGGCAGGGTGCGGAGGACCCCTCTTCCTCCACAAGGATCTGTGGTCTTTCTGAACAAGCTCCGTCTCATCTGGGAACCCTAGAGATGGTGCCAATTCTATCTCTAGGGACTGTTCCCTTCATCTTTCCAACTCAGGAAATCTGCCCTCTCGAATTCCTTCTCTCTCTTTAGATACCCACAACTGAGACTTGAGATTATTCTAGAAACTTCAGTTTTCCTCACAGACCAGCTCTGATTGACCACCAAGTCTTTTACCTATCATCACCCACATCTCTCCTGTCTCTCTGTCTTAATCCATTTGTGCTCCTGTAACAGAATACAATCATAGACTGAGTGGTTTAAAAAAAAAAAAAAACAGACATTTCTCACAGTTCTAGACTAGAAATCTGAAATGAGGGTGCCAGCAAGATTGTGTTCTGGTGAGAACCATCTTCCAGGTTGCAGACAGCTGAATTCTCACTGTGTTCTCTGTGGCAGAAGGAGAGGGCTCTCTGGGGTCCCTTTTATAAAGGCACTAATCCCGCCATGAGGGCTCTACCCTTACGACCTACTACCCTCCTAAAGGTCCCACCTCTGAACACCACTGCACTGGAGGTTAGGTTTCAACATATGAAATAGGGGGTGGGGCACGCAAATATTCACACCATAGCACCTTCCCTCCCTGCTGTCCTTCCTCACTTCACGGGGATGAGCATAATCTTCTTGGGCACCTGCCTCTCCTGACTCACTGTAGTATTCATTCTGGTGCTGGGTTACCTCCAAATGCTGCAAGTCTAGTCAAATTGTTGGCTGGAATGTTCCCCAGTTGACTGGATCAGGCAGGGTATAGTGTCCCCAGCATTTCCCTCCCTGTGGTTGCAGCCTAGTGCTCTTCGCTGACACCCTGAAGTTTCCATGATTAGTTAAGGTTAAGAGAAATGCACAAGCACCAAATTTCCAGTTTGCCCTCACTCTCCTCTGCTCTTGCTGACCACCAGACACTGCAGGCAAACCCACAGTGGCAAGAGCCAAACAGAGACAATGGCCTTGTGTCTTCTTCCACGGCACCTCCTTCCTTGTGCCACCTTGGAAGCCCCAACTTGTTCACCATGCACACCCCAGCTACCTTTCAGGCCTTCCCATCCTAGCTACCACAGACCATGTGAGGATTCGTTACTACAACACATCCCCCATCCCATAACTTACAGAGTGGATTTGCAGTCCTGACTCACTCTTGACTAATACATGCCATTCTCCTAACTAGATGACAGCTGGACCAGAATATTCGAGGTTCCCTGAAGACATTTGTGCTTTTGTGTATACTTTTCCTGCTAACTGCAATTCTCAACTCTACTCCATGTACCTGAATAACTACTGTTTATCCTTCAAAATGCATCTTGAGAGTCACTGCCTCCTTGATACTTCTTTTGGGAGAAAATGCTATTGACTAGGAAAAGAATATCAGTATGACTGTGGTTGCAAGCAACAGAAACTGAATCTGGTGAGCTTAAAACAAATAAAAAATAGTGAAAGACTATAATAATGGAAAATCTGGTCAGCCAAGTCTGAGAAGCATGGGGTCATCAGTAGCCACGTAAGCCAGTTCTTTGGAACATTCTGCAGGGTGGCTCAGCTCTAAGCCATCTATCTGTGTATCTTGGCTCAAGATGCAAATTTTCTGAAACCAAAAGAAAAGCACCTTATTTGCAATAGGCTAAGGGTCATTAAATAACAATTCTCACTGGGGGAAAAAAAAAAAAAGCAGAACACACTTCTATTAATGCCCAGGCGGAGAAATAGTCCATTAAACACAGTGAACAACCAAGGCAACAAGGCAGCTGAGAAAGAAAGAAGAAAATATCCAGAAAAAAGCATAAAGACATAGAAATATGCAGCTTAAATGACAGAGAATTCAGGATGGTACTTCTGAAAAAACTCAATGAGATCCAAAACAAATCATATCAACAATTTCAGGACTTGAAAAACCAACTAGATGAGCACAATGAGTTCTTTAGCAAGGAGATTAAAACCCTCAAAAAGAATCAAATAGACCTTCTGGAAATAAAGAATACTCTGCAAGAGTTGAATAATTAAATAATAAGTTTGGGAAATAGAGTTGACCAAATGAAGGAAAGGATCAGTAATATCGAAGACAAA
>NW_006443128.1:661297-708661 GCF_000325575.1 Pteropus alecto
ACAGCTATCTGAATGGGAAAATGTATTTGCAGGCAACGACTCCGATAAGGGCCTAATATCCAAAATATACGAAGAACTCATACAACTCAGTAACAAAAAAGTGAATGATCCAATCAAAAAATGGGCAGAGGACCTGAATAGACACTTCACCCTAGAGGACATACAAATGGCCAACAACTATATGAAAAGTTGCTCAACATCTCTAGCTATTAGGGAAATGCAAATCAAAACCACAATGAGATACCATTTCATACCTGTTAGAATAGCTATCATCAACAGGACAAGTAATAACAAATGTTGGAGAGTATATGGAGAAATAGGAACCCTCATACACTGCTGGTGAGACTGTGAATTGGTACAGCCAATATGGAAAACAGTATGGAGGTTCCTCAAAAAGCTGAGAATTGATCTACCATATGATCCAGGAATCCCTCTACTGGGTATTTACCCCAAAGACTTGAAAATATATATCCAAGAAGATATTTGCACACTGATGTTCCTAGCAGCATTATTCACAGTGGCCAGGACATGGAAGCAACTGAAGTATCCTACGATAGATGATTGGCTAAAGAACCTGTGGTACATATATACAATGGAATATTACTCATTCATAGGAAGAGATGAAATACTGCCATTTGAAACAACATGGATGGACCTCGACATAATCAT
Organism: Pteropus alecto; assembly: GCF_000325575.1. Taxonomy (NCBI): domain Eukaryota; kingdom Metazoa; phylum Chordata; class Mammalia; order Chiroptera; family Pteropodidae; genus Pteropus; species Pteropus alecto. The sequence goes on from NW_006443128.1 coordinate 661,967, forward strand.
ACTAAGTGAATAAGCCAGACAAAAAGGTTGAAAATCACATGATGTCATATATGTGGGATATAAACCTAAAAGCAACAGATGAACAGAACAAACAGAGACTCGTGGACATGGACAATGGACTAGTGGTTACCAGAAGGAAAAGGGGAGAGGAGAGGGGGAAAATAAAAAAATAAAATGCAAAAAAAATTATGTATATATAGTATGAAAAAAATAAGTAAACTGGCATTTAAAAAAAAGTTGCAAATTTTCAAGGAAGAATCTGACTGGCTCTCTTGGGTCTTGTGCTCATGTTGTAGTTAGGGTGGCCGGTATATCTGCCCCCTGCACTGGGAACAGAATGTTTCTCTTGTCTAAGGAGGAGTGACTTTTTGGCGACATTCACCATAAAGGGAGTGGACTTCATAGAGCTTCCTGAATTGATATTCCAGCTCTGCCACATCTCCTCAAAGAGAGCTGAGACCAGTCCTTTAGCATCTCTGAGTTTCTGTTTTGCACATGCAGTGCTATGCAGGGTTGACAAGAGAACCAGAGGGGAATATTAGTTGTGTTTCTTATGATAGCCAGTATTGTGTTACCTGAGTACTGGCAGGAGCAGCAGAGAGAGCTGGCCAGGGCCTGGGCATGTCTTCATCTGTGCTGAGGACACACAGCAGTGAACACCATGAATTTGTCCCCAATTCAAAAAGGTGGAGACTTCATTACACATTACATATCATCTTAATTCTAGAAGTGGAAGTGGGGCTATCGCTGCAAGTTTCGGAGAGTTGCAAGGTCTTGTGCAGTTGAGTGACAAGGCAACACAGGCCTTAACTGTGCTGGCAAATCCAAGGTTAAAATTATGCATCAGCTCTGCAGGGAAGGACCTGCCAAGGACAGATGACAAACTAGAAGGGCCACAAGACTAGAGGACTCAACTACTTTGAGTAGTGGCATTGTGGACCTGAGAAAATGAGAGTGCTGGAGGAACAGATGTAACACAAGACATGGTGAGTTGGAATGCACAGCTAAGAAACAGTGTGGTAGTAGCCATGCAAGGGCATCATTGAGGTGAAGGAGTGAAGGGAGTCCTTCAGAGATAGGGAAGCCAAGGAATGTCAGCGCTGGGGATGGGACGCACCCTTCACGTAGGTGCTGATAGATGCATCGTGCAGGCCCACACTGGGGAGAAAAGGAAGACTGAGCCATTGAATGGAGTGAGGTGTGCAGCACCGAGTTGGAATAAAGAGCTGTTTTAAAAAATGGAGGGGATTTAAAAGTGTATGTTTGAGCCCATGAACGGGGAACTAATCACCTAGAAACTAAATTCTTCATGAAATTAAAGAAATTCCTTCTCAGTATCCCTGTGGTACAGGGGACAGTGGTGTGCCCAAGAGCAGGGTGTGTCTTAGACAAAGCTGCAAGGATATGGCAACTTCAAGGGATGGCCAGTTTCAGAAGGGGCCAGGATATGGAGGGCCTCTCTTCCTCTGAGGAGGTAGAAGGTGAAGAGGCTCGTTTACTGTGGATTCCAAGTTCTGAATGGCATCATGGAAGGACCTAGAGAGAGAGGAGTTGTAGAAGGAAAAGAGCAGGAGTTGGGGGAGAGGGAAAGAAGAGGAAGAAGGAGACTTTATTTCCAACAACTCTTAAAAATGACAGATAAAATGTCACAGGCATCCTTTATGTGAATAGCAGAGGTGGCCACTCAGGAAGGCTTGAGTGTTAATGACCTCCTGTGTAGAATAGCCTTGGCCCATAGATGTTGGAGCATTGAAACTAGAACCACCACATTAAGCCACGACCCTAGAAAGCTTGTGCCCTCAGCGACAGGAGATATTAGATAATCCACCACCAGCAAAGAGTGATAGCAAGGAAACATGTCTATCTGGCCCAGCTCTGAGAAAGGAAATGTTCTTTCCTGAGAGTTTGTAAGCTCAGGCCTCAGGATCTCTGAATGTATGCTATCCATCTGATCCACGATGGTTCAAGCCAACAAATTAATGTGCCCCTGGTTTGGTGGCACCAGGAATATGACAGAGCAAACTCACAGCCTCTCTGAAGAGAGGCATCTCAGCCTGGGCCCCAGATTGTTCCCAGAAGCAAAGCCCCACCAAATACAAGCTCATGATCCAAAATCACAGGACAGGCCACCAATGAGCTCCACAGTCAAGAGCCCACTGAACAAACAAAGCGGGATTAGCCTCCCCTAGACTGTAAGCCTCTGGCAACTAGATCCAAAATATAAGGCCAGGTTGAGGAAAGAGATAAAGGAAGGGACTGGAATGTGGGAAAGAAACAAAATACCATGAAGAATGTAATTGTAAAGGTTAGGCATTGCATCCTTTTGCTGTGCTTTCTAGTTCTCTGTTTCAAAAAATTTGAAGGTAGACCTAAAGAATTATCACTTGGTGAATCATTAAAATTAATTTTTGATGATAGATTACTATGTAGTTATTTAACTACATGTCACAGAAGTAGTCCAAATCATTTAGTGATTCAACTATTTTTAAAAATTACTTCCATGCCACCCTGAACAAGCTTGGTCCTGTCTGATCTCGGGAGCTAAGCAGGATCAGGCCTGGTTAGTATTTGGATGGGAGGTCACCTAGGAAGACCAGGTGCTGTAGGCATAAAAAATAAAAAATAAGGGATGTAAGCTGACTAGGTCCTTGCAATCTCTGAGGTCAACCAAGGATTGCCTCACCTAAAAAAAAAATTACTTCTATTCATATATTTATTTATGTAAGGAAAATTTCTCAAGGGGCCTAGAGACAGATAAGAGAGAGAGAGAGAGAGAGAGAGACATTAGATAGAAGATGATGATGACGATGATGACGACGATGATGATCATGAGGATGATGAAGATGATAGACATAAGGATGATTATGATGATAGATAGATAGATAGATAGATAGATAGATAGATAGATAGATAGATAGATAGATAGACAGACAGACAGACAGACAGATGATAGATAGGTGGTAGACAGACAGATAGATCCAAAATAAGGTTACAAACTCTGAGGAGCTCTGTCATGCTCCAGCAAATAAGTGCTATTCATCTACAACTATCTGAACTAATTGAACAAAAAAAGCCCCATCCATCTCAGAAAGTATTAATTTCTTATAAAACTTTTTGTGTTTAAAAATATTTATTAAATTTGTAATATATTTGTTCTTTTGCTCTAAAAATTGTACTATCTACTTGATCTAGAAGAAATACATATTTTTTTAACTTAAGAATTTTATTTCAATTTATATTGAATTGTAGCATATGCACCTGTATTTCTTTCCCAGGGCTGCATTTGCAAATGACCACAAAGTTTGTGGCTTAAAACAACAGAAACGTAACTACTAAAGTTCTGGAAGTCATACGTCTGAAACCAAGGTATCAGCGAGGCCACACTCCCTCCAGAGGCTCTAGAGGAGGACCCTTCCTGTATCTTCCAGCTCCTGGGGGACCCAGGCATCCCTGTACTTGTGGCTGAATCACCTCCTTCTCTGCCTCCATCACCAAAGGGCGTCTTCCCTCTACCTGAGTTATCTATTTCTCAACTCTCCCTTTGTTTCTCTTCTAAGGATGTCAGTCATTGGATTTGAGACCCACCTTAATTCAGGATGGTCCCATCTCAAGATTCTTGACTTAGTCACACCTGCAAAGACCCTGTTTCTAAACAGGACCACGTTCGTAGGTACCAGGGGTGAGGACATGGAGGAACACAATTTGCCCACAACAGCTTCCAAGCATTAAAAACAAATCATTATGACACAATTTTGTGAGGAAATCAGAATAGAAATATGAGGAAAATATTTATGATATAAAATTTCTGACTATTAAGTTTATGGATTTTTAAGTGGATGATGTTGAAGATCAAATTGTAAAATGTTAATATGCACTATATACTGAAAATTACATTCTTTACAGTGATTTAAGCTTATGATGAAAATTTTCAGTTATTAATTTTATAATATCCAAAATTACCTGACTTTTCAAAATTCTTACAGAAAGTATTAAAGAAAAGTTTTGAGCACCCTTGCCATAGAGTACATGGGAGCCTCTGAAGCTGGGTCTGGAGCCCTCACACAAGCAGAATGACGTACCTGGGTCTTCGGGAGCAAGGGAGGTTGGGGGTGAAGCAGTTACACTCAATGACCAGGCACTCCTCTTCTGCAGCCAACCTCCTGGGGGCTGAGGGTGCATTGCCAGGCTCTGGGCTCAGCGACAGAGGTATTCGTTTTTGTTAGTGGTTTTTCACCAGCATTCTCATCCAACCCCTACATGCTGTGTCCTCCTGTGCACCGCTCTGTCCCAGCTTCCAGCACAGCAAGTTCAGCGGGCTCCAGTCTGATAGCTGAGCGCTGACACCATGGAGAGAAAACCACAGCCAGAAGAACCTTGTGATACCAGTCACAACGGAAACCTCAGACCAACTGTGTCAGCCATCACCCATCAGAGGCAGGTTAGTGGCTGCCCTTTCCACCGCTGAGAGCTCCCTCTGGATACCAGCACTAAAGGGACAGGTGAGAAATTCTTTCCTTTGTCCAGTTGTTATTGGCTGCATTGTCAGATTTGGGCCCTTAGCCACTTTCTCTTCCCTTAGCCTCAGAGATTCACCGCTCCTCAAAGGCCACGTTTGTTGGTGTAGTCAACTCCCAGAAGATGCCTGCAGGGGCAGAATTCTGGCACCTGCTAAGTATAACACTCGGGGTAGGTTCTGGAGCAGACATGGGCTGCTTTGCTAGAGGCCTCTCCCTGGCTGACTTTTCCCGGGGCACCCTCTCTAGTCCTGGGCTGGTTCTTAACATCAGAGATGAAAAACATCAGAAGAGACACATTGTCAGGCTAGGCCTATAAGTCCAAGGTCAAAACCAACGTGCTCATTCCTCTAGTCTGCATTCAACAAATGTTAAGGGGACCATATGAATATTCTGTAGACAAAAGACATGTTTTGCAGATACTGGGAATTTCCCGTCTAACATTATTTATTGAGCCCCTCTCATGTTCCCTGAATGTTTCAGATTCTGGACACAAAATGGCGAGCATGCCAGCCCAAGTCCCTGACTTTATGCAGGTCACTCAGCACGCGACTCATAGCCTGGGTGGTGCATGCAGTGACCTGACATTGAGTCTAATGTTCACAGTGAAAAACCTATCCTCTTTCCAGCTCTCAGGCCTTGGGGGTCAATGGCATGGGAACAGCTCATTCAGGGCACATGTGTGCATATACACACATGTGGATGAGAGAAAATGATTGAGCAGGAGGTGTTAAGGGGGCGGAGTGTGGGCAGTGGTCCTGCCATTGGGACCTGCTGTCTTACCACACAGATCACCATGATCTGTCCTCTTCGATGTGCTCCTAACATCATTTTCAGCATTGAGACATAATATGACTGAGAAACATTGAATCAGGACTGAACAATATCAGAAGAAAATAAGCCAGACTACAAATACATATCTGGCTAATAATTAAATTATTCATTTTTTGTAGAAATAAGAACCTAATTGCGTACATTAAAAGAAAGGCAAATAGGTCATGAACAATGCAAAACAGAAGGCAATAAATGATAACATTTGAATGGAGAGGTGGCAGATTTTCTGATTGTTTTGTTTAGATTTATAATTAATATTTAAATTCTTTAAAACAGTTAAATGAGCGTATGTTGCCTAAACAAGCAACTTCAATGGAAAGAAATAGTCTTGTAGGAGGCCGTGAAAAATGCAAGTAAGTTAGTCAAGAATTTAAATATTATAGACCAACCAAAACGTGGTTAATCATTAGCCTAGCCTCCTTTCAAGGGAAGAAAATAGAATTTGGTGAAGTGGAAAAGACAAATTACTAAATTAATAACTCTGACCTTAAGGAATTCTGTAACTTCAACACTCACATCACACTAGGTCTTTTTAAATCCCATATCTGTCCCTTGAAGCCCTTTACAAATTGTTCATTAACTCTCCAGTCTTGCAACGTTGGAAGGGACAAGAGCTGACATAGTATGTCAGCATTTGAGACCAAGGGGCTCAGGTACCAAAGTTCATCAGGAAGGCAGAGGCCCACGAACCCAGGGACAGGAGTTGTTGGCCAGCATGCCGAGAAGGGTTAATGGGGCCAACTTCTGCCCAACCACGTGCTGTAGACAGCACAGGAGTGTAGATGGGAAGGCACAAGTCTGCGTAGGGCCAGTCCAGGCCTGAATCCTGAATCTCCAAATCTGGCTGTGTGTTCCCACATTGAGCCTCAGTCCTGACCAAATGGGGCAAGGCACCATAAACAGTCCCCAAATGATGGAGCTTGATTAGTTAACGAAAGACTTGGGCACTTAATGAAAGACTATGGCACAAAATTGGAACATTCTTGAATAAAGATTTTGACACCATGAGGGTCCCAGGCACTGAAGAATACTTTGGGCAACAAAGAACAACAGAACTGATGAAAAAAATGACTGTTGAAAACATTTGCACAAAAGCCTAATCAGGAGGAAGACACTTGCTGTGATGGCTAATTTTATGTCAATTTGACAGGACCACAGGTGACCAGATATTGGGTAAACATGATTCTGGGTGTGTCTGTGAGGGTGTTTTCAGATGAGATTAGCATTTGAGTCTACAGACTGAGTAAAGCAGATGCCCTCCATTGTGGCTGGACCTCATCCAATCATTTGAGAGCCTGAATAGAGCAAAAAGATAGAGAAAGACAGAATTTATTCTCTCTGCCTGTCTTCTCTGAGCTGGGACATTGATCTTCTCCTGACTTCAGATCTGAGCTCAGAATGAAGCTACACCATCAGATACCCTGAGTGTTCACCTTGCCAACTGCAGATCATGAAACTGCTCAGCCTCCATAATCATATAAACCAAATTTTTCTTTGTTCTTTTTTTTTAACACCTTTATTAAAATTACTGAGGTGACATTGGTTAATAAAATCAAATAAGTTTCAAGTATAGAATTCAACAATACATCATATATAATATTGCATTGTGTATTCACCACCCAAAGTTAAATTTCCTTCGGTCACCAAATATTTGACCCCTTTTACCCCTGTGTACTTCTCCCATCCTTCCCTCTGGCAACCACTAAACTGTTGTTTGTTTCCATGGATCTCTGTTTGTCATGTTTGTTTCTTGCTTTCAGTTTTATATCTCATATATGAGTGAAATCACATGGTTTTCAACTTTTTCTGTCTGACTTATTTTGCTTAGCATGATTATCTCAAGATCCATCCATGTTGTTGCAAATGGCAGTATTTCATCTTTTCTTATGGCTGAGTAATATCCCATTGTAGATATGTACCACAGCTTCTTTATCCAATCGCCTAACGTAGGACACTTCACTTGTTTCCATGTCTTGACCACCGTGAAAAATATTGCTATGAACATCGGGGTGCATATATCTTTGTGGATAAATGTTTTTAGGTTTTTTGGGTAAACACCCAGAAGAGGGATTGCTGGGCCATATGATAATTATCTTCTTCTTTTTTTGATGAAACTTCTTACCGTTTTCCATAGTGGCTATACCAATTTACATTCCCACCAGCAGTATATGAGGATTCCTTTCTTTCCACATCCTCTCCAATGCTTGTTATTACTTGTCCTGTTGATGATGGTCATTCTAACAGGTGTCAGATGGTATTTCATTGTGGTTTTGATTTGTATTTCCATAATAGCTAGCAAAGTCGAGCATCTTTTCATATGTCTGTTGGCCATTTGTATGTCTTGTTGGGAGAAGTGTCTAAGTCCTCTGCCCATTTTTTAATTGGATTATATGGTTTTTTATTGTTGAGTTGTATGTGTTCTTTGCATATTTTGGATATTAGGCCATCATTGGAGGTGTTGCTTGCAAATATGTTTTCCCATTCAGATGGTTGTCTCTTTACTTTGTTGATGGTTTCTTTTGCTGAGCAGAAACTTTTTAGTTTCATGTAGTCTCATTTATTTATTTTTGCTCTTACTTCCCTTGCCTTTGAGGTCAAATTCATAAAATCCTCTTTAAGCTCAAGGTCCTTGAGTTTAGTTCTTATGTTTTCTTCTATGTATTTTATTGTTTCCGGTCTTATATTCAGGTCCTTAATTCGTGTTGAGTTAATTTTGGTGTGTGGTGATGGACAATAGTCTATTTTCATTGTTTTGCAAGTGGCTTTCCAGTTTCCCAGCACTATTTTTGAAGAGACTTTCTTTTCTCCACTGCATGTTTTGGGCTTTTTTTTCGAATATTATTTGCCCATATAAATATGGGTTTACTTCTGGACTCTTATATATATGGTGTTTTTCTGGACAACCCAGACTAATACACTCGTATTCATTATAAAACGCAGGAATCAAAATTACATTTGCAGTATGATACCAATTTTGACAATTTTGTATATGTAAACGCACACATACACACATACATTGAATAGTTTTATAAGAAATACAGCAAAATATCCTGGTGGTTGAAACTAAGGGTGAGACTATAAACAATTTTTTTTTATACTTTTTTCTATTTTTCATATATACTACAAGTATAGTTTTGTTTTTTTTTTCAGAAGATAAAAAACATCCTTATGCTCTAGTCACTTACTGGGATATTTGTTTGTTGCTAAATGTTTTTCTCATTTAATTTTATTCTTTCCAGAATAATGATATGTTATATATACCAATTCTGATGTATTTGTAACTGTTTAATATAAATACAATCACACACACAAAACTCAACAGAAAATGTTTCAAACTAGTATTGCTTTGAAAACTGTGGTCAATGCGAATGTATCCCCCCCCCAAAAAGTCCCCCCAAATTAAACGATTTGCAAAATGTTATTTGCTATCATTTTCCTGAATTCTACATATTTTAAGAGCCAGCTAAATATCATTAAAATCAAGTTTTCAAAGAAAAAAATTAAACGACCCACAGCCCCATCTTGGCACCAATGGTGTTTTCCTTATGTTTTTACATCCATTTTTTGTGCTGTAATCACAATGTGCTTATCTTTTCACTTGAAAAATGAGGGCATTTGGCTCTGTGATTGAATGGCCTCTGCAATGCCTGTCTTTGCCCCCTGCTCCAATGTACTTGGGCTGTGCTCCATTATTGAACTTGCTGGCCATTGGCAAGTGCTCCCTTATTACAGATAATGCCACAATGAGCGTCTTCCTGCATTTTTTTTTTTCCTTTCAGTTATTTCCTTGGGATAACTTCCCAGGCACCACATTACTGAATCCTGAACTGTGAATGATTTCCACAGCTCTGGATAACAGGCTTTCGAAATGCCCTGCCAACTGTGGCCAGGCCAAGCGTGAGAATGTGAAACTGGAGGAGAGTCAAGTGCCCACAATGGAGAAGCAGCCAAACAAAATCTGACGGAGCCACGCCCAGAACACCAGGAAACTACTAAAAGAACACTGGCAAGGACTTTTTCAATATGTGAAAATGTGCCCATTAGCGAGTCAAGGTTCTTAACTTTGTTTTGTTTTTTTAAGAGCATCAGATAAGATTCCTATAGTAAAGGATGACAGTGTGCGAGCACACAGCTGGCCTTCAGCAGAAATTCAGGGGGTAGAAAAAAAGTTTGGCTTTTCCTGGGCACTTTTTTTATGTTCATAGCATTACCACACTGATACATAACTGAGCCTCCTCTTAACTTTCTCAGATATCTCAGTAGCCTGAGCCTTTCTTTGGAGCCCTGTAGCTGCACATCTGGACTGCATGTTCCACTTGGGCACGAGTTGCCCAGGCTAAGAGGTGGCAGAATTTCTCCCGACCTGTCCTCCTTGTGGTCAGCAGCTGGCAAGGAGCCTCGACACCCCTCCACCTGTTCTTGGCCAGCAGTCCCTGTGTACTCTGACCCCCAAATATTCCTGAATCTGCCCATCTCTCTCCAACCACACTGCACATCCAAAGTCAGGAAACCATTCTTTATCCCCTGGACAACAGTGGTGACATTTCCACTGGTCCTTGCTGCTCACATTGGAGCCAGAGTGACAAATAACAAACAACAGATGCACATCAGACTGTGTCATCTGTCTGCTCTACATTCTTGATGGCATGCCATTGCTCAAAAGCCATGCTGTCCAATTTGACAGCCAAAGTCATATGTGCTACTGAAATTTTATTTAATTAAGATTTAAAACTCATCTCCTCAGCCTCGCTAGCTACATTTCAAGGGCTCAATAGCTACAAGTGGCTGACGGCTACCTTATTGGACACTGTAGATTTGGAACTTTTTTTCTCATTACAGAAATTTCTACTGGACGGTGCTCCTTCTAAAGATAAAGCAAACCTTTAACTGACCCTCAAGACCGCACCAGCCTTTGCAATCTCATCTGCCTCGGTGTCTCCCTGAACTCATTGCCCTTCGGTCACTTTACTCCTTAGTAGCCAGGTCTCTTCCAACCTCAGGGCCTTTGCACATGCTCTGCCCCCCCCCACCTCTGGCTAATTCCTCTCCTCCCTTTAGAACTCAGTTTTTGTGCCACTGGCTCAGAGATTCTCCTGTCTTCCTAAATGAGGTCAAATCCCTTGCAGGACAATCTCATGACTCCTTATACTTCTCCAAATACTCATCATCATTATAACTTAAATAATGAGTTGTGTCACTCATTGCCTAGAATCTCTTTTTCCCACAATAATGAAAGCTTCCAAATGGCCATAAGACAGGTATTAATTTGTCTTGGATAATATCCAGAACCAGTGCAGTATCTGGCACATAGTAGGAGATAAATAAATATTTGTTGAATATATGAATGAGTTTACCACCTGATTCAAACATGGGTAAGTATTAGAAGAGTGTGAACATCTGGCACAGGGGGCACTCATCAATCCTAACTCAGAGTAACTGAAGATGTGAATTAAATGTTTGGACTATCTGGCACTCCATGTGACATTTACTCCAAGAGTAACTGAAGATGTGAATTAAATGTTTGGACTATCTGCCACTCCATGTGACATTTACTCCAAGGACAGGGAAGGGGCCAGGTATAACAAATCCAGACAGAGAAAACTCCCTGAGCACTGTACAATTTGAAGGCTACAGCCCAACTCTTTTTCCAAAGCCTGCATAGTGAATGAAATATGGCTGTTAATACCAGAGGTCAGAGCCAAAGGCAGGCCATGGTCATAGAAGTCCTTTAATAGGCATTGTATACAATCAAGTCTTATGTCCGTCTATGTTGAAGATATACAGTGAAGTGTGATAAGGTGAAATAATAGAATGGCTGGGGTCTGCTCCAATGTGAATGAATACCCATAGAAAAAAGTAAACTTTGACCCCTGCCTCACATATATACAATGATAAGTGTGGAGTAGATTATAGACCCAAAATAAAAAATAAAACTACAAAGTTTCTAGAAAAGAACATAGAATGTCTTCATGCCTTGGGCATAGACAATGCCTTCTTAGACAGGATACACAAAGCAAATCACAAAAGAAAAAATTGGTAAATTGGCCTCCATCAAAATGTAAAACTACTGTTCATCAAGAGACATTAGGAAGAAAATGAGTAGGCAAGCTGCATACTGGGAGAAAACGTTTGCAAAACATGTACAGTCGGTCTCATTATTCGTTGTATTTATGTTCTATAACGTCACGCCGAACACTGAATTAGGGAACACTGAAATATCATTTCTAACGAAAATCTAGGATTAGGTTCTTGAGAGCCTCTGGTCACAACATTTTCATCAACAAATCAAAACATAACATTGTTTTATGTTGGTTTCTGTTTAAAGAAATTATCTTATTTAATTTATATAGTTGATTCACTGACATGGGACTCACGGCCAACAGCACTGTAACTCATGCCTGAACAAAGGTTATATAACACACACGTTTTCTCCATAAGGCTCATCAACAGACAGAACTTCAGAACTCTACTTGGACCATTATAAATTTTGAAATTACCAACAAAAAGTACAAAAATGAAAAAAAAAAATGTTGCTCTAAATAGATAGAGAAAAGGACACTTTTTACAGTACATGAGCTGGAAGAATACGCCTCGTTCAGCCTCAGCTGCAACACGTGTCATGCAACTCAAATTCTTTCCCATTCTGTGCTTGTCCATGAAAGACCACAAGAATGCCATGTCATTTTGGGGGTTGGAAATATATTTTAGTTAGAAGGTGAATTCTCAAATGTGGAATCCATAAATAACGAAGACCATTATTGGATTCCACACATGGATTATTGTCACTCTGACAAAGGACTGGAATCAAGAATATGTAAAGAACTTCTACAATTCAATAATAAAAAGACAAACAACTCCAATTTTTTTAACATGCAAGAGATTTGAACAGACTCTTTCCAAGGGTTGGTACACACACAGCCAATAAGCACAAGTGTTCAGCATCATTAGCCACTGGGAAAATGCAGATTTGAGCCACACTGAGGTACCACCGCACACCTGCCAGCACAGTCAATGTGTGAAAGAGTGGCAGCTCAAATGTCAGGGTAAATAGAACTCTCGTGCTCTGTTAGCAGGCACGTTAACTGACACGTTTCTCTCTGAAATGGTTCTGGTTGTTTCCTATACACTAAAGGTTACACTTTTTCTGATAGAGTAATTCCACTCCTGGATATTTACCCAAGAGAAACAAAAGTGTGCGTACATACACACATGCATACACGCACACGCACATGCACACGCACACAGAGTTCATAGCAATTTTAGTCACAGCAGCCCCAAACTGGAAACAAACCAGGTGTCCCTCAATAGGTAAATGATAAGCTAATTGTGGTATATTCCCAAAATGGAATACTACTCGGAAATACCAAGAAGACACAAAATGAATCGCAAAATCGTTACGCTGAGTGAAAGGATCCTTTCACAAAAGAATAAATAGTATATGATTCTATTTATATAAAACTCTAGAACGGGCAAAACTAATTTTAAGACTACCACAATGGCAAACATCATAACAATGTTTCCTTCTGAGAGGATGGGGAAAAGACATGAGGGAACTTTCTGAGCGGTTGAGGTGTGCCATATCTTGATAGGGATTTGGGTATGCATTTGTCAAGTTCACCAAAGGGTACACTCGAGATGTATAAATTTCACTGGATGTGAATAGATACATGCATACACACAAGGATGATGATAGATGATAGATAGATAGATGGATAGATAGATAGATAGATGGATGGGTAGATAGATAGATAGATAGATAGATAGATAGATAGATAGATAGATAGATAGATAGATAGATGATAGAGATAATAGAGATAGATAGATGATAGGACAGGAGAAGTGGTGAGGGTGTAGATGAAACAAGATGGTCATGAGTTGATTGTGGTTAAATATAAATGGTGTTACTTTTACTGTGTGGGCTATTTTTACATGTGTTTACATTTTTCAAATACAAACTGTCTACAAATTTTGATTCTTAAAGGTTTGAGAGTCTTCCAGAACCTGTATTAAGTGTAATCACCCCTAGAAAGGGCTTTCATATTAAACCTTTAACTCTTAACTCAGTGGAAGTTGACTGATTGCACCGATACTCCGCAAAATTGGGGTCCTCACAGCCCTCCAGGCAGGGAGGGGACTGAGCCTGGCCTCCACCCACATAAAGTTTCAGCCCCTCACTTAGCCTAAGGATAAACTCACCTGGGGTCAACCATGAATGCAGTGAAGACAACCGGCGTTGATCACCAAGGAGCAGTGCGGAAGTTGGTGGATGGAAAACCACTAAGAGGAAACATCTGGGGCGGGCGATTCTGGCTAAACCAACTTAACGGGATTCTTGCTGAAGGCCAGCCAGGGTTGTCAGATCAAGGTTGGATATGAGTAGTTTGATCAAATATCTAAAGTGAGCAGAACAGGGGTGGGAGGAGTCTCCCCTTAAGCTTACTTAGCAGGATTCTTAGTAAAATTGGGCTAGATAGGCCAAAGACAGGACAGGGTAAGACTGAGACCTAACGAGGACCCAGAGGAGCCTGCCTGAAGTTTGGTCAAGGAGTGAGTCTTTGTCACAGACCAGCCAGAGGTCATCTGGGGAGCTCTGTGAATCAGTGGGTGAGAAGGACAGGACTGTATGACCAGTGCACCCCTTGCCACCCTCTCTGGATCCCGTGGTCCCTCAGTGTTCACTAACCTGGGAAGCTGTCTGATGCTCTACCTTAGCTCTGAAAGTCAGACCCAAACTTGAATGTTTCAGAATAAAGTTGCTTCTCCAGCTTCCCCAACGTCAACGCCAGGAATCAGCATCTGTTTGGCAAACTGAGCTCCCTTCAGTAAATGTGTCAAAGGAGAGGATGGTTTCCAAGGCACGTGGACCCCATCCTGCAGAATTCAGGAGTGTGGGTGGTCCCTGCTTGCTCAACTTCCCCAAGCTTCTCCCACAGACATCATGCAGCTGGAAGCCAGTGCCTCACCTGTGAGAAATGCCCCAAGGTCAGATTCTGAAAGAAAAAACACTGGTCTCCATTTTCAAGTGTGCATGTTTACCGTACTTTGTCCCTTCTCGGGACATTTAAAGTAGCATCTCCCCACACCTGCACCTCTTTCTTTTGCTGTTCTCCACAACTGCTGTCCCCTTGTGTCACCTTCTCTAAGTCACTCCTTTATTTTGTGTATTGTCTCCACCAGCCGCTGAGAGAATGCATGGCCCGCAGGATAGCCATCTGCCTGGCTGCCTCGGGCCTATGTCCCAGTGCTCAGAAGATTGCCTGGCACAGGAAGTGCCCAATAAATATGTGTCATATGTAGGACTCTTCGAAGCCATCTGTCACACTGGCAAGGTGTTCTCCAAACTAGTTAGCATTTCTGTGTTCTGTTTCTTGCACTGAGTCAGCCTAGTGCGTATAGAAGTGTATTAGACAGCTTCCCTCCTTTCAGCCTGTATGGAAGTCACTTTTCCTATGATTTGTACTCCTTCAGAACAGAAAGTTCTGTTATCAACTTTGACACAAATGGCCACTCCAACTCGGTGGGTCACAGAACCCCTGAGTTTAGATTTCTTCATCAGGAGACCAAAGAAGCGACGCCAGAGAACCCTGATTCCTGTCCCCACACAGACAGACTTTGATTCTGGAAAAAAGATTCCATGGAGTGCCTCATAGGACCGTGAGTCCACATTCCACTCATCGAGAACATGACTGTTCTGTGCAGGACACAAGAGGACAGGGCCATTAGGGAGACACACAGGCCGGGAGCCATTTAGGACAGTGTCTGTGAAGGAGACAGAGTCGGATCCTCAGAGCTTGGAGCAGCGAGACTCTGTCCAGGGCGCAACTGCCATGAGGAGGGCCCTCCTGCCCCTCCAGGTCTGCTGTCTCCCCTGGGAGGCAGAGAACCTGCTGGGTTTGGCTCTGAGTCACACTGTCAGGGACACTAAGCAGGTCTGATAAACTTCAGCTCCAAGGTCTTCTGGATTGGCTCTCACGTACATCCCTGTTACATTATGTCCTGCTTTACAATACCCTGTGTTTTCAGAAACATCATTATGAATCCAATTTTAAGGCATCGACTGTGGAATTCCTGGCATGTTAGAGCATGCCGTGAGTCCAGGCCAGAATTTCTGGGCTCTCCTCAGCAGTTAGAGGAGCGGTGTCACCTCGGTCCTGCTTGCAAGTGTCTGGCACTCCATTCCCCTGCTGTTATTACAGCCCCGACTGTGCCTTGACTTGCCCTCTTTGGAGAACAAAGGTCTAGGTAGGAGCGGGGGCGATACACACACCCCTCTGCAGGGTCAGAGGCCCAGCACCAGCCGGCCAACCCTGCGCACAGCCCGACGATGCAACCCCACCACCACCAGCCTGCCTTTGCTCACTTCCACTTGCTGGCAGGCGGGCTTTACACCTTCCCTAACAGACTTTCCTCCAGGTTGAGGGTGCAGACCATGAGACCTTGGCCCTGGACTTCTCTCCCCTTAGTCCCATATGCAAATCCATCTGTCCTTCCAGGACCACCTCCTTAAGGTCACCTCTGTGAGACTCATCATAGAGTGGGCTGACTCTCTTTGAATAGTGTCCATACTGTAAATGGCTTGTTTCCTTGTCTCTGTTTTGTTTTTTTATCTAACATTAACTTGGGGTTCTTATGTCTCAGACTCTAAAACAAATGCTTCAAGTGTATTTTCTTGTTCAATCCTCCCACACCTGCTACCAGGGCATTAGGGTCTTTATCTTACAGGTTGGGACTCTGAGGCCTGGAGATCAGAGGAATTTGCCCCCTGTTCTCCAGCTGTTTAGTCAAGATTCAAATCCAAATCAAGACAGAAAGAGAAGAAGGAAACTTGAGAGGGGGCTCACTAACTGGGGTAGGAACTCTGGGCCAGTGCTCAGCCTCAGGGAGACTGCTGTGGGCCCACCCAGTGGTGTAAAACTCTATGTTGCAAAATAAAAAATAACATTAAAAATTTTTAAGGAGACCTAACCAAGTAAATGGAGGGATATACTGTGTTTATGGATGAAAAGTTTTAATATTATAAAAATGTCAATTCTCTAAAAACTAATCTATTAATTTGTGTGATTCCAATCCAATTTCCAACACTTACATATGTGAAATTCGACAAGCTGATTCTAAAATTCATAGAAACACAAAAGCTATAACACTCTTGAAGGCAGTAGGATTGTTCTATCAAATGTCAAGATTTATTATATTATAAAGGTTTAGAAAGTGAGCCTTGGTCTCTGCTTCAGATGGGGGTGGAGGGTGAGAATCTATGTGTAGAGGCCAAGCAGCAGAGCTTTTAGAAGTAACATAGGTGACCTTGAAGATCTCTAGCCAGCAAGGACTTCTTAAACTGGACATAAAAAGCACTAACCACCAAAGAAAATATTGAAAAACCTTGACTACATTGAAATTTAGAATTTCTGTTCGTCAAAAGAGACTGTTAAGAAAGCAAACACACTTGAAACGGGATGATAGTATTCGGAGATGGTGCTGAGACAGTAACAGCAGTAAGGAAAGTTGAGGCAGTAACTAGCATGAGCATCTGAGCAGCCCTAGGGCGATAAGGAGACGGTGGGGGGAGGGAGCTTGGGGAGGAGGGCTCTCAGAGGCAGGCCGTGTGCACCTTCTTGAACAGGATGGTATTGCATAGGGGGGTTGATTTATAATGATTAATGAAGGCGTGGCTCATAACTTGTCTAAATTTTTCTGAATGTGTGTTATGTTTCCCAACATAAAAACGTAAAATTACTTTAATACTTCACTATTTTTTAAATTCCACTAGGATGAACTAATAGTATGGTATCATATGTGAACTGTATTTTTAAAAGAAGCAAAAGTTCTTCATAGTCTATAAAATTCTCCTTAAGCATCCCAACCTCTTTTGCAGAAGCTCTGGAGAGAGAAGGCACTGCCATTTGGCACAGTCCTAAGATGCTCAGGGAACACCGAGCACAGGGCAGTCCGAATTGAGTACCCACAGTTACACATCTCTTCCCCATTTATGTCCATCTGCCTGGTCTCCAGAAATAAAGATCAGCTTATGAAGTTAAACATGCCTGCACCACCCTGCATTCTGCAAGACAACAGTGAGGTGCCTCAGTGTCCCACAGACAGCCCTCAGCAAGAAACAGTGACTGAGGGACAGTCATCTGAGCAAGGAATTCTTGACCCTCATGTCTAATTCTCCCAGTCAGGTGGTACATACTCTGTGAAGGAGGAACAATATAGAACAAAAAGTTCCATTTTATACTGGAAAAAAAAACAGTATTTTCAAAGATGCAGTGCCAGAGCACAGGAAAGGCATGCCCTATGGACATAAAGTGCTGGCTTCAAGCTGCGTGTGGCCAGGTCACCAGGCAGGCAAGGCACCCCGAATCTCTACATCCACGCCAGCCTTCCAGGTCCTGTCTGGAACAGTCCAGATGTCCTGGGAGGCAGCTTCAAAGCTGGAGACACAGAGCAAAGTACACAAAGGACCCCATGAATGATTAAGGAAGAGAAAAGCCTTCTTAGGTACTGATGTCCAGAGGACTTTGTGGCTTTCACACTAAGGGATCTCAAGGACTCAGATACCTGCATGACGTTTTTCTTCATCTCCAAAGCCTAGAGAAGTAAACTCCAAGATCAAAGCCAAAATTTACTTGGATCTGAATTCAAATGATTATTTTTAGGTGTTGGGCAGAGAATGAGAAGTAAATGTTTTTCTTATATTTTAGGGGAAATAAACTTTCATGGGAGTTAACTATGACCTGAGATAAGAATATATTGAGTGGGGAAGCGGCAGTTTGCAGTCCCCTTGTTATGGAAGGCATTGAAAACATAGTTCCTCTTAAAGCATAACCTGAAAAAGACTGGCACCTATACCACTTTAAAATATAAAAAACAGATATAAGTATTTAAAAGGCATACAGTAACGAGTGTAGGTGAGGATGTGGAAGAACCTGAAACCCTCATACAGCACAGACGGGAGCATAAAACCGTGCAGACACTTTGGAAAACAGTTCCTTTTTCAAAAAAACATAAGCTTCTTTAAAAAGTTAAACATAATCTTATCATATGACTCAGGAACTTCACTCCTAGGCATCTCCCCCAGCGATATAAAAATATCCGTCCATACGAAGATTTGTATGTGACTGTTCACAGCAGCTTAATTCACAGCAGCCAAAAGGTGGAAACAACCCAAATATCCAGCAACTGGTGAATGGATAAATAAAACCTGGGTTATCCACAAAATGGAATATTATTCCACAATTAAAAGGAACAAAGTACCGATACATGCTACAACATGGGTGAGCCATAAAACATCACACTGTGTGAAAAAAGCCAGGTGAAAAAGGCTACATATTCTATGGCTGCAGTGACATGAGGTGCCCAGAGAAGACAGATCCAGAGACACAGAAAGCAGATCAGTCGTTGTCTAAGGGTGTGGGTGACAAGGAGGATTGACCACAAATAGACAGTAGGGATTTTGGGGAGTGAAAAAAAAAAACAGGAAATCAATGAATAGAGAATGGATTAGTCAACAAATAGTATGGGGATGTTGGCTAAATGTTTAGGGGAAAGAAACCAACTTAAATTCTTAAACTCAGCAAAATAAACCTAGTTTTATATTAGCCAAACCATAAAAACTATTCGATGAAAAAAGCAGTTAATAGGTGACTCATTTCAGTGTGGGGAAAGGCTAAGTACAAAAGCCATGGAAAAATCCAGAAGGAAAAGAAATGCTATATTTGACTGTAGAAAGGTTTATACTTATATGTATACCAAAATATATCAAATAAAGTTAGACGGTGAAAGACAAACCAAAAATATATTTTTGCCACAAATATGACAGGATTCGTTTCTCGAATATTTAAATATAGAAATCAATAAGAAAAAGTCTGACATTGACCGAGAAGAGAGCATCCCAGCGTTGTCTGCACATGCCACGTCCTCAGCCCGTCTGCTGTCTTCACAGCATCCTCTTCGGCCTGCTCATCTCATGCCTCCTGCACAAATATTTGTTCAAAACCAGCCTCATACGAACACGGAGCTCCTGGTCACTTGACGCTCTGACCAAACCAAATGCTGGCAATGGGAACAGCAGGCGACCTCTGTCACCAAGCTCTGACCTGGCTGCCATGTGCCCCTGCCTCGCCAAAGGCCCCCTCGCCTTGGAGTTAAAGCCCCTGTCCCAACAACAGGCAAGGACCACCTCCAGAGAAAGAGCAAAGTGTCCGGCAGTTATCAGCATTTTCACTTCAGCTTGAATTTTATTATATTCTCTCTGAAGGCAGGAAAAAAAAGGTGTGCACCCAGGATAATATATTTAGAGAGAGAAGCGAGGATTAGAACATGTGGCTAATAAGAAGGCAAGAGGCCTGAGAAACTAAGCGAAGCTGGCACAACAAGTCTGCAGCCACACTCTCAGACGCCCAGGAAAGCACAGTCTTTTCAGCTTCTCCAGATCCACTTACAGCTGGCTCTGAACTATCATTTCCTGGGCTGTAAAACTTCGGTCTGCCCCCACAGACCAACAGGACATGCGAAGGTCTCGGGGACTCTTAGGCACTAACAAATGTCCTTTCCCAGTACCCACACTGGCCTGAGCCTCGCTCTGTGGCAGCTCTCTCAGGCAGCAGGCCAGCACCCTTTGACGAGGATGGAAGCCATGTCTATCTGGGGCACCAGGCCACTCCCTTAGAGACCTTGTCACTCCACAGGGCAGTACCAGGATGTGGGGCATGGTTCTGCACTGAGTCACGGTCCCCAAACGCTCCTATGCCCTCTCCTCCTGGAATCTCTCTTCTCCCATCGGCACTCCCAACACCATCTCTTCAATGAAGGCAGAAGATACACACACACACACACACACGCACACCCCTCTCACACGCACACATACCACACACACAGCTCACACAAATTACACACACAGACCACACACCACACACTCTACACATGAAGAGGAATTTTCCACTCAAATGGCTAACCTCGTAATCAGCTCTTTGTTCTGCTTCTGTAGATATGCTTGCGCATAGGCCGAAGGACAGGGTGACCTCAACATCAACTGAAGACTCACCCTCCCCTTTGCTTGCTCTGTCTAGATAACAGATGTATCCCCTTTGCTTGTTAAGTCCTATAAAAATAAGGTTACCCCTGAGTACGGAACCCAGATCTTTAGAGCACAAGCTATTCTGGTACTATAGTAAACCTGAGTTCTCCAACTCTCCAAGTGGTAGACTGCCACCATAGTAAACCTGAGTTCTCCAACTCTCCAAGTGGTGCTTAGTTTCTTGCCGGTCTGATTTTTCTGCAACGCACACATACACCACACACATACACATGCACATCACATACCACAAATACACACCACACACATGTACTCAACATTAAACATACACATCACACCATACACATACACATACACATACACATACACATACACGTACTCAGCATTAAACATACACATCACACCATACACGTATACATACTTCACACACACACCACACAGTAAAATACGGATTCAGTAGTGCCTGCCCTCCCCCTAGCATAGGTATTCACACACACACACCACACAGTAAACTGATTCAGTAGTGCCTGCCCTCCCCCTAGCATAGGTATAAGGAAACGTCAGGACTTGCTGATTTTCTTAGAACAGGAGTGAGGGAAATGAATAGGGAACAAATAAAATTAATACCTGATCAATGATCCCTGTACTGGCCCTGCCTGCACCTCATCACAGAGCTCATTTCCAAATCTAGAGAGGAAACAGCTCTGGTATTGGGCCACTTCGTCTTTCACTTTACAAACAAAGGGGAAAAAAGGCTGTGAGAGCCAGTGAAGAACCAAGCGTTTGGAGAGAAAAGCTCTCATTCCAATAGGCGTCCAAGAGGTTTTGTGCATCAAAAAAAAATGTCTGCTCCTCTTTGGTACTTTTTCTAGTATTCTACTTACTTCTCTTAAGGGGTCAATAATCCCCAGTGGAGCAATGGTTCTCAAACTTGAGCATGCATTGGAACCCCTTGGGGGTTCATTTGCTAGGCCCTACTCCCAGAGTTTCTGATTCAGCAGATCATGGGTAGCATCTGAGAGTATACAGTTCTAGCAAGTTTTCTGGTAATACTGATGCTGCCAGTCTAGAGAACAGACTTAAAGAATCACTGCTGTAAATACACACTGTTCTCACAGCTGGTAAACCAAAGATGTTCTATGTCAAATTAGGTGTCTCTGAATCTTAAAACATTGATTGCAAATTTGAACTCTTATAAGCATTTAACTAAAATTACAAGATGAGTGTATCAGTTGCTCTTGAATGTTTAAATACTTTAAACAGCAGGTGTAATCATAATGATTACAAATATAATCGGCACATGGAGGTAAACATTCACAAAATTGGCAATTCCGTGGGTCTTAATTGGCTTTTTCATGATCTCTATTCCAACTCTGATTTTTGTTTCTATTATTTCTATTCTCATTTCCTCTCAGAGGCACAATTTCACTCCCTTCTCCAGAGAGACAGGTTACAGTGTTAGAACCTGAAGCAGCAGAAGTTGGGGCTGTCACGCAATGCTCAGTAACTCATCATGAGGGATGCAGGGGTTGTGTGCACCTTCCCGGATGATGCCCTTGACAGTCAGTGAGCAAGGGAGATGCAGACATCTGGGTTAGAAACAGAAATCGCGTCAGAATCATACGGTCCTGGGGCAGGACGGCCAGAGTGCTTTCATCCTGTGAGAAGTACAGCTGTGCCCCCTGGCCCAGGTTTGTTCCTCCAAGACATGCAGGAGAAGACATGTGACTGCAGTAGGAAGACATCCTTATTAAACGCAGCTGACAGGCATTTGCCACTAAGAAAGCACACAAATCAGGGGAGCATGGTCTGGCACAGCCTTGCTATGGGATCCTGAAGGTTCACACCAACAACAGAATTGTCACTTTAGTTGGGATGGGTTTGTGTCCATTCGTCTCCCCATCTTCAAATGAGCTGGGAACACACACATCAGACTAGGCCAGTCAAGTCCATTTTCTGTCCCCACCTTTACACCATCATCATCATCATCATTATTCACAGTCACTCACATGTTTCCACACAGTTTTTACAGACACTGAGGAAGCAATGGCCACAAGCAGCTATAACTTGAGAAGAGGATACAAGGCATGAGTACATGTGCACATGCATGCACACAGGTAACACATGTGTGTACATATGCACACATACCTGCATACTGTGCATGCACACTGCATATACATAGATACTACACACCCCAGCTGCACCATGTGTGTGCTCTAACGGGCAACATGGCGGTAAGTGGTGGCAATGACACATGGAAGAACTAGGAGCAGGGGATGACACACTGGTAGACCCAGACTCTGCACTGGTGGGGTACTGTGTGGCACTGACCTTCCTTTAAAGACTTCATTCTTCCTGGCTCACTGAGGAGGCAACCAAGGTCCCTGGAAGTGACCAGCATAGGCCCAACAGCCATGAGGGGTGAGGGACCAGTATAGCGTTTTCCTTCTCCCCATATACCATCCACCTGGCCTCAGGTCGCCCCTGCAGCCTACAGTGCAAAGAAAGAAAGGCAGCAAGGAGCATCTGGAGCTAGCAAAGCCTGAGAAGGAAAGGAGGTGATAAGGGCGAGCAGCCCCCTCCCGTGCCGTCCTTCTTCATCCTCCCAATCTTCATCCCCAGTGAGTCCTCCCTGCCGCCACACCCCAGCTTCCCTGAGAAGTGTAAAAGCTGGGCTTGCCAAGGAGAAGACTTGTCGCTACCAGCCCCTCCCTGCTGCCAAGGACCTGCAGACACTGGTGGTATCTACACCTTCCCAGATCACTCATAGAAACCATGTCCCCACCCCTCCAACACTCCCATATCCACTGCCAAGCATCTAGGCTCAATTTCCCCCACAGGCATGCCCGTGAGCTTCTCCAGTTAGTGGAGCCAAAGACAAGACTGTTCCCTGCTGGGTCACTCAGTTATCTGCAGACTAGCTCTCCACTGAGCCTGGCTGACCCTAGAACTCTCTACCCTTCCTGGGGCCCACCTCTGCCCTCATGGAACGTACCACGAGCCCCCTGGCCTGCCTCCGGCCCTCGCTGAAGGGAACCTACTGGCCAGCTGACCCCCTTACAGAAAATACAGCACTATCTCCATCTACAGATGCAGGAACAAGAAATGGCCAAGGTTCAGCAACTTGTCAAGAGACTGGCAAAGAGAGAGGTGCCCAGCTCTGTCCTCTAAACCCACCATTAGCTCCCAGAGGAGTGAAGGTCTATGGCAGGCTGTGACAGTGGGTCTTAGCTTATTGTGAGGGATACAGTTTTGCCTCTTTTTACAGGTGAATCTCCACTCCCTATGTATGTATAACATGAATGCTTGGTAACAATATTAAGCCGAAGAGACCTGACTGCCTCTGCCTGCAGCCTGGGCCCAGCAGTGTGCACATCCCCGTGGAGCACGGATGGTTTTAAAAGAGAAGGAAGCAGCCAAAAGCTGAGGGTTGTCAACAGGGTGAAGAGCATTTCTGTGTATCTACTACATTCAGGAAAGTTTTGGGTTCTGTGGGTGAGACAGGAAAACATAAAAATCCTGCTTCCGCGGATTTAGAGTCTAGAAAGAGAGAAGACAATGGAAGCCACGTGTCAAATGGCCCTGTTGTGTGAGCACAGTTTTTGAGCTACCTAGGTGCTCACACCAGCTGCGGAGTTGAGGGTCGCTCCTGTCGGAGTTCCTGCACCTACTTGCACAAGGCCCCATGCATCGTAATGTTCACTGTTGGCAGTATAAAACAAGAAATGCCCATCTTGCTCCAAATGCCCCCCTCCCTTTTAATGACCACTCTCTGAGACATAACTACTAACTATGGAATTTACAGTTCAAGGGGAAAAATAGGTGTCCACATGTAATGCTCTCATCATGTGGGTCATGAGTCAGTTTTTGTCTCAAACACAACCTACTGCTTTTCTAGGAACCAGTTAAAAATGCGTCTGAACTTCCTTTCCTCTCTGGATTGTAAATGACATGAGGGCGTAGAAGCACGCTTGTGCGCATTTAAAAGAACAGGAATTGCATTTTTCCCCTCAAAATGATGAATACCATAACAAAGAGGAGATGGCGGGAGACCAGCCCCAGGTTTGGTCTTCTCGAATAATGAATAATGTAACATTGTGGTCTTTCTCCTGTGATCACAAATGATGTCTGGGGCCTTTCTTTTGTTCCAAAAGCAGGAAGCAAGAGGAACATCTAGATTACAGCTCAACGCCCAGTGGAGGTTTGTGTGCCATCCCCAAAGCGGGTCTCTTCAACAGCTTTTTCTTGGTCTGAGACCCCACTGCTGACAGTCACTGCCCCCTAAGCAGCACGCCAGGCCAAGGCAGGGGTGCAGCGGCCATTCTGGGGTCAAGGCCAAGCTCTGCACCTGGCAACTTCCGCTCCTCGCGTAGAAACCTGGCTGGTTGTCTCTGCAGGGGCTCCTCAAGCCTTCCTGAAGCCTTGTGGGGTAGGCACAACCTGCAGGGTGCTAGGCTTCCAGAGCAGCCAGGTAATTAGTGGCAGGTCGGCACTGGGAACTGACCAGACAAAGTAACTGAGAGCGGCTCCCACTGCATGCCAGCTGTGGTGGGAGCCTACCAGGCCAGAGGCTCCAGCACCCAGGAGCTGGCTGGTCTCAGAGCTAGAACCCACAACTGATGAGAAGAGTCACAAATACTCCAGGGAATTGTACCGATTAAACAAGAAATCAGGGGGCAGCCTAGGACTACGCCCAGAGTCAGGCAACATGCAAATCACTTTCCTTAAGTCGTTTTATTTATTTCAAACATATAGAAACATATGTATATACGTGATATATACTTATATATGTTTAATGTTTTAAAAAAGCTAAAGGTAAACACAGGTAAGAAAAAATAAAAATGAAAAAATAGAAAGTAGAGAAAAAATAAAGAAGAGAAAGAGGAGATAAAAGAAAACTACTTGTTTCCTCCTCTTTCACACCTCGCCATTGCTAGCAATTTGGTCTACTTTCTGGCATCTTTCTCTATACATAGACATTCCTATGTGTATGAGGGTGTGTGTGTGTGTGTGTGTGTGTGTGTGTGTGTGTGTGTGTGTGTGTCTTACCATCTATATTTTCATATAATATTATGCCATAGATATCTTTTGATACCATTACGTTACATTCTCCGACGTTAGTTTAAATACCTGTGTAACGGACCTTAATTTGGATATAGTCTAATTTATTTAGTGAATCCCAATTCTGGAATCCCTACTTCCCCATTTGTTCACTCTAAAACCATTCTTTAAACCCATATTCTAGCTGACAAAATCAAACTCTGCCCTCATAACTTTATCCAGAGTTGTTTGCTTTGTTTTACTTATAATTTTTTGTTCATTCTTCTGAAATGATAATGTCAAAATAGATAAATAAAACCAAATTAGAAAAATAATTACCCATGAATTCCTTCATAAACTGGCACACATGGCTGGTACCCTTCCTACTGCACTCTCAGCAAGGCCTTTCGGGGCATTTCTCAGCCCTCTCCTATCTGCTCCGATCCTCCCCCTTCCCAGGTTCCTCTCCTCCTCTCTCGGCCTCACTCACGCCTGGTCTTCTTCCCATCCCAGATCCTCCCCCTCTACCTCAGACCTCAGACCTCCGACCTCCTCAGAAGACTGCATTGACCTATTGTTCTTTGAAGTCAAACTTTATGACATCCAGTAGTGGCTATCAGGATGTCCCCCCTGGTGCGCTGAGGGACAACTGGTGTTTCTTTTGACCTGTTGGCCATTTGGAGCCCCTGGGGCCTGAGGGCATGTGTGTCATCAGGGATATGTTCACCTCGCTCTGCTGATGAAGAATGCGGGGTCCCTGGGGGCTCACAGGCAGGATCCCCCAGCTGCAATGGGGGACCAAGAGTACGTTTTATACTCTCGTGCCTCACCAGAGCCAAAGATGGGCAATTCCCCAAGAATAAAAATATGCCAATTAGAAATGTAACAATGGTCAACAGCGTGTCAAACTTCTACAAGCATAGTGAAATCAATCACAGTTTTATTTGTCGAGAGTGCAGATTGCAATTTTTTATCTAAAAAGAAAATTAAAACTTTCACCATCTTGGTTAAGTGGTCTGCACTTATTTCCACCCAACCCCAACTTAGACATAGACAAAGTCGCACACACCCACCCACGCCAAACATACACTTTCAGACACATGGCCCTACACAGCCATTGTCGCCATCCCAGGCCATGCAGAAATGTGCCTCACACGGTATGAACAATAGTGTGGAGACAGAACTATCTCAGAGCAGCCATGACTCTCAGGAAACAGCTCCTGGGAGGCTAAGCATCACTGGCAAGCTCCCTACGTTGACTTGACAACTCAGGGAAAGGGAGCTGGTGGCTTCCTGGAAGAGGGGATAGGGTTGGGCCCGGCAGGGTGGGAGGGGGTGAGTCACTACACGTTGACAAGAGAGGATATGTAGATGCTAGGAACAGCACAAGATGCTGGCCTAACAGAAAGGTCAGTGCTGGGGACCCCAGGAGCTTAAGGGGTCACTGAAGATTTAGACCTGGACAAAATGGAGCCTTAGGAGCTCAAATAAAAATTTGAGCAGGAGCATGCTGTGAAGAAGACAATGTTTCTAATTTCCAATATAGTTTTTGGTGTTGTCCATTTTAACTGTCATAAATTATAGCCCAAGGAAGCATATGCAAAATTATGATGTTAGCATATGTTTGTGTATGTCCTGTGAGAACAGAACCATATGCACGCACACATACACACACACACACACACACACACACACACACACTCACATGCATGTACACAGCGCTTATTTACCGCCTACATGAGGAGGGCCTTGCTCTACCACCGTCTCCTTCACTATTCCACTGGCCCAGGCAAATAGTTCAATTATTCACGACAGGAACTTTCCAAAAGACCCATCAACTAACTATTCAGTGGAAATATCTATGGACAATTTACACTCGGACCCTGGGAAATCGTCCCCTTGCTGTTTGTTCCATGGATCCCCAACCCTAACTGAGATTACCTAACTGAGAATCAGAATTGGAAGTCTGATTCTCAGTGGATTCTGACCTTGCTGCCCACTTGGAGATGCCCAGGATGCTCTGGGGTGCAGACCTCCTTCCCCTTGAGCAAGATGTTCAGCTCTTCTGCCCAGGCCGTGGTGGAGATGCTAAGGGTCTGACATCCAACACCTGCATGGAGATCTGGAGCAACCAGGATGATTTCCTTGTAAGTTTCTCATTTTCCATCTGATAAATATTCCTTTTTAAAATCATAAAACCACATGAATAAGCACTACTTTATTAATCATCAAATTCTATCCCCAAATAGAAATAGGCATAAAAAGGAGACTGAGTTTTAGAGGCCATTAAAGAACTAAAACTGAACTAAAAATGAAAACCAATATAGATATGAAACCAAAAATATGGGGAAAAGGAGACCTGGTTCACTAGCCAAAACCATTCTTATGAATAGCTCGCAAGGTATAGAGCAGGGATTTCCAACCCCAGGGTGCAGACTGGTACCAGTCCATGGCCTATTAGGAACTGGGCCACACAGCAGGTGAGCGCCAGGCGAGCGAGTGAAGCTTCATCTGTATTTGCGGCCACTCCCCAGCGCTAGCATCACTGCCTCAGTTCCACCTCAGATCGTCAGTCACTAGATTCTCATAGGAGCACCAGTCACCGGTGCTAGAAAGGTTGGAGACTGCTGATGTACAGCACACGTGAATTAGAGGCAGCCGTGCAGAATCACTGGATTAAAACATTTCAAGGCCTCACTCTACCCTCTGAGTCTGTTTCTCAAGTTCCTCTCCATTGTTGGCTGTGTGGATTTTTCATTAAAACAATAGTTGCTATTCATAGATGACCTATTATGTGCCATAATAACTTCAACCTGCCACCCAGCAGTACCATTGTCACCTGGGTGGAGCTGTCACCTGGGCCATAGAAACTTTTTCCATCCCCTACTTTCCAGGTACCAATTCATAGACACTTGCTAGATTGAGGCACCAGCCTCGAGCATATGATGCCCCATGATTGTATCAGACACCATATCTTGTCAACCATCTGAGGTGGAACCACTTTTTTATCTGTCACCATGGCAACTGAAAAGCTCTGGAAAAGCAGCTTTAAGGTATTTCCTAATATAAATCCTCAATCTCCCAGGCAGCAGAGGTGTCTCATGCTATCCAGGCTGGATGTCACCAGTGGGCCATGGAGCCATGGGCAAGTTCCCTGGCCTGGCCAGACTTCCTGGTGATGAAGATTAGACAGTGTCACTTATGTCACGAGCAAGGAAAGTGCCTGGTTATGGCTGACTCTAATAGGCATCAGTGTCACCATCCTGGAATGCTGGGCATGGAGCTTCATGTGCCCAACACAGGTGTCCCACTTCCTCCCTCCTGCGGTGCACTGAGGGACAGGACCACCTCCCTCAATGTGAGGAAGCAACTCTGACATCATGACAACTTTTGACCAGCTGGCACTCTCAGAGGATCTGCAGTGTTGATGATGAAGTGAACATGCCCCACACTTTCAGCACGCCTGTTGTGGGCTAAGCAAAATATCTCCATCAGGAATTGCAATTACGAATGTCCACTTTTGTCCCCAGCATTAATATAAGCCATTCTGTGCCAACTCAGGTCTTCTTCCTGCTCGCTGAGATAGTCATGTTCTCCTACCGAGAGAGCGAGACAGTGCCGGGAGCCCTGGCACTAAACTAGAAGATGCTCACACATCTCCGTGTCATCACCATAACAACTCAGAGAGGCAGGTGGTGCCTTTTCCATTTTATAGATGACAAACTGAGTCTCAGGGAGGTCAGGAGACTTTCAGGCCATTAGATGACAAAACTTGAATTCAAAGCTTTGTAATGGGGCTATCAGATTAAATTCAGTCAAATTCTAATTTTAGACAAACCACAAATAAACTGTAGTGTAAGTATATCCCAAATATTACATTGGACAACATTTTATCTGCTATGTCTGGCAACTCCATTGTAACTGATGTCACTCCCACCACATTTAAAGTTGGTGACCTAGGATATCTGTGCTGGTTGCTGGCTGGGCCAGCCATGGAGATTTGGAGGCCTCGCACTGGCTTCTCCAGGCTGCACCACCTGGAGGACTGGTCGAAGCTCGGGGGCAGAGGCTGTGAGCCGGCCCCAGGAACAGCCCCGCTTCCTGGGCACCAGGCACCAGTGTTCCAGTTCATGGCAGATGCAGGCACCCAAGGCCCTGAAGTGATTCCAGCTAACTCCCCACAAGAGGGAAGGGCTCTGTCCCCGGAGCTAATTGGGAAGTGATTCCTCTGACTAGAAATGGTCCAGGTTTGTCCAAATACCTAAACCTACTGCGTCTGGCAGAAAACAGCCCCAGAGAGGAGCTGGATTGAACCTCTGGCATCAAGCAGCTTTCTGTGTGTGGATTCCTGATGCAATTCTGTTCCTAGAAGAACGAAGTTCCTCATTGGCAGGGAACACAGTCTAGGATGACCCCTGGTCACCCCCATTCTCACAGAGACCCCGACCAGAGAAATTTTCTCTTTCTTATGATTTTCTCTACATTTTATTTTCTTTAGCTTATTTTATTATAAGAATACAGTATATAATACATATAATATACAAAATATATGTTAATCGACTGTTTATGTTATCAATAAGGCTTCCAGTCAACAGTAGGCAGGGGTCAGCTGTATATCCATACAGATATTTTCAGGACTTTCATGGAAAGCTTTTGAAGCAGCAAAATTCCAGTGTTCTCTTCTTGGTTGAATCTTTCAGATATTACCTGAGTGAGGTCCTCCAGAGGATCTTGAAACACAAGACAGGTGATGGACTCAGAAGTAGGACCGCTCTGCTCCTGTCCTATCCTGGGTGCCAACGGTTTCCAGGCCTGTGCTGGTGGCTGTCTCCTCACTCCTGCTCCAGCCTCCAGGCTCTAAATTGTTATCACTGCTCCTTCTCCACGTCCTCTCCCTTTGCCTATTATTTGTGAAATAATGAAAGCTGAAAGATGGAAGAAATGGTTAAACCTTTAAATGCATCATGTCCACTTATGTCTTCAGTCTCAGAAATTACGTCTAATAAATCATTAATGTGAATGTGTTGGTCAAAGGAAACTCCCCACATAAGACTAAACAGGCTGTTAGCATGAATCATTAATAATAATCACAGTGTCTGGAGTTTCAGGGCCTGGAGCTGGGTCTTCCGAAACAAACAACGTGTTTAATGGCCCCACTTTCCATAAACGTTCATGCACAAGCTTGGGAGGCACCACTCCATGTGGACAGAAAGTGAAAACGCCTCTCCAACCACTGGAGGTGGCCTTCAAGCAAACCAGCCTGCAAAGAGAATCAGCTGAGCAGAGAATCAACTGAGGAGAGACATTTCAAACCCAAGGTGACTCACCTTATGCTTCCAGCAGCATTTCTCCTCTTATCACAATACCTACAATCCCACCACCTTTTCATTTCTCAGTGTCTCTCATTCCTTTCTCTCTCCCTTTGCTTTCCTCTGGCCTTAACCTTCTTTTGAGTGTTCTTATGGCAGTAAAACTCTAGCCAGCACTTCAGGCCAAAGAGAGGCACATCACATCCACTGAAATTCAGGAAATTCAGGCTTTTTCCACCCAGGCAAAAAGACTTCTAGCTCCCTGACTTCTTGCTGACTGTTTAAATCTTCATTATTTTAAAATGACGAATGTTTTTGCTGACTGTTTAAATCTTCATTATTTTAAAATGACAAATGTTTTTTGCTGACTGTTTAAATCTTCATGATTTTAAAATGACAAATGTTGGCAAGGACGTGGAGAAAAATGAACACTCGTGCACTGTTGGTGAGAATGTAAGTAGGTGCAGCCGCAGTGGAAAGCAGTATAGAGGTTCCTCAAAAAAATTAAAATAGAACTACCGTATGATCCAGCCATTCCACTTCTGGGTATTTATCCAAAGGAAACGAAAACACTTTCTGGAAGAGATATCTGCACCCCCATGCTCACTGCAGCATTATTCACAGTGGCAAGACATGGAAACAGTTTAAGTGTCCATCATATATGCGATACATATACAGAGGAATATTATTCAGCCGTAAAAAAGGAGATCCTGCCATGATACATATACAGTGGAATATTATTCAGCCATGAAAAAGGAAATCCTGCCATTTGCAACAATGTGGATAAACCTGGAGGACTGTTATACTAAGTGAAATAAGCCAGACACAGAAAAAAAGTGCATGATCTCACTTCAATGTGGAATCTAAAACAGTTGAATATAGAGAAACAGAGAGCTGGGATGTGGGAAGTAGGGAGACGTTGGCCGAAGGTAAGTACAGAGATCTGATGTACAGCATCATGACTGTAGTTAATAACGCTGAAGTGAATGCTGGAAATTTGCTAAGAGAGTTTCAGGTGCTCTCATCAAACACAAAGAAAATAGTAACTATATGAGAAGATATATTAATTAGCTTGATTGTAGTAAACATTTTACATGTATATGTACATCAAATCATTGTGTTGTACACCTTAAACATATACAATTTTTATTTTAAAATGTTTTAATTTTAAAAATATAACAAAGTGACAGTAGCTCAGGTGGAGATGGCAGGGGCAGAGGTGGGAAGTCCAAATATAAGTCACATGAGAACATCACAAATATGACACTTCTGTACCTAAGATGTCCCCAAAATTAAATCCTATATAGATGGTGTTATTGTCTGTTCTCCAGCAATTCCCGGTTACCAAGTAGATGTAGATAAACAGAAGAAGCAAGTTCTTTCTCTCCTAGAAGTAATGCCACCCTACCTAGGCCTCTGGCTGGCTGGGGTGGGGTGGGGGCAGTAGGAAGGAGTGGAACAACTGCATTCAGACCATCCAGGAGCCCCCAGCTATGATGAACAAAATGTAGCCCCTGGTTCCACCTCAAGAGGGGACCACATCCCCACCTCTGGCTTGGACTGGCCTTGAGACTCATCACCACTGGGTAGGGAAGCTGGGGATTGAAGACCCCATGGAGCCAGAGCCTCAGGGACTTCCCAATATGGGGTGGTGGGGGAGCCCCCTGGAATCCCCACGCAATTTGTGCCTGAACCAGGGTGAAAATCAGCAGGGGGCCTACCCTGCCATGCACAGAATCACGAAAAATAATAAATGGCTTCTGTTTTCATCCAGATATTTAAGTTCATTTGTCACATAGCAATGGATCACTGAAACAAAGTTCAGTTCCATGGTTCAAGCTCAGCTGGCCTTGAATGCACAGACCTTTCAGGTTTCCTCCAGCAGCCCTGCCCTCTCAAAGCAGCTTCTAGATGCAGCAGAGCTGGCTAGGGGAGGAAGCCGGGTGCTCTGGAGTCTAGCCACGGGTTTGTTCTCTTAGCTCAGTCAGGCCCAGGCCCCACCCCCCACCTCAGACAACTCAAGAGATCTTCTCTGCCACATAGCAATTCCTGCAAGCCCCAGTCACACCCCTGCCTCACCTACAACCCCCTGATCCTCCGATACACCTGTTTTGGGGGGCTGGGCACCCTGAGAACACTGGCCAGGGCTGGCACTCTGCCCATTATCTGGTGCTCACAATGAACCTCCTAAACAGCTCACATCAGCTGGGCGGGTCACTGTTTCTCAGCAGGTGTTTCAGCTCAGGGCTCGTCATGCAGGACAGTCACGACCTAGGCTGCGGTGGCTGGAGTATGACCTCTTGACGACCTCTCACTCTCATGTCAGGCCCTGGCTAGGCCTGACAGCTGGACATCAGGGTGG
This sequence comes from Pteropus alecto, assembly GCF_000325575.1. Taxonomy (NCBI): domain Eukaryota; kingdom Metazoa; phylum Chordata; class Mammalia; order Chiroptera; family Pteropodidae; genus Pteropus; species Pteropus alecto. Next base: position 695,060 of record NW_006443128.1, read on the forward strand.
ACATCCCTTGGGCGTGTTCTCTGATTCCCTCTCCACCTCTATCTTCCTTTGTCTCAATCTCTCTGTCTCTTTCTCTCTCACTCCCTTCTTGTGGGAGAACAAATTCTTTCTAGGCAACTCAAAAACAATGGGACACAGGAGTGACCCAGTTAATAGGCCCCTGCCTGGAGCCCTCCTGGGAGGCACAATTCCTGACCAAGGCCAGCCTCTGAGACTGAGCTTCCCAATACTGGGACTCCTGGGGGACAGTGTTTGGTGGGATGTCCTGCCCACCTGTGTGGCCAGCTCAGGGGTCCTCCCTCTGCTGCAGCATCTCCCCTCATTGCCTCACTCCACTTTTTCTTTCATCCCCAAAAGAGTCAAAGCCTATTAGGGCACTTGACCCAGGAAGGAATGGGCATGGGAGCCAGGCAGCCCGAGGGCTGGGATGAATCAATGGTCAAGATGACCGAGGGTCTGCCAACTGCAGAGCCCACATCCTCTCCCCAGTCCCACACAGTCTTCTGGGGCAGGAGAGATGCCACAAATGGAAAACAGCAGTGAGGAGACAAGTCTTCCTTGCCCCTGGGGCCCTCTCCCTTCCCAGGCACTCCTAGAACACCCATCATCCTAGCCGTCTCAGACCTGGCAGAAACCTGCTTGCAAAGAGATGGGTGGTAAGATTCTAGCACGGTTGCTCTTAGAAGCCTGAGCCTCGGATTACGAGCTCCCTTCCCTGGCCACCCTAAACTCCCGCAGCTATGAAGTTGGACCCCCCCACACACACCCATGAGACTAAAGGCTGCTTCCTGAGCCCGCTGGGCAGGATAACCTCCGGAAGGCTCTGATGAGAGATTTCTCGGCCTCTCTCAGTGCTGAGGGAAGGAGGACAAAGGGAATCTTCCCTCAGGAATTCAGAAAGAGCTAGCTCTAGCGGCATAGGCAGCAGATCCCCAGAAGGCAGCCAGACCTTCGTCTCCTCATGGGTGCCATTCAGTCACTCAGTTCACAAACAGCAGCATGCCTTTGGATATAAAGATGGGGTGGGGCAGGAAGAAAAGAGGGGACAATTCTAATTCGGGCTAGCTGCAGTTTCACACAATTAAATGAAAGCAAAAGTTGGTGATCGCACGATGAAAATAAATGTGTTAAACACCTGAGCAAGTTAACCCCAAAAGTGCTCTTTTTACAGAACACGGATGAATCTATTTTCTGCTCCAAAAAAGCAGTCCATTACTATACACTGACATTTATAAAGGGAACAACACTGCATGTGGTCGCATCACGGGGATCCTTTACGCATCAGAGACCACACTCCTACACAGAATGGGGTCCCCAGGGACTGGGCCCACAACAAAGCCCACCCGCTGTCTCTCCTGGAAAGTACATTTAGATAATTTCTTCTCTCCTCCCTCTGGACTGGAATAGTTTCAGAGCCACCTCAGCCACATTCTGTAGCTCTGTTGTGAATCTGGGTGCTGCTGCATCCTCCAGAATGATCACAGGGAGTGAGCTTCCTGCTCAGCTTTTTTCTCCAAGAGCCACTCTGGCCTCCTGTGGCCCTAATGCCATTAGCACATCCACAGGGTGCTTTGCAAACCACTTAAGGAGAAAGGAAAGAGCTTCCTGCATACCAGGAGCAGCTCAACACTGCCCATTTCTCATGGAATGCTTTCAAGAGCAGGATTTTCCCTTCACATTCAGGTGCAGGGCGTTTATCTCCTTTGAAAGGTCAAATATACACTTTAAATTTCTCTCTGAGCTAAGAATATTTATGCTTGAAGAGGAAAGGGCTGCAGATAGGAAGGTTCTTTATGAAATATTGGTATATTAGAGAGATAGACTATTTCGAGGGTTTTGAATTTAATCCTGCTTGTATCTCACCAATCGCTTTTGTGTTACTCATCAGAGAAAATAGCAAAATTTCTAACTCGACATCATTTACAAAGAGTCCCAATGCAGTGTCGGTACAGTATTGTACAGCAAAACCCTGACCGTATTCAGTTTGGTGAAAGCACATTTGTCTCCCTTTTCGGGCCACACAATTTACTGCGAGCTCTCAGAATGTGACGGTTTGAACAGATTGTGGCAACAGATGGAAAAAAAATCACCATCTGATTTTGACCTGATGCAAGAAATAGAATTTGATGAACGATAATTAGAGAAGCTACATACAGCCAGAGAAGGCCACATTCAAACAGGTTTGTGTAGGTCAGAAGAAGCTTAAACACAGAATGGAGGAGGGAGGACCATGAAAGGGCATGGAAAATGAATTCTCAAATAGGAAAAGGAGTTGTTTCAAGGGCTTGCTGGCTTTCTAGGAGATCGTGTGCTAATTGGCAACCTTTCACATCCTGATGTCTCTTAACTTTCCCAAACAATCACTGAGCTGAGCAAATTAACCATTTCCATAGAGTTTAAAATTTTCCAAAGAATGTATAGAGTGCCTCAGGATACACCACGTCTACTACACAGATATGTCAGCGCAGGAGACAGGAGACAGTTAAACACCAAAATCCATGCTGTAGTTATTTCAGAGAGAACAAGAGGACCGAGGTTGGGAGGGGCTGCAGAAGGGGCTTCACTGTGTTGGCAGCCTTTTTGTCCTTCAGGTTGGTAATTTGCTGTATTCTTTTTCAATACTTCTATATGCTTTAAAACTTCATGGTAAAATTGCATGTTTTTAACAGAGTGTTTCCCAGTGAGTGGCCCACATAAGTGCTCAGTTGCAACTATAGTATCACGAGCTGTCATTAGGTTTCTACATTTAGGTGATGGTCCTGGTGACGTAAATGAACGAATGAACAGAGCCTTCTGAAGTCTTGCAGAATCTCCCGAAAGCTCTTTATTTGGGTGCCTGTAGCTCAGAATCCAGAGAGAGGAAGCTGCCCAGATAGAGCCCAGAGGGAGAGGAAAGGCGCTGGGATGTGCCCAGTGCCACGTGTGGCCAAGACCCAGGGCGAGAGCAGTGTTTCTCTGGACTTGTATGAGCTTGGAGCCGGAGACTCATATTTTTAAAGTATGATGGAGGGTTGCAACTAAATCAACAAAGCCTAGTTTCACCTGGCAGGTAAATACCTTGAGTCATTAAGCGCTATTAGGTACATTTAATTTATTTAATTATAAACACAACAGGCATGAGACCAACCATAGTATGTCTAAAGAACACATGGAAAGCAAGAACATAAATAGAAGTATCCCTATAAACACGAGTTTAAACTTTCTAGGTGATCAAATTATTCTGGTGGATGCGTGGGGGCCAGTGTAGGGGCCAGCATGGCCCATTAGGACATGGAGCCATGTATAATGAGATGGACCATGATTTCTCTTGCACTGCAGTGAGCTCAGAGCTCAAGGAAGGCTGTCATCTCTGAAGCCCAGGAAACAGGCCCTGGGAAGGGCAGATGGATGTGAAGGGGGAAAGTGGAGACAAGCTGGGACCCAGAGAGGAACAGACCCACATCCTGCCTATCCGCATCCAAGCAGCCAACCACCAAGATGTACGTAGTCTCAGAGTGAGTCATGCACTCCAACCAGGGGATGGAGAAGCTGAGGGAGGACCCAGCCAAGGCTGGAGCAACTACAGGCCTGGCCACTGCCCCTCGGCAGTGAGACCAGCCTGGTGAGACCAGCCAGGACATGTTAACTACAGCAGCGTCCGGTGGCCCTTCCCGTCCCCCACTTCAAGCATACAAATCTCTCTGTGTTTCACTTCAGGCTTCCAAATAGTACAGCCCATGCTAACCCCTCACAATGTGGGGAAGCTTAGCTAAGGGGACGCTATAGCCATCTATCGCACCACCCCATCCCACAGCCTGGTGGAGCCCAGCCTAAGAGCCACTCCCCATACCTATACCACACCCACAGCCTGGACCTGCAAAACGCCCCCACATAAATTAGCTCCAGGAATCTTTTCCATGGGGAAAAGAGACCTACACACTCAAAGGTAGAGGAAGGTCAAGCCAGCTGCCTAAATCAGTCAGCATATGCTTCATTCTCACAATGAACAGATAGCTAAGGTTTTCTGGACACCTGGGAAAACCCACAATAAGAGAAGAACTGACCAACCACGGAGAAACCTTGATAACTCAATGAATAGAAGAGAATGTCATATAAATTCTAACTAGCTTCCTCAGACATTGCAGAAGATATTGAAACCATAAAAAAAAACAAACTGATATTGAAAAAATTAAGTATTTAGGAGAAGTGTAGTGATGTCCACAATTACAAATGCATTTTTTTAAATGAGACGAATTAATGGCCAGACACCCAGTTGAATGGACATGTGATAAAGCAAGTGTAGTAGCATGTTAATGGTGGAATCCATGGTAGGTATTCACGTGGTTGCCGTCCAATTCTTGCAACTTTTCTCTTTGGAAGTTTTTGCGTGAAAATGTTGGAGGAAGAAATGAGCAATCAGGGGAATGGGAGAAGAGATGACAGTAGTTGAAGGATGTCATTTTGACATCTTTCTAAGTTAATATCACTCATCTATTATGAGTTCTTCTATTGGTTTCCTGTAGATTGTCAAACACTGAGCTTGAGTGTTCATTTCTCCCACTCATTTCAGGCAGTTTCATTTGATGAGAAACAAATGCCCTTGGACATCCTGCCCTTTGCTCCCACTACTCCACCTTCTCTTTTTCTCCTTCCAGTTGTCACAGGGTTATTTTCCATATTGAATTTTCTGTATTGTAATCCTATAGGTTCACTTGAAAAACAGAATAGCCGGAATAAACAAGTATATGATCATAAGTCCATAGCCATCATTCCTCTCAGAATGAGTGACAGCTGGAACCCTTCCTGGAAAGGAAATGTCGTTCTGGGCCACTCATTCAGGGCCTCAGAGGAGCACGTCCTTGTCCTTCACTCATTCCTCCAAGTCTCACCATCGCTGTTTGCTTCGTGGTTGCACCGCAGCTTAGCTGTTTTTCACTTTTGTTTTCCTGGAATTTCTAATGCCTTTTCCCTCTGAGCACATAGTACCAGAGATTTTCTGTCCCATTAATTTGGTGCTGCTCCTTATTCATGACCCCGTTTCTTCCTGCTTCCCAGAGCTGTTGCCTCTACCCTGCTCCTGGCGTGGGGCAAGCCTGGCCTTTCGTCTCGCTGTCCCAGCCCAGACTGACTCTTTCTTCCAGGTTGAATCCCCTTTTCTCAACCAGGTCTCACTTTTTTTTTTTACAACTTACACATCCTTTATTTACTTGATTGAGAGCTTTCTTATGGTACATATAGCATTTTACATAGTTGGTCTCAACTTTGTTCACACTGACTTCAGTTACTTCAGGGAGTTGTATTGGGGTTTTCTATACGCAGGACTCTGTGCTCAGTTGCTGCCGTTGCTGCTGGTTTGTTTTCTTTCAGGATCAAGGTGGGTACTTTCATATAAAATCTTATTTTTCATTCCTTCTCTGGCAATTCTTTTCCTGTATTTTGCATAATTATACCTACAATAGAATGAGCATCCTAAGTCACCAAGATGAATCCGACTACTCCAACATCACATGATCTTCTAGTTCTACCTTCTGCTTCCCCAGCTCACAGGGCTCTCTCTCTCCCGCGTGTCGGCCATGGGGACGTGTCGGCCATGGGAACCAGTCGGCACCTCCAGCCCCAGCTCCTTCGTTTTGGTGGAGCATCCCCACTCCACCTCCTCTAATGGGCCCCGAGGAGAGGCGTGGTCAGAGCAGAAGTCTAGGCTGGATATTTGGAAGGCCTCGCTTCCTTCTCCAGCAGTTCCAATGATGGACCTCTGGTTCTAGGAACTTTGCCTATTGGCTCTTTCTCTCTGGAACTAGTTGGAATCTTCCCTTAGTCCTTGGTTCTCTGATCTGCTTAAGCGTAGGGGTTTTTTAATTGTTTTTTCACTCTAGGAAAACTTCATAGATTACCTCTTTACCAATTTCCTTTCTTCTGATTTTTCTTCTGTAATTCCTATGGTTCCGATGTTGGTCTTCATGGACCGATTCTCTAATTTTCTTATGTTTTAAATTAGGGAGAACAAGACATGTGGAGGCAGGTGGGTGCTGAGTCATCTCTCATCCTAAGAAGCCATTAGCTGCCTAGTCTAATGCTGATAGACCAGGAAACAGAGACATAGTAGCTTCTTTCTGTTAGAATTACAAAGGTAAATACCGGAATCTAAAAATGGTTTTTCTGAGGCTTGGGATAAGAGGCAGGACAAGAATTTTTTTTTTAAAACATACTTCTGTATTGTTGGATCACATTGTTGTTGTTGTTGTTGTTTTACCTTGTATACATGTTACTTTCAATAGGGGTTTAGGATGATTTTTGAAAGAATGAAGTAAGTCAGTATGTATGCACACTGAAGGGTGTCTCTGAGTATGGGAATTGTTCAGTCCTACTTTAAAATACAAAAAGAGAGAGAGAGAGATTAATACCAGACCTTTTAAAAGAAAAGGTGCATACCTTACATGTTTGAGGGAAAATAAGCCCTGGGGAAAAACACTTTGATTGTTCAGGAAAGTGGGGGAAGAAAGAGGGTTGTCAACTTCTTATTTTGTTTACCTCTGTTTATTTTGACTACGTTTGATATTCTCACATAATAATTTTAAAGCATAGATTCATTATCAAGCACTTTCTGCTGGAACGAAGGTTTCCACTTGTATCTCCTTTACTCTTGTATTTTGCCTCAGTAATAGAAAATGCCACCTTAATTTTGATTAAAACTCAGCATTTGTAAACATACTTAGTTTTAAAATGATTTTGGTTCTATTGAATAAAATACCAGTCAAGTACTTTGCAAGGAAACATGAAGTGTTAGCACTGGGAGGGTCCCCCTGTTTTCTGAGGGGAGCACCACAGCTCGCTGGTGGGGTCCGAAGCAGGCAGGTCTGATGGTTTTCATAATCCTTAGACAATGATCTGATTTAAAAAATACTTTTTATTTCTGATAGCAATTACAGAGTTCTTAGGGAAGAATCTTTCAGTTAGGCTTTTTCATAACAGGTAGGTTATGAAACTGGACCATAACAGCTAGGTTATAGTCATTTATGGGCATGTGAGTCTTTCATTCAAAGCTGATTATTTCCTCTAACCTGCAGCACAGTGTACTCAGCAATGGTTAGTGCCTATATCAAATATGACAAGGGGTGCTGAATGAAGGAAAGGGCAGGTGCAGAGACTCACTCCAACAAACAATAAGCGAAGCTCGGCAATTCTGCGAGAGGACGGCTATCACGTGACCAGAAGGCCTGAGTGAATAAAGTCATGGATAAAGAGAAAACCAGGGATAATAATGAGGGCGATGAGACCTCCAACTTTTCTCTTTGATTAATCCAATTCTAGGTACTCTCCAAATCCCTGATTAATCAGAAGGGAATCTAGATCACTGAGTTCCCTGTCCCAGGCCCAGCCAATAGGTAAACTGACAGCTGAGGTGGGTGGTTCCCGGGAAAGGTGGCTTGCCCACCTCATGGTCCATTCATTGCCTGTGTTTGCACAAAAACTACTGACATGTCTGTGTGTAGAGGGTACCACCAGAAATCCCTACACCAGGGTCCAAATCCTGTCTCATAAGGGCACAAACAGTGAAGAATAAACATAACTCACCTTACCCCATTTCCTGTCTGGAAAATAAGGCCAACACTCCCTGCCTGCATGTTGGTACTGGGAAACTCAAGCCCTATGGTGTCAGGGACCCAACTCTGCCTGCTGGCAGCCTCTGCTCCAGTGTGTATATGTGCAGCGGGGGTCCTCCCAACCCTGGGCAGGGCCTCTAGGGAGTTGAGTACACCACTGGCTTTAATAATGTAACACTTTTCCTTTCTGCATATTTTTGTTTTTTGATTGAACTATAACACGCATATATGAAAGTACAGAAATCCTCAGTGCTAGAGCTCAGTGAATTTTGGCACATGTATCCACTTGGCTAACCACCACATAGAGCCAGATAGTGAGTGTCTTCACACTCACATTGTCTTCTCTTATCAGAATCTGCCCAAGTGATGGAGATCTGATGTCGATCACTACTGATTACATTTGCCCGCTCTAGAACTTCTTATAGACAGAGCATGTCATATGAGCTCTTTGTGTCTGATGTCCTTCATTCAGACCAATATCTAAAAGACTCATCCATTTTGTTGCTTGGAGCACTTTCTTTTTCATTGCTGAGTAGTGTTCCACTGTGTGAATATACCATTAGTCTTTGCCTCTCTACTGTTGATGTCCACTTGGATCGTTTTGATTTGGGGTTATAACAATAAAGCTTCTGTGACCATTCTTGTACATGTCTTTTTGGTGAACAAATGCACTTAATTTTTTCGGGTATATACCTAGAATAGGAATTACTAGGTCATAGGGTGTATGTATTTTAGCTTTTGTGGTGCTGCTAAGTATTTTTCCAAAGCAGCTGCACCATTTTACACTCCCACCAGCATGTATGAGAGTTCTAGTTGCTCCACATCACCACACAGACATGATGTTTTTAATTTTAGATATTCTAGTGGGTGAGTAGTATTCTACTTACACTCGTTATTTACACTAATTACACTAGAGTGTGTATGGCAGCCCCTAATTGTCCAGCCATATCTATTCGCCCTTCCTTAATGTAGTAGATTTTTTAGCTGAGCACACAGGTGCTCAGCGAACAACTATATGATCAAGCCTCACTTGAAACTACATGCAGCCATGACTAAGTCTTGGTCAGGGGGATGTGACAGGGTGATGTGTGTCACTTCCTGGTCTTGCCCTTGAATCTGTGAGCCCTTCCCTTTCTCCCTCCAGTTGGGCGGTAACATCTATATGGAGGATGGTGCAGCTGCCTCCAGTCCTGGTCTGCCTATCTCTGCCAATATGTATGTATAAGACATAAACAAAGTTGTATCTTGGTTAAACCACTGTATTTTAGGTCTCTTTATTATAACAGGAAACCCTGCCCTCAGAAGAATCCACCGTGATTACTCACTCACCCTCTGGCTCTAACACAGCTGAACGGAGTTGTTTTTGTCTGCTCAGCACCATCTGCCCACTAGGGAAATGCTCTCATCCGGCCCCGAGGTGCTTCAAGGTGATCGACCACACCCTGCCGCAGGGATAGGCATATGGCTCAGGTCTGACCAGTTGTGTGGCTCCCTTTCCCTGTCCAGGGTTATAAGTTCATGGGATGGCAGGAGACCAAACTGAGTCAACCAAAGTCCTTCCATGGGACCCGTATTATGGTGAAGAAGAGTCTTTGTTATCATTTTGGATTAAGATTGCCAGTGGTCTTGTGACAGGAGAGAATGAAAGCAACCATCAAGCAGAACCAGAGCCAATCAGAGAGGAAGGAGCAGAGTCAGCAAAAGAAAGATCTAACAATGGCAGTTCAGCTCCCGGATCCAACTATACCTGCAGCACCTTAAGATGGGAGCAAGCCGAGAGTTTGAGCTGAACTTCTGTCACCTGCAACTAAGTGTTCTATCTCCTTCATTAATACAATAAACATGTTGGAGGGCATTTTATACAAGCATTGTGCTAGGTACTGGCAAGCCAAAGTCTCTTTCCTTAAAATACTAATTCTTAATCAGTATAGACTTTGGAGGGTCCATCCAAGTGAAATGGATGGGGAAGAAAATAATTACATCCCCTCCTCTGCCCCCACCAATAATTGCTAACTGAAATTAATCATTCCTTCAAGTATGAATGCAGACAACAGAACACAGTCACGTAAACCGAATGTGCCACCTGCCCCAGTAGAAAACACAAATGTTTTCACATCACATCTCAAAATACCAGGCAGCTTCTCAAGACTTTAAAATTACTAGTTATCAGACTTGCTGTTAGAGTGTGTTACTCAGTGTATAAATAAAGAAAATGGATCACAGTTTAAACTATTTTGATAATGGGATTTCAGTATAATAGGTTTCCTTTCTAATCTTGTATTTTATATTATGAATTTAAAAAGCATTATTCTGAAAAGAGGTCAATGGACTTCATCAAGCTTTAGAATGAATGCCAGAATGAATACCTCCAAAATGAAGACCAGACTAAAAAGAAAGATATGAGGAAACAGCTATAGTGGCCCCTGGTGGGAGGTGACATCACAGTGGGAGGGGACACTCTGCTCAGCCGGGGAGTGTGCGTGGGGTGGAATAAATGTACCGCCAGAAGAGCATTTGTAGAGGCCGGGAGCACAGGGGAGTGCGGTGGCTCTGTAGCTGGTAGCATAGGTGGCCTATGGGGTCAAGAAGGCGTTACTGGTGGAGGTCAGTGAGGACACCATCTCTGATTAAGCTAATGGTCAGCCCGGGCAGCATGCCAGTGTCCTATTCTGCCATCCCAATTTCCACTTTCTCCCGGTTCCAGCTGGGGTGGTGCCCCGCTGCTTTCTCCAGCCCTGCTGTCTGGAATCTTACTCCTATGACAAAGGATGGCTTGATAAGCCATGCTGCGTGCTCAGCGACATGGGAAGAATGTACGAGAGACTCGGTTACACTCCTTGGCCACAGGGAGTTAGCGCTTAGTGGTCTGACAGCTAGACTACTTCAAGGGGTGCACAGAACAATGACTGCTTTTCAAGAAAAAACTCTCATATATCCAGTCGGGGTCCCAGGAGGGCAATGGCACAGAAGGGCACTGGGGGCACCCAGATACTTCCTTCTTCAGTTGAAGAAACTGCTCTGACAATAAGGTGACCGATGGAGACCTTGAGGACCCGTTATCTTAGGTGGCAGGAAGTGGGCCTTTTCTGGGGTGTGAGGAGACAGTGAGGGGTGGGGCAGCAGTGATGCCATCAGCAGCCACAGCAGCGCTCACAGCAGAGATCTGTTCTCATGCATCAGAAGAGAACTTTATGGTCATAGCAGAAAGACATTTCCCCAGATCTGGAAGTGGCACGGGCTACCCAGACATCACTTCGGCCCCCGGGCCCATTTCTTCAGGGGCCACCATTCCCCTCACCTTGCAGCCCATGTACTATGCCCTGGTCACAGGCTGGGGCTAGGGCTACACCTCCAATTGCAGGTGAACAGCAACATGTCAGCCCTTCTCAAAAACATTTTCTCCCTTGCTCAAATACTCCCATGTAGACAATCTGAAAACTGCTCCCAGCCCACCACACCCATGTTCCACTGCACACACGTGATCAGAAGCCGAGAAGTGGTATCTCTCCTCAAGTCCATTTGGGTGATGGCAGAAGCCAGCCAAGTGTAGCCACACTGAGTTTCTTTCATATGGAGTTTAAACATCACCTAGGCAGTCACCGTGATCATCTGCTCATAGATGGTGTCCACATGCCAGTGAGAAATGTAGAGATACTTCACGAACATGACCTAAGTGTCCAAACACTCGGCATTTCTGGGGAAGCTCAAAGACAAATTGGTCCACATTGGTCTTTGATATGTTTCAAATCAATATTGGAGGAATGGAGAGTAGGTCCGAGATCACCACCTCATGAACAGGGGTTCATTTGTCTATTCCTAAGTATGTATTTAAAATGCCTCATTGTAGAATGCAGAACAGTGACAAAAAAAAGAAAAGACCAATTGGATCCCTTTCTGTGACCTGGGCAAGGCCACGGGAAAGAAGGACCTCCAAGGTGCTGGGGTGGTGGGAACTACCATCATCTCAGAATTCCCTCCTGTCTCCCTTACACAAATGAGGAAAGAGGCCAGGAGAGGTTTAGGATTGAAAGTCTTGAAGCTGGAAGAGTTGGCTTCAGGCCAGGTGTGCTAACTAAGCCTCTTCCTTGCCAGGGCCATTCCACTCTGTAGAGAGAGTGGGAAGGGGTGCAGGACCTGCCATACATATGGTTTTACAAGAGTATGGCGGGGTCTAACATCTGGGAGAGGTCCCAGCAATCATCCCCCAGCTGCAGGCCCCTCCAGCTGGCTCCTGCGGTGGCCCCAGAACCTGTCTAGACACTAACCCTGAAGGACACACTTCTCCAGGGGTGGCCGGCTCCTCTGGCAGGCAGTTCTGCCAGAAAGCATTCATAGTGGGTGGAAACCTACTCTCTAATCTAATTTCTACCCATCTGTCCTCCTTCTGCCCTTCCTAACCCCACAGGGTAATCTTTCTTCCAGAATAGTTTTGCAAATATTTGGATTCCGCCATCCTGTGCTCCACACATCCATTTTCCAAGCCGAAGGCTCCAGGGATGTCGACGACCCACCCACAGCTCACTGGTGGCTGTCCTTAGATACCAAGCAAGGGCACCGTGTTCTAGACATGTTCGACTTGTGAAGAATATAGGAGAGCCCCCCTCCCTCATCTCTGCAATGCTTGCATTTATTGATCCTGAGAGTGGGTCCCTATTTGGGGCATGGAATGCTGTTGAAACAGCCCAACCTTAATCCCTTCCCATCAAGCTTTAATCCAAATGGGACAGGGGCATAGATTTAGACTCCTCCAACCGGAAGGGAGCTTAGGAAGGGCATCAGCCCCACTTCTTATACAGCTGCCATCAACGAATGCAAAACACACGGTGCTGTGGACTCTCTGCTGATTCCTTCCTGATGTGCAGCTGACTCTGAAGATGACTGCCCTGAGAGAAGGGCAAGATGGGACTCTCAGGTCACCTAGAAGGCACGGGAGCCAAGACAATCTGGAGTCTATCAGATTCCAGGGTGTGACCCCCACCCAGAGGAAGGAGGGTGAGCTCCCACCCAACCCTGCCTGCACTCTGGGCACTTGCTTCACCTTCTCCGTCTTTGCTGGTCCTTTATTGGTTCACTGGTCCTAAGGCCTAAGGCCAGGCTTAGAAAGTCAGGAGGCCCTTGCAGGAAACAGGCTCTGGGGCTGTTCCTGATCCGGGGGGATCAAAGGGTTGGCTTCTTTTAAAACTCTTCTCTGGCTCTCAGCAGCCATAGTCATTAGGAAAGCAGCTGAGGGCTCCCAGGAGGGCACTGCAGCCCAGGTAGCACTAGCCAGGCCTGGGTGAGGGTGAACCCCTGACTCCAGACTAGGAAACTGTGTCCCTTTCTGAGGACAGTGTCCTTTGGCAGTTCTGATCACCAGGCCAGTCATGGTCCCAGGTCTGTCACTTCTCCCTCCAAAGTGGAAGTGAGCAGTGTTCTGAAGGTCCCCAGGGCCCCACACCCATGGGTTAGTCTAAACATCTGTCGTCAGAAGCCACACTGGGGAACCCTTTGCTATCAGGTGTGGAAGACGGTGAACACTTATCAAATAATTGGCATGGGGGCACAGAAGGGCTGCAGAAAAACCTAGATTGGAAGAGGCGCCTGCCCACCTCACCTGAGAAACTGGCAGGGGTCCTGGTTTGGGATGTTCTTGCCCAAAGTCAGATTTGCTTAGAAGCAATGGGGCAAGAGTCCTGGATGCCCACGTGCTTTGTCCATACACTGTACAGATCTGGTCCCCAGCAGAGCTGCGCCAGGGCCTGGGGGTGCAGGACCCTTGGCGATTTGGAGAGTGGGGGCCTGGGAAGGGTGGGGTCCAGCCAGGCTCCCAGAAGGGGCATTACCAGGTGGTAACTGGGAACTTCATCAGAATCCATGCTGGACCTAGCAGAGGCTCAGGGCAGGGGGGCCAGCCTCTGGGGACCTGGGTGGAAAGTGGAGGAGGATGAAGAAAGGAGAGAGAAAGAGGGTTGGGGAGAGAGGCGGAGGGAGGTGAGCCAGGCAGACGGCGAGGAGGCGGGAGGAAGAGGGGGAGGGGAAG
>NW_006443128.1:709087-720922 GCF_000325575.1 Pteropus alecto
CCGCCCGGCCCCGCCCGGCCTCCGCCAGTCCGGCCACGCTCCGGCCACTCGGGCCTGGCGGGGCCCAGCGGCTTCTATTTCTGTCGCGGAGGCCGCTGTCCCCGTGCTCTGGATCCGGAGCGGCGCACTCAGACAGGTGGGGCAGGTCGGCCCTGGCCGTGAGTGCTGCAGGCCTCTGCTCCCTTTAGGGTTTTGGCTGCGTGATACTAGAACAGCCAAGGAGAATCACCAGCCTTAGCTTGGCTGCACCTGTTGCAGCCGCCTGGTGAGCTGCAGGGGGGCTGAGTCTGTTGGGGGTTTGCCAGTGCAAACATGGAAAGGAGAGTTGCGTCGTGGTCTCCCTTTTCGTTTATTTGATTTAGCGTTGGGTGGTGGGGGTGCATGGGAGTGTGTAGGTGGGTAGTGCACTGAAAATGAGGCCTGTAATTGAGGGCTGGGCCCTGTTTTCTGGAGCGTGTACCACACGAAGTGGCTGTGCTTTTGTTTTGAAAACCTCCCTTTACATGGAGCATATCCTAGGCTCTGGGTGGTCAGGCTGAACCTGGGGCCTGTGGCCAAGCAGCCTGCCCTCCTGTTCTGAGCCTATTCAAATTCACTAGGTGCCACTGAGTGGAAGTTTCCAGGGGGGGAAGTGACATCCGTGGCTTGTCACCTCGTATCTGCCCCAGGCCTTGGAGCCTGCCTGCTGGCTGTCTGGGTGCCGTTATTTGGGAATGTTTACTGTGTCCCAGAAATAGGCCAACTCAGGCAGCAGCGGGGCCAGGATTCTGGTAGAGATAATGCCCCAATTGTCACTTGAACGGTTGGTGCTTGTGCACATCGTCTGCAAGAGTGAAGAAGAATAAAGCAGGCCTCCTCTGGGTACCCCAGGCACCATGTGCTACCAGGGAGAAAAACTTCAGGAATGAGGGGACACACCAGGCGTTTCTGCAGGCAAGGACTGTCTTCCTGGGAGGCCAAACCCTCAGACTGATAAAAGTTGTCTCTAGTATACCTGGCAGGTAAGTCAAGTCAAGAAATAAAAACTAATGGCCGACACTAAGAGGCAGCTCTGCTGGGTCACTCCTTTCCAGGGTTCCTCCATTGCAGGGTGTCATAGGACCTTGAGCTGGCATGGGAGGGAGACTGGCTTCTGTGATGGCCTTTAACATCTATATGCCCTCTGAAAGGGCGCCTTGAGTTCCCTTCCCACCCTCCTGACCAGCACACATGCCTCTTGGAAAATAGAACCTTACAGAATCCTCTTCCCTGGTGATTGGGGTGCTCTGGTAGGCTTGCTTGGAGTCTTGGAAGATGGTGCACCCTCCCAGGCTGAGGTGTGGGGTTGAAGGCCATGCCATAGTTGCCCAGTGTGTCTAGGGGAGGAGAGGTGACCTTAGTGACCTCATCCACATGTGACCCTCACCGTGTGGGTAATATGAGGCTGATTTGATCTCAAGTGCCTTCTCCACAGCAGGCAGAGAAGTCTAGGCCAATGCTTGAAGTGCACAGTAATGGCCGGCTCTGAGCGAGGGGGAGCGTCATCCATCAGTGCCAGCACACAGCAAAATCAATAATGCAATTCAAAGATCAGTGGTTGTCTCTGTGTTTCCGGAAGAAGTCCGCCTCATACACCCAGCGTGGACAGGCCCAGGCTTCCCACTCCTCCCTATGTGTCCCATTTTTGGTGGTGGGGGAGAGATGGGTGGGGCTGGGAGGGTGGCCGAAGAGCCTCTTCCTGATCTGGTGTCATGTGTGGTGAACCTGAGGCCAGAGCTCGTGGGTTAGCAGCTAGGACCCATATCTCTTGGGTGTCTCCAGTGGCCCTGGGTTAGGTCCCTGCAGATATACAAGTGAATTAGCTTCCTGGTTACTCCCTTATTTATAGCTACTTTTCGCTTTATGCTGAGAATTTGCTTGGTTAAAAGACTCCTGGGAAGGTGAGGTGGTGAGCAGTGCCTCTCCCATCCCCAGATTCTTCCAGGACAACTGTGACCTGTGAACCGTCCAGGTATGCAGGGTGTCAGTGGGGTGAGGCTGGCTGTGTAAAAATGAACAAATGAATTTGTCATTGGCTGATTGTCAAGAGTGCTCCCTGGGAGAAAGCCTTAGGTCCTTGTGATTCTCTGCTGGGGACAGCTATTTCTCTCCTGACCTTTCACCATTCTAGAAGGGAGAATAGGAGATAAGAAGAAAAGTGGCTGCAAAAGTGACAGAGGCCTGGTGGGAGGTCCTCTCTCCCCCTGTCTCAGGTTGCCCTGGGCTTGGCAGGTGCAACTCACCATCTGGGGACATCTCTGGGTGAGTCTCAGGGTGTTGCCGAGAGTGGGCAGGTTGGGCTGGCTCCTCTGCACTGTAGATGGCATGGCTTACAGCCATTTCCATCCTCCCTGCTGTTAGACCTTGCCTCGAGCTGTGGTGGTGATTTTGGCACGCCGATTAAGGTTCTCCTTGGGACTAACAAACGGGCTGGTTCCAGTTCCCTGGAGTGGCTCACTTTCCAGCTTGCCTGACCCTCCTGCATGCATACTTGCGTTTGTTCCCTGCTGCTGCTCCTGGGCACTCCAGCATCCTGGATGCCATCCACCTACTGCCGCCTTCCTACATGCTTGTGCGAGCCTCCATCCGAGGGATAGGCTCTGTTATTCTAGCCTAAAAATCTCAGATGCTGTCTGTGAAAGCAGAGACTGCACCCTCTCCTGGATTATTTCTTAGCAGTACCCCAGGATTGCAGGCTTTGAATGAACTGCAGTCAGACCCACAAGTGACCCAAGAATCACTTCTTTCAAACATTACACTATTTATGAGAGCTGAGCACAGGCAGCCTGTGCTGTCCTGGGTCTGGGCTATGGGGTGGGAGGCCCTCAGCTCCGACCCACCACAGTCCTAGTTCAAGTGGAGAAGCAAGTTCCCCTCCATGGGACTTGGCCCAGAAATGAAAGCAAAGATGGTTCAGTTGGGTTTCCATTGCTGGTTGGAAAGCCTACCACTGCGGGCTGCTGCACTCATTTTCAGAGGTGGTTTTGTCTGTTTTCTCCTTTCATGTAGTTGAGGTGCATTGAGTAACCTTGATCTGCACTAACAGAAAAAGCATAAAAATGGTAAGTCTGCGAAGTGAAAGATAGAAGTTGTCTGTAATTCTAGTTTTTTTTTTTCTACTTTACTGCCCTATTGCAAGAAATTTGAGTTGCTTTAACACCAGAATATAATGTTTTGATCTAGCATTTGGGTGGTGTTTGGCTCTGCCGGGTGTGTATTTTTATTTTGTTTGGAAGGATGCTGCATTTCTAGGGGGCTGCCCAAAATAAGGGCCTGAAGCTGGACCCCTTTGTTGACCAGTGTTTTTGTTGTTGGCCAGTGTTTTCTATGGTCTAAGGAGGGCACAGCCCAGCTAGCCTTGAGCCTGGGGTGCAGCTACAGCCCTGAGCTGCCTGCCATCAGAATGGGCATAAGCACATGTCGCCTTTTCCCATTCACATCTGGTTTGTTCTGTTTCCCAGTCCTTCAAGGAGCTTTGGGGTCTTACTCAAGAAGAGCTGTGCCACCCAGGCGATTAGGGTACTTGGCATGTCTGTGATCTTTGTCAGTGATGTCCCATTGCTCATCTTTCTAGAGGTGAAGGAGTTGGACCTTTGACTCCAAAATTTGTTGACTTCGTGGAGTCTTACTGCTTCCCTCATGTTTACTGAGTGCCAATTACAGCAAGAAACCAAGAGATAGAAGGCCTGCCCGATTGGAGCTCACAGTCACATAGAAGGAGATGGAAGGCTATAGAGAGGAAATGAATCAGATTGTGTCACCTATGGCATCGTAGTCCGTAGAAAATGTGAGGTCCAGGTACTCAGGAAGCCAACAGTTGGGGGTATATGGGATTTGAAATCAGGTGGCCAGTGGGCCTCCTCAAGCCAGTGGTATGGAATAGATGCAGAGTGACCCAGAGGGACATCCAGGCACAAGTGAGCAAGGCCTTAGGGCACAGTGTTCACTGGGAGGGGCAGGAGCCGCCCTGTGCAGGTAGGGGTCTAGCCAGATTCTGGGTTGTGTTGTGAAAATAGAGGAGTAGAGGAGCCCAGGTAACCCTGAGATTCTTGGCTCGCACAGTCAGAGGGATGGGATTGGCATTGTCCTGAGATGGGGAATTTGGGAGAACAGCAGGCTCTCCAGACAGCTCCATCGCTGTCCAGGTGGAGGTGGTGAGGAGCCCACTACACAAAAGAGACTGGAGTTGGAGGGATTGACTTGAACTGGGTGATGCCAGCACATAGGTCATGTTTTTAAAGCATGGGACACAAGGGAGGTGGGTAGATGGAGAAAAGAGGTCCGAGGCTAACAGACCAGGCAGGAGTGGCCCGCAAAGCAGGGGAAAGCCATGGGCGTCTGGGGGCTATGGCAGGAGATACATGGAGAGGAAGGACTGACTGGCCAGGGGTCAAGTGAGGTGAGGACTGAGAATTGACCTTACAACATGGAGGTTACTGGTGACCTGACGAGGGGTCTGGGGGAGTGGCAGATCAAGAGATTACAAAAGAGGGGCAGAAGCTGATAGGCAAGCGGGGTTGAGAGAAGGCTTCTGGTTTAGGTCTCTTCCTGAAGGGAAGAATGGAGCAGAGGAAAAGGAGGCTGAGAGGGAGGCTCCTGACTGAGTTCTGCAGTCTCAGGAGCTAGATCGGGCAGATGGGAGGAATTTCTTCATCAGGCCAGCTGTCCCCTGTAAGTTGTCATTGGCCTGTAATGTGCAGGGCACCTCTGCTTGGCCCTGGGGTCTGAAAGCAGGGGAGGAGGCCAGGGCAGCAAAGAATGGTCATAGAAGCTTGGGACAGCTGAGCCCTGAGTATGGCAGTGGGCACTCAGCGGATAGTCCGTACTCAAGGCCTGGAGAGCTAGTTCCCTGGGCAGGGGTGGATGCCCTCCCAGAGGAGAGCACAGCTGTGGGGGGCAGGAGAAGGGAGAAGGGGTCCAGGTCTGCTCGGGGTTGAGAAAGTGAAGCCTTGACCTCGTGCTTGTCCAGTCGCCAGCTGGCCATGAGCGTTCCCTCCTGACATTGGTCTGGTGTTTCCTACAGTCAGGTTCCAGACACTAGTGAGGGCCAAGGTTTTATCTATAACGCCAACTTAATTCCACATCCCCTGAACACTAGGAGAATAAGAGAGCACTTCCGGAGCTGTGGTCCCCATGCCAGTGGCATCTAGTCTCCGAACTTACTGGAAGTATGGGTTCTCGTCTCCACCCTAGGCCTCCTAAATCAGAAGCTCTGTGTTTTCATAGGCCATCCAGGGGATTTGAATGTACCAGGGTGTTTAAGAGCTGCTAGGGCTAAGCACAGGTTGTCCTTCTGTGTACATCTTTCGGGAGGGACAAGAAGGTAGAGGTGGGGCATGGTCCTCACTCTATTAGACTTGCGTGCTTGCCTGTAGAAACAGTGTTTCCTCAACCAATTTTATTGAGGTATAATTTACATACAATAAAAAGTACTCATTTTAAGTGCACTGTTTAGTAGAGTTTTGACAAACGTATATAGTTATGCACCTACCATCATAATCATGGTGCAGGCCAGGGGTTGATAAACTCTGGCCTGCAGGTCAGCTGTGCTATTCACCCATTCATTTATCATCAGTCGCAGCTTTGATGCTGTTGCATCAGAGTTGAGCACTGGAGGCAGAGACTGGCCTGTGAGCCCTTCCAGAATTCCCTGTTGCCCCTTAGCATTTAGCCTGCCACCCAGGCAATCACTGATCTGCTGAGGTTAGATTATTATAGATGAAATTTGTTTCTTTAGGAGTTGCGAAATGGTAGCATGTGTTATAGACCCGTTGTGTCTATAGTTTCTTTTATTCAGCATGATGTTTCTAAGATTCTGATGCATTGCTGAGTATATCAGTACTTCATGTCTTTTACTGCTGAGTCCTGTTACGTTGTATGGGTATTATGGTTTATTGATTCACCTGTTGGTGGATGTTTTGATTGCTTCCTGTTCAGGATTGTTGTGAATATAAGTGCTGTGAGCTACAACTCAATACAAAAGGACAAACAGCCAGTTAAAACATGAGCAAACAACCACCCTGAACAAACCCGATCCCATCTGATCTCGTAAGCTAAGCAGGGTCAGGCCTGGTTGGTACTTGGATAGGAGACCACCTAGGAAGACCAGGTGCTGTAGGCTGACAAGGTCCTTTCAATCTATGAGATCAACCAAGGGTTGCCTCACCTAAAAAACAAAACAACAAAACAAACAAACAAAAAAACCACGAGCAAACATATCTCCAAAGAAGGTATACAAATGACAAACAAGCGCATGAAAAGATGTTCAACATCATTAGTCACTAGGGGTGTGCAAATCAAAACCACAGTGAGAGACCACTTCCCACTTGGCTTTTTCAAAAAAATGGAAAATAACACGTGTTGTTGAGCACATGGAGAAATTGGAACCCTCCTACATTGCTGGTGGAAATGTAAAATCATGCAGCTTTGGAAAATAGTTTAAAGACTCCTCAAAAAATTAAACACGGAATCACCATATACCCCAGCAATTCTACTTCTGGGCGTATACGCAAAAGTATTGAAAACGGATATGCAAACAAACACTGTACACGTACACAGCTGTTCATAGCAACAGCCAGAAGACTGAGATGACCCAATTGTCCATCACTGGATGAATGGATAACCAAATGTGGTCCATCCAACAATGAAATATTACTCAGCCATAAAAGAATGGAGCACTGACACGTGCTACAATGTAGATGACCCTTGAAAACGTGCTCAGTGAAAATAGACATAAAAGGGAACATATTTTATGATTTAATTTACTGAAATGTCCAGAATAGGCAAATTCATAGATAGCAGATCAGTGGTTGCCAGGGTTTGGGGGAGGGGAGAGTGAGGAGTGACTGTTTAATGGGGTTTCCTTTTGAGATGATTAAAAGGTTCTGGAAATAGTAGTAATGGTTGTGTAACATAGTGAATGTACTCAATGTCACTGGATTGTAGACTCTAAATGGTTAAAATGGTAAATTTTATGTGTATTCTATCACAATAAAAAATGATATAAAAATGATTTGTGCATTTGTGTGAACATCTTAGTATGGACATGACAGGTGGAATTGTAGGGTTATGTGGGAGGTGTATGTCTAACTTATAAGAAACTGCAGACTTTTTCCAAAGTGGCTGTGTCATTTTCCATCCCCACCGCTGATGTGTGAATGCAGCTGTTCCAAGTCCTTGCCCAAACTCACCGTTCTAGTGGGTACGTTGTAGTGCTATATTGTTGAGGTTTAGTTGAATATCTTTTCCTGTGTTTGTTTGTTAGCTATTTGTATATGTTCTTTTAAGTATCTGCTCAAATTTTTGTTGACGTTTGAATTGGGCTGTCTTATATTTGAGTTATAAGAGTTGTTTACATATTCTGGATTCAGTCCTTTGTCAGGTTATTTTTATGGCAAATATTTTCTCTTAGTCTCTGGCATGCCTTTTTTATTTTATTAATGACATCTTTCAAAGGACAGATGTTTTTCTTATTAAATGCAGTTTATCAGTTGTTTTTAGTAGTTTGTGCTTTTCTTGTTCCAATTAAGAAATCCCTGCCTAACCTATTTTCATAAAGATTTTCTCCTATGTTTTCTTCTGAGGAAGTTTGGTTTTAGCTTTTCTGATGAAATCTATTATCCATTTCAAGTGTAACTTTTAACTGGTAAGGGCTAAGGATTGAGGTTCATGTTTTATAAAGGATAACCAGGTGTTCCAACACCATTTATTAAAGAAGGTATCCTTTCCCATTGAATTCTCTTGGCATCATGTTTGAAAAGTAACTGAGCATGTCTGTGTGGCTTTGTTTTTGGACTTGTTTCTGGTTTGTTATGGCTTATTCCCCACCAGCCCCCAAACCAAGCCATCTTCATGATTGTTGCTTTCTAATAAATTCTTGAAGTCGGGAGTGTGAGCCTTCCAGCTCTGCTTTGTTTTCAATTGTTTTGTCTATTCTAGGCACTTTGCATTTATATGTACATTTAAAATCAGCTTGTCAAGTTCTGCAAAAAAGCCTGCTTGGGTTTTGACTGTCATTGCCTTAATTCCTTAGATCAATTTGGAGAGAACTGACATCTTAACAGTACTGAGTCTCTCAGCCAGTGAGCATGGACTATCTTATCTCTTCGTCTGTGTTCATCTTGCTTCATTTCTCTTAGCAGTGATTTGTAGTGGACAGCGTATAGGCTTTACACATTTTATCAGATTTATTCCTAAGTATTTCATATTTCTGAATGTTATAAATGGATTTAAAATATTTTCGTTTTCCTATTGTTTATTGCTAGTGTATAGAAATATAATTGTTTTTTAATATTTTTGTTTATGTGACTTTTCTAAATTCACTTATTTATTTGAGTAGCTTTTTTGGTAGTCCGTTAAGATTTTGCACATAGATAATCCTGACAATTATAAATAGGGACCGTTTTACTTCCCTCTTTCTGATTCTGATGCTTTTTATTTTTTTCTTCATTTATTCCATTGTGCAGGACTTTCAGTACACTGTTTAACCGAAGTGGTGAAAGTCGACATTCTTACTTTTTTCTGATCTTAAGAAGAAAAAAACTTAATTTTTTAAAATAAATATGTTAGCTGAAGATTATGTAGATGTCTTTTATGAAGTTGAGGAAGTTTTCTAGTTTCCTGAAAGTTTTTATTAATGGATATTGAATCTTGTCATATGCTTTCCTTGTATCTATTGAGATAATATGGCTTTTTTTTTTTTTTTTTGTAAATATGATGAATTACATTGATTAATTTTTGAATGTTAAACAATCTTGCATTCCTGGAACAAACCATAGTTGGTCATGATATATTATCTTTTTTATGTTTTACTGGATTCAGTTTGCAACGATTTTGTTAAGAATATTTGTAACTATATTCATGAGGGAGTGTACTCTTATAATATCTGTCTCATTTCAATATCAGGGCAATGTTACCCACAGTTATTTGGGAAACGTTCTCTCTTCATTTATTATTATTATTTTTTAAAAAAAGTTTGTGTAGGGATACTATTGTTTCTTCCTTAAATGTTTGATAGAATTTACTAGTGAAGTCATCTGAGGTTTTTTTGGGGGAGGCTTTTAGTGGTGAATTCAGTTTCTTGATATAGGGCTGTTAAAATTTTCCGTTTCATCTTGAGTCCCTCTTCCTAATTTGTGTGTTTCAAAGAATCTTTATTTCATCTAAGATGTCAAACTTGTTTGCACAGATTTTTTTGTACTATTTATTATCTTTTTAATGTCCATAGGATCTATGTGATGTTCTCTCTTTCATTTCTGAGCCTGGGACCCTTTTTTTAAAAAAGCAAAGTAAAACCCCATTGTCCCCCCACACTCTCCCAGTTACATCAGAAACCCCTGGGACTAGAGGGAGGCCACGCATCAGTGATTTTGACAAGCAGCTCAGGGAATTCTAACGTGCAGCCAGAGTTGAGAAACTTCGAGGTGGAGGCGGGAGGGAGAATACTTCCTGGTGGTCCAAGCAGGCCCCCCCAGAAGGGGAGAAGGCAGATCTGAGGGAGTGGAAGAGGACGTAGGGTCATATCTGAGCACAGGTTCTGTCTGTATGGAGATCACCAGTCTGTGGTGGCCCAGGTGGGGGTGGCTGTCCTGGCAGGAGCATTTATTGGAAAGGATATTTCCTAGTGTTGATAAATAGGAAACCCAGACTCAAGCTAAAAGCCACCGAAAGATTCACAAATGGAGCCCAACCGTGTGGTGCCCAAAACACCACAGCCACCAGCCCCTGGGCCCTCTGGCACTGTCCCCCCAGGGGTACCACTTCCCTCCTAATCACTACAGAGGCGTGTCCTGGCTGGGTTTGGTCTGTGTGCCGTGTATTCCACAGCACACACCTGTGATGTCACTCCTGTGTGTAGCATTGGGCCAGGCTGCTTGCCTGGGCTCCCTCCTTGGCCCTGCTCTCCGCTGTGGCATCATGGGTATGCATCACAGTTTCTGTGTCCACTGTGCTATTGGCTTTGTTTCCAGCTTGGGCTATCGTGAATGTGGCTTGTGAACATTCTTGTCCCTTTATTCTCCTTTTAGGACACAGGTCCTCGATTATTATAGCTCACTTCCTAGGCTAGGTAGCTCACCTCCACCTATAGCTAGGCTCTTGGAATTCAGGTCTCAGACCTCTTTGCCGGCACGCTGTCTCCAGTCTGCCCTCTGTCAGGAGTTTCCCGCTAGGCTTGCTTCTCCTCCACCATCACTGCTGGCCCTTCAGGGGTCTTTCCAGTTACACCTCACTCCTTGCTACCCTCTGCATCTCCCCACCTGCAGGACCCGGTAAGGCCAGGTGGAAACCTCCCTGGTCATTAAAATGCAGGTGGGCCTTCTCTGCTCTGCTGTTCTAGCTCTTGCTATGTTGACCCCTGTCACTTAGATATGCTGTAGTTTACGCCATGCAATGTGCCTGGCATGTCCCCAGCACAGTTTCCCAGGCAGGGGTCGAGATTCAGCAGTTGTAGGCAGGAGAGTGGACCAGATGAAGGCTTCCAGCTGGATCACGGAGATAGGTGCTGATGGAGGGTGCCTGACACCAGAGAGGGAACCTCGAGGGTAGGCGCCAACCAACAAGGATGAGCTTAGGGACCCAAAGTCAGGAACACTGAATTGGAACTCAGGAGCAAGTGGGAAACAGGAAACTGACTGGGGAGAAGGGCTGTGGCAATTTAAAAAACCTGGTTGCAAATTCATCAGCATTGCTGTCACTGGGGTGCCATGTCTCCCCCCGTTTCCCATGTGATTGGACTCGATCCCTGAAATGCCAAGTAAGGGGTTGATGGCCCTATATCTGCTGTGCTGTGAGGAAGCCTGAGTCTCTGGAGGGCCATATAGGTATCTCGTGGGTGGTCCTGGGCTCCACGCTCTGGTCCCTGTGTGAGGGGAGCAGCCTTCACATGATCGCCACCCTTGCCATTGGGTCCCCCAGCCAGGGTCTCAGACTTTGGAACAGAGATGAGTGTCCCTTCCGTGGCCCCTGGGACACCTAGCTCCCAAGACCATGGACCTGGTGAAGTGTTTAGGCCGCTGAGTTCAGGGTACTTTGTTACATAGCAGGAGTGGCTGGAACAGAAGCAATGGCTCCTGGGGAGTGGGCAGGGCCTCGGGGTGGGCAGGAGTGGCCTGGGACATGGGTGCTGTGTGGGAAGGTGGAAGGTGACCCCTAATGGTGCAGTAAGGATGATTGCTTAAGTTCTATCCTGCACATTTTCATGTTCTGTGTAGCACGGAGGCCTTCCTGCCTTCTTAGCATACTGACCATGAAGGACATGTGCTCCCACCTCATAGAATCACGATGCTCACACGTGTCCTGGGGCTGCTGTAAGAAGACATCACGAGCTGGGGGCTTAGAGCAACAGAGTTTACGCTGTCCTAGTTCTGGACAGGAGTCCAGAGGTCAGAAGTCCAAATTCCAGGTGTGGGCAGAGCTGCACTCTTGAAGGCCTTGGGGAAGATCCTTCCTGCCTCTTCTAGCATCTGGTGGCTCCAGGCCTTTCTTGGCTGCTGGCCACATCACTTCAGTCTCTGCTCTGTCACCACATGGCCTTTTTCCTTGAGTCTGTGTCTCTTATAGGATACTTGTCATTGAATTTAGAGCCCACTCGGATGAACTTGAATGATTTCATCGTAATTTAACGATCTTAAATTAATTACATCTGCACAGGCCCTTTTCCCAAATCTGGTCTTATCCACAGGCCCAGGGGAGAGGTACTTTGCAACCTACTGTAGCACACAAGAAGGCAGGAGAAATATTGTGTGGGGTGGGAAGCCAGCCCACTAGGGCTGGCAGGCATTCACCTTCTGCAGGATATATTTCGGTGAGGCTTTATCA
>NW_006443128.1:720954-723084 GCF_000325575.1 Pteropus alecto
CGGCATTTGGGGAGTTACAGAAATGAGAGCACAGTGGAAACTCACTGCTTTGTAAAATAATTTCACATTGACTCAGAGGGGAAACAGGAAAGGGCCTTCTATCTTTTAATGTGAGTTTTTATCTCTCCTGGTGGGGCTTTTTCTTTTTGTAGTGTTTCTACAAAAATGCTTGTTGAGTCTTTAGTGTGCACAGGAAGTCAGATATGCTGACTAACTTTTCTTTTATTTTAATAGCATTTTTATTGTTTAGAAAATAAAGAGAGTAAAGAGTAGAAGCCTTGCGCACGGGATGTGTGCAGTCTTCTCCGTGCATTTCAGACACACTGTGCTTGCACGTGTACACATGACAGGACGTGTGCACACAGATGGTGCTTTTTCCGCAAGGTGTGGTCCCACCTTGGAGGGTTTTGCAGCCTGCTCTTTTCACTCAGCACTGTGGCATAGACGCACGTGCTTTGTGTGCTTGACATTGTTCTCTGAGACCTCTGTGCCCCAGTGGGGCTCATGCCCCATGTCCCACAGTCTGTAGTGGAAGTTTGGGTGTCTCCCCAGTCTGCCACATCCTTGACCATTTTTATAGGAAAGTTTTAGAATCAAAGTATGGAGTCTAAATCAAAATTTAGAATCAAAATAAAGGGTGTATGCAGTTTCAGTTTGAACTGAGTGGCTAGGCTGTTGGCAGGACAGCATTGTGCCCATCTCCAAGCTCACAAGAGTCTCTCCCACCCCTCACCCCTCGGGCACCAATGGCGAGTTTAGACCTCACCAGTATGATTGGGAAAAGAGAAGGTCTCAGGTCTCTTGATCACTTGTTTGCTTGTGATTCATTGGTCATTTCTATTTTCCCCCTGAAGCACCTGCCCTTGGGCTTCACCCTTTTTAATATAAATTGAGTAGTGGTTCTTTTACTAATTTTATTGATTTGAAGAATTTCTTTCATTTTAGAGTGTTCTGAAAAAGGAAAGCCTATTTGAAAGTATTTTATCTGTAAATTTTTAAATAGCCATGAATGAGCCGACACTGGAGACCAGTGGCACCATTGCCTACTTCTTGGGGCTTGTCTCAAGGTGAGTGTGTCCTGAAGGGCTAGGCCCTTTCATGACTGTCACTTAGACAGGCATTGGTCAGCTTTGCTGTGCCAGCCTGCGTAGCTGCCAGAAGGACATGGTGGGGCTAAAAAAGGAATTGGTGGTGTTTGTAGTAGGGTGTGTATGTGTTCATGCCTGTGTATGTGTTCATGCCTGTGCATGTGTGTGTGTGTGTGTGTGCACGCGCGTGCATGTTTGGCCCTGGAAAGTGCTTTGACACAGCTCGAGGTCTGTGTTACAAAAGGCTTCTATGGATTTAGGAGTCTTTGCCCATGAGGAGGCTTATGATTTTCCTTAAGTCTTAACTGTATTTTCCACCAAATGATAAAACTCATCCCTAACTTCTCCACCATGCCTCCCACTTGTCTGGAATGGTAACACGTGCAGGATAATTCCTTGAGCTGCCACAAGTAATGTGGTATGTTTTCCTGGAAGTCAACTGTGCATCCTTGCCAGATGCTGGGTGATAGGTCTCCAGTCATTTGCATATGTGGCTTTTGGTTGGAACCCTCCATGGGGTGCTATGTGCTCATAGGGGACTTTGCTCCACAGTGAGGTTCTGCTCTGAAGCAGAGGTGGCCCAGTGGCCCTGGAAGCTTTGTCCCTGATCATATTAGTGTTCTCAGGAAAACAACTCTGTATGTGTGTGTGTGTGTGTGTGTGTAGCTAGAGAGAGAGAGAGAGAAAGAGAAGGAGAGAAAGAATGGGATTTCTTTTAAGGAATTGGCTCACATGACTGGGGAGGCTGGCAAGTCTGAAATCTGCAGGGCAGGCTGGCAGAGGTGGCATGGAGATTTACAGTCTGCAGATTTAAATGTTAATGTCATTCAAAAATACCTTCACAGAAGTCATTGAAAAAAGAAATTGAAGAAAATAAAAATAAATGGAAGCATATACCATGTTCATGGGTAGGAAGAATCAACATCATTAAAATGGCCATACTACCCAAAGCAACCTATAGATTCAGTGCAATCCCTATCAAAATACCAATGGCATTTTTCAGAGAGCTAGAACAAATAATCCTAAAATTTATATGGAGCCA
>NW_006443128.1:724274-757509 GCF_000325575.1 Pteropus alecto
CACCACATGACTTCACTTATATGCAGAATCTAAGGAATAAAAAGAACAAACTAATCAAAAACAGATGCACAAATATAGTAGACAATTTGGTGATGGACAGAGGTGGGGTTGGGGGCTAGGAGAATGGGGTGAAGGGTTAAAGAAGTACAAATGAGTAGCTGATAGCTGGTCACGGGGATGGGGAGCACGGCAGAGGGAAAGCAGTCAGCATTAATATGATGGCTAGGTGGAGGGCCAGGGGAGGGAGGGAGCAATTGGGGGGATCATTTTATGAACTATATAGATGTCTAACCAATATACTATATACTTGAAACTAATTTAAATAAATAAATTATTTAAAATATATAAAAAAATAAACTCCCCCCGAAAAAATACCTTCACAGAAGCCTCTGGAATAATGTTTGACCAAATATCTTATAACGTAGCCAGGTGAAATTAACCAGAGCACTGGTCAGTGTGTCAAATGCGTGGAACCTGTGATGGGACACCGGTTAGGGGCATGAGCTTGCAGGGGTGTGTGAAGACAAGGGGTGACCTGCTCTCCAGAGCAGGCAGGGCTTCTGGCTTGTCCCAGAGGCCCCGGGGCCAGCATCAGCTTGGAGAAATGTGACGTTTCTTGTCTTCTGAGGGCACTGGGAGCACAGATCTGGCCTGCAACCTGAGCCCCACTCTCACTGACCAAATCAGAACTGCTGCTTTATTCCTGTTGCCTGTGAACTTATGTTTGGACCTGAGCAACTCCCCAGGTGCCTCTGGGAATGATTCCTGTTTTTCTCTCTCCAGAAAGTTCTTCATTTCCAGACTTGGACATGCCAGAGGTGTTTGTGAGCAGAAAGCCTTGGTGCTCCGCCTCCCTGATATTTTCTTTTTCTGGGAAAAAAAACTTTCTTCAGTCCCGGTCTTGCCATCCTGTTCCTGCCTTGTGCGCCGCTGACATTGACCTCCTGTCCACCTGGCACACGCTTATCAGGCCTCTTGGCCATCCTGTTACTTTGGTGATAAATAATCACAGTGGAACAGAAGAAACATGGTATGGTGTCCGGGGCGAGCTTAGCCTAATGCGTATGTGGGTTTGGAGATGAAATGCTTGGTGGATAAGTAAATAGAGTTCCCTTCTAGGAGCTCTACAGGGTCCCAGAGCTGATAAGAGAAGGTGGTTCTTCTCTTTCTTTTCCATCAGGTGTGTTTGAGGGGAATGAATACACGAATGGCCCCAGAGGATAGAAGGGCTCAGAGCAGCCGCAGCTTTCTGGGCAGACATTGGGAGGGCACAGGTGCCAGGGCTGTGACCTGGAATGGACGTCAGTTTTCTGGGCCTGGCGCTCAGCATGTGTCTCATGCTTCCCAGTTGGCTGAGCTCAGGGAGGGCCATCACTGGGAGCCCAGAACCACAGGCCTATCCTTGCTCTCTTTACACTGTGCAGGGTGTCACCCACCTCAAGGCCTCAGGCTTCCTGTGAAGCCTCTGATCTAATTCTTAGAAAAGTGAGGCCTCTGGGACCTGAGTTTGTAGCTGCTCTGGTGTTCACCATCTGTCTGCCTGGCCCCAGTTCCTCCTGCAGGGGCTAGCAGGGTTTTTGTGCACACCCTGAGCCTGACAGCTGGAGGGGGGTCAGAAAGTTGCTTTCGGTGGTGGTCCAGTACTGGAGGACTGGACCTTTTGATGATGAGTTTCAGTGCAGTTTGGCAGCTCCCGGCCCGCCCCCAGGTTCTAAAGCACCAGCTGCTCTCAGAAGTGCCATCGGAACTTCCCAGGGTGGCCCAGCAGGATGTCTGGGGCCCCACAG
This sequence comes from Pteropus alecto, assembly GCF_000325575.1. Lineage (NCBI taxonomy): Eukaryota > Metazoa > Chordata > Mammalia > Chiroptera > Pteropodidae > Pteropus > Pteropus alecto. The sequence continues at coordinate 726,062 of NW_006443128.1, forward strand.
CTAGGACCCCATAGGGCTCACCAGTGACAGAACTGAGACCAGAATCTCTGGTCACAGCACCAATCTGGCCTTTCACTACAGAAAGTTTTGGCCAGGAGGAACGTGTGAGCAAAGTGAAAATTCTTCTTTCTTTTCTTTGAGGGACACATGTCTGTCAGGAAGAGACTTGGGAAACAGTGAGTTGATAATTTTCCATGTTTCAGCCCAGTCCTCAACCAGGACGTTCTTGGAATCACAAAACTTGAAAGAGAAAATGAAACCTGCATAGTTTTAAAAAATGGTTCACATGTTCTCATGTGAACCATTTTTTAAAAATGGTTCTGAAGGGAAGTTTAATGGTTCAAGGCCTAACCACAGAGGAAGAAAGAGAAGCTAGTTGAAATGAGTTTACAGAGATTATTTATTTGGTTCTTTTGTCTGTATACACAGGGGAATACAGCTAGTAGTTAAGAACTGGGAGATAGTTATATTGGTTTATATTGTATTTGTCCAGCATAATCTTTGTGATGTTCTTATTTAGATTAAAATGCCAGTGATTTCTTGACTCAACCACCAACACAGAGTTTAAACAGAGGTTAATTACTGCTGAAATGCTTGGGATGTGCAAAGCTGGGTAAATGAGTCAGATTGTGTTTATCTTTGGTGTCTATTGGTGCCAGGTGTCTAGAAGCGATTTGCATTTGGACATCACTGGGGTTGAGTCTCTTGGCAACCAGTGGAGAGGGGGCAGGAGGATGTGTGCCCAGAAGCTGGTGCCCATGCATCTGCAAAGCAGCTGGAACTTCTCTGAATTGGGAGCATGGACTGCACAGTGCAGCCACCAGGGATCCAGAAACACTGCTGGGGGTGTAACTCCCCTTCTCTGGGCGCCTCTCAGGGAGGGGAGGAGGAAGAGAGTCGAAACTTTTGTCACTGACTGCTGGGCCTGGAGTCTATGTAGCCCTCTGTTGACATGTGTGTCTGTTTGAGATTCTGATTGACTGAGGTATGGCTAAAATTGCAAGCTGCTGCTTGAGACCGTGGATATATTTTACTTACTTTGTGGTCCCCTCCTGTGGGAAACAAAAGTATGCTTCTTTGGAAGCCCAACATTTCTCTTTCATTCCTGGTTACAGTCTGAACAGACATCATCCCGTGTGTAACGTCACCTGTGCACGTGACATGCTTAGGGCAAGTCTGGGATGACACATGCCAGACTGAACAGCAATATATCTAGAGTGTGATCCGCAGTTCAGGTCTTTAGCTTCTTGATTTTAGAACCCCCTTTTATTGTTTTGTTTTTATACAAACAGATTTGTAAATCTGCTTTTCCGATGAAGAATAAAGGTGTTGTAGTAAAATACACATACTGTAAAGTTAACCATTTCAAGTGCACTGTTCTGTGGCATTAAGCTCTTTCACATCATTGCGTAACCATCCCCACCGTGCACCTCCAGAACTTTGCATCATCCATACTGAAACTGTCTTCATTAGCACTAACTCAACACCCGCTCCCCCAATCCGGGCACCCCCATCCTACTTTCTGTCTCCGTGAATCTGACTATTCTAGGTACTTCATTTAAGTGGAATTACACAGAATTTGTCCTTTTATGACTGGCTAAAAGCAAAGATGTTTTTTAAAACATTTCGATCCAATTGGTGTAGTCCTTTTACTCTTTTTTATTTATATTTGAATTAATGTACGGTAAAAATGATTATTTTGGTACATAGTTCTATGAGTTTGAGTACATGTGTACATTTGTATAACTACCTCCACAATCAGGCTGCCGAACAGTTCCATCCTCCAAAACCTCCTCTATACCATCCTATGTGTTCACTCTCCCCTCATCCTTAACCACATACAACTGCTGTTCGCTCTTCGTCCCTGTCATTTATCTTTTAAAGAATGTCCTATAAATTGAGTCATGCGGTAGGTAGTATTTCGAGGTTGGCCTCTTACTCAGCATAATACCTTTAATACTCATTCAAGCTTTTGCTCTATCAACACTTGATTCTTTTTGACTGCCGAGTATTCCTCCACTGTACACTTGAATAGAGCTGCCATAAACATTCCAATGCAGGCTTTTCTGTGAACACATGGTTTCGTGTCCATAGGACAAATACCTGGGAGTGGGGTTGCTGGGTCGTATGGTGGGTGTGTGTTCTCTGGGTTGGCTGTCCCGTTTCACATCCTTACCATGTGAGAGTTCTGTTTGTTCCACATGCTCAGCTATACTTGATAGTAGGGTTTTTTTAGCCATTCTAATGTGTGTCTCACTGTGGATTTAATTTGTATTTCCTGGTGACTAATGACATTCTCATATGCTTATTTGCTGTCCATATATCCACTTTGGTGAATGTCTGTCCAAGTCTTTTGCTCATGTTTTAATATTTTCTTCCTATTGAGTTTTGAGAGTTTTTCATGTTCCGAATACAAATTCTTTGTTAGATATGTTATTTGCAAATATTTTTTTTTGGCCCGTAGCTTGTCTTTTAATTCTTGTAATAGGATCTTTTACAGAACATTACATTTTAATTGTGTTGAAGTTTCATTTATTAATTTTACAATGTTAATAGAGTAGAAAGATGACACATTGTACATTACTGATCTTGTATCCTGTGACTTTGTTAAACTCACGTTTTTGTTCTAAGCTTTTTTTTTTTTTTTTTGGCGATTCTCTGAAAATTCCCTATGGAATTTTCTACATAGGCAATTATGTTATCTCTAAAAACACTGTTTTATTTTTCCTTGCTAATCTGTATGCCTTTTATATCTTTTTCTTGCCTCATTCACTAGCCCGACCTCCAGTATAGAAGCAGTGAGAGGGGACATACTTGCCTTGTCTCTGGCCTCAGAGGAAAGCATTCAGTCAGCTACCACTGAATATCATATTAGCTGTAGGTTTCTTCTAGATGTCCTTTATCAGATGTGGGAGCTCTTTCTATTCTGAGTTTGCTGAGAGTTTTTATCATAAGTGGATGCTGAATTTTTTCAAATGCTTTTTCTGCATAAATTGATATATTTGTGTGTTTTTATTCAGTAGACTGTTAATGTGTAGATTACATGTATTGATTATTGCAGATTGCACATTTGCTTTGCCTTCCATTTGGTTGTGGGATAGCATTTATATATATTGCTGGGTTCAATTTGCTAATATTTTGTTGCCGGTTTTTGTGTCTGTGTTCATGAGGCATGTTGTTCTGCAGTCTCCTTGTGCTGTCTCTGGTTTTGCTCTCAGGATGATGCTGGCTGCATTGAAATTGGGAAACATCTTTCCTCTTCTGAAGTTTTCTGGAAGATGTATAGAATTGTTATTTCTTAAATGTTCAGTAGAATATTCTGGTAAGACCATCTGGGCTTGAAGATGTCTTTTTCAGAAGGTTTTTAATTGTGAATTCGATTTCTTTAATAATAACAGCATCGTTCGTGTTATCTATTTCATCATGGGTGAGTTTGGAAGTTTGTGGTTTTTGAGCAATTGGATCATCCATCTTAAGTTGCCGAGCGTGCACAGAGATGTTTACAGTGCTCCCTTATTATCCGTTGCTGTCTAAGGGTCTTAAGTGGTAACAGCTGTCTCTCCTGATGGCGGGAGTAGGAGTGGATTAGAACTATTGTTTAGTGCAGCCTTTGGAGCAGGGCGATCAGCACAACTGAGGGCATTTCCTTCCCTAGGCTAGATTCTCTGGACTCATGAGGTATCCCCAGGGAGTTACAAATGAGCTGTTTTAGGAACAACATTAAGGCTTTTAAGCCACTGGGGCAGCGTTTGGTGCCCAGGGGTGGAAAGTTGATATGTGGCACCCCAGTCACCTGCACGTTTTCAGGTATGTCCAGAAGCATCAGGTTGCTGCCAGTTTCACACTGGGTGAATCTTCCTGAAGGCTGGAAGAGATTCCCCTCCTTTCGTGACATTTAAGGAGAGTGTTCCGAGCGGCATGTGTCATACTAACTTATTTATGTTTCATCTATTTCCAATCAAGGCCACAAGTTGGCTCGCCTTACAAATCCTGGTAATTAAGGCCAAACGAAGAGGCATGTTTCAATCAGAGGTTTAAGCAGAGATTGCTAGTCTGGCGGGGCTGAGGATAGTACACAGGATGTCCCTCTGTGTAATACGCTTTCTTCCTTGTGAACTCAAAGTAGACGTTTTTAGAATGACAAGAGCTGTGGATTTTGATTCCTGTCTTAGCCAATTCACAATTCAGCAACAAAATACCACAGACTGGGAGGCTTATAAACAACACATTTAGTCTCAGAGTTCTGGAGGCTGGAAATCTGAGATCAGGGTGCAGAAGGTCACGTGAGGGCCTCCTTCCAGGTTGCAGACTTCTCAGTGTGTCTTCCCATGGTAGAAGGAGCAAGAGGACTTTCTGGGGTCGCTTTTGTAAGGCACAAGCCCCTGAGGCCCTACTCTCATGTCCGAGTCACCCCCTAAAACCTCCACCTCCAGACTCCATCACATTGGGGTTAGGATTTCAACACACGAGTTTGCGGAGACACAGTCAGACCATAGCAGTTCCTCACTTTGATGCTGTAGCATCTTCCTATATGAGGGAAAAGGTCACAGTTGTTTAGTAATTATTCAAGCAAGATTAATTTTGCTTCCTTTAATTAAAAGATCTGTGTCACTTTGGGCTTTAGAATAGGAAAGGGATTTATGAGCAATAGAAGGAAAATAGGCTTTTGCAAACGCAGAAGGGTTTGGAAGCCCCTGTATAGGTAGAATGAAATGCCGGGCATGGGGCTTTCCAGGTGATTGTGAGTTGTTTGGATGACCAGGTCTGGCACTACAATGACCTCCTTGGTTTGGCTGCTGCTCATCTCACTGTCCTGTAGCAGCTCAGTCTCTCCTTGCACTGCTTGTCTGTTGCAGGCTGTGTGCATGAGATGCGGTGGCTCCAAAACCAGGTGCCAGGACAGCTCAGGCTCTTTCCAGATGTGGGGTGTGAGGTGTTCTTTCTGCAGTCATATCCTTGCAACAATTGGTAAGACTCATGCCCTTCTTAGGTGTGATTTCCCCCCTTATTATAAAAATCACGCATGTCTACTGTAGCAGGTACAGGAAGAAGAGAAATTAAATTCAACCCTGCCACTGAGTGAGTTGGGCTATATATTCTTCCAGCACTTGAAGCTCTCATCTTCTTTGGAGCTCAGTTCTAGGAACCAAATGCTGGTGTGGGACGAGGTCTCAGAAGATGGGCAGCTGAGCTGAGAAGGTGTAAAAGTGCATGGAGATGCTTGTCCAAGAAGAGGTTTCTGTGACCATGACCTTGCATGGCCACCAGGAGGAAGGCAGGCATGGGGCAATCCCTACTGCCCTTCATGGAGGGTTTTCAGCTGTGACAAATTAGTCATTCAGTTTCTTTCTAGGAGGTTGCTGACATTTTGTTTCTGTTCTGATTGCTTATAAAAGAGTGATAAACACTCCTCGAGCCATCCTTTCTAGAGCTTATAGCTTAGAACCTAATAGTTATATAGTAATGAGAGGGCAGTGGAAATGTGGCATCCTTGCAGAAAGTTCCGGTAATTGATGTGGCGCTCACATTTGTCATTCCCACATGAACCCAGTGAGGAATCCTTGTAACCTGGCAGTCACCATTGCCAGTGAACAGAACTCAGCTGACAATGCCCCTGGCAGCACTGACCATTGGGCATGCAGACAGCATTCACATGTGCTGTGTAGGGGACTGACCATTTGAGTATTGATTAGCCACATTAATCACAGTGAAAGGGTACAATCTGGCTGTCTTTGAGGAGTGTGCATGCATGTGATTAACTTGGGTTTCAAGATAGGTGTTTCTTGAGCATGGCCCCATACAAATGGAAGCACATGCTCTCAACATGGCGCTCTAGGTGTTCTGGACAGAAGTGACCTCGCTAATCCTTGGGCAGCCACTCAGGTAAGCATGGCCCTCTGATGAACAGTCACACTGCTGACCTCCGAAGAGGTCCGCACAGGCTCAGCCTATCTGAGCAGGTGCACGCCCACTAGAAGGGGTCTTGTGTGTGTGGAGACCCTGGGCTTCCTAGAGCAGTGCTTTATTCACAAAGGAGCAGTCCCGAGCAGCCCCGCTCTGACATTAGCGGTTCCGAGAGATGTTCAAGGAGATCTGGAAAGAATTCTACATTGGCAGAAAGAAAAGGCATTTCTGAAAGTGAATTGGCATCACCATTCCTTATTTTTCACAGACCTGAATGACGCCATGTTTTTTGTCTGAGCGAGAGGGAAACTTGTTTGTCATATTCGTCAGCATTTTATGTATTAGGTCCCTTGGTGCATGCCCCAGGCAGCTGCAGCACTGCTGAGAACACCAGGAGGGGCTGCTGAGACCGCTGGGCCTCGTGCTGGATGGCGATGCTTGGGACCTCAGTTCCTTACTCTCTGTCAGGGGCCAGTGTCCTCCTCGATCCCATCTCCTTAGTCCTCCCACTGCCTCGCTCCCCTCTGGAAGCACAGGGCCCCTCTGGACACCACTTTACTCTTCATCACATCCTGCCTCCATCACATGGTCCCAGTCCCCGCTTTCTCCTAAATCTCAGAGCTCCCCCGTCTCCTCTTTCCACCTTGGACTTTGGAGTGAGTGGCCTTTGAATAGGAAATTGAATAGGAGACTGGCGTTTGTCTATCTTAGAGCTCTCTGGGTTGTAGTAATAGACAGGCACGCAGACAACCCTGTCTGTAGACATGGAGAAGAATTCTGTCCAGTGAGTTGGTGAGGTGAGGGAAGGGGGATCGGATGGGGGAATTGACTGCCTCCCTTAGAAAAAGCCAGTTGGAAATTCCTTTCAATATTCCTTTATTCCATATATTTTTAAAAATTCAGCTGAAGTTCACGTAACAGTTAACCACATTACAGTGAACAACTTAGTGGCACTTTGTGCATTCACAATGTTGTGCAACCACCACCTCTGTCTAGTTCTAAGACATTTTCATCACCCCAGAAAGGAAACTTTGTTCAATTAGGTCATCACCCCCGTTACTCCGCCCCCAGCCAACTCTGTATCATTTTTGTTCTTTGACTTCTTTTTTGAAGGGATCATAACATCTCATTGGTTCCCCATGAATGAGTTAAATAACATCTTAACACGCATTCATTTTTTAAAATGACTTTCTAACCACCTTCTTGCCCTTGGCTGAACCACCAGCCCTTCCCACTGGCTAGTGCCAAGTTGCTGCCTTCTGTCTGTCCTCCATGGCATGCGGTGGACTGAGGTTCTTTTTAGAGAGTGGGAATCTGGTCATAGAGTGCAGGATGAGCACTTCACACATGGGTGTCCCCAGTTTGTCTCTGCCAGAATGGGGGCTCCTGGGTGATCTGTTGAAACAGGTCATCTTCTAGGGCTGATGCTGTGAGCCCTGATTAATGCGCACGTGTCTGGGACTGCGATGAGTTGAGTTAAGATGAGTTGAGCACATGAGATGTTTACAGCTGCAGAGAGGGCACAGTGCCAAGAACAGAGATACACTGAACAAAGAAAGAAATCTCATTCAATTTGGAGCCAACAGGCTTGCATTATAGTTGTCAGCATCAGCTCCACAGGGAGCAGGACCCTCACCCATAGAACAGCCTTGATCCCCTTGGTGATGGCTGGGACATAGCCTTGCTTGTCCCCAAGGGACTGTGGACCCCCTAGCACCTGAAGAAGGAGATCTGATTTTGTTTAAAGCCTCCACTTTTTGAAGGTTGAACCTATAACCAACCTGAGTTTTAGCCAGTCTCCTTGTGGGATGGGGCTCACTCCAGTGGAACCAGCAGGTTTGAAACCTGCCCTTGGTCACTCTGGCTTTTCCCACTCTCACAGTCATGTGAGGAAGGACCTCATCCCTACTTGCCAAAATTAGCAGCAACAAACAAGTGGTTGCGACCTTGAGCAGAAAGAGAAAGGTCAAGATTTGATTCTGGAAAGCACTCCTCCACCCCCAGTAGCCCCGTTGAACAGAGATGAACCCTTGTCTGAAGAGGACTGGATGGTTGCACGGAAGATGGCTGGTGTGAGCTTCAAGTGAATTTTCAACTCAGCAGGCTGTTGGTGCTTCTGTAAATGGCTGTGGACAGCTTTCACTCGGTGCCGTTGGCTTGTAGTTTTGAATGATGGGCGTTTGTTATTTCCTGTAGACTGGTATTTTGGGGCATTTTCACTTCTTCAAATTTAACACATTTCATCACCTTACAGATAAATCTATTTTGTAAAGAAAACAGGGCTCTCATTATGTAGGTATACACAAAGATAAAACAACTCTACGTCTTTTCAGATAAGGTTCCTTGTTGCCACTGACATCAGCGTTGTAGGGAAGATGGAAATCAAAGGTTTCATCTGTCCATTGGGTCATGTGTTTGGGACTTCAAGTCTCATCAGTTGCCATGTGAAAAACAAATGTGGATATAGTAAGAAGAGCCTTTATTAGAGAGGATCATTGCAAGGAGGAGGGAGGGGACCGTAACGGGGCTGTGTGGCCATGAGATCAGCAGGCACGTGGAGGGCCAGGCAAACTGGGTTTTCCTTTGTGGGGAGGTGTACACAAGGACCTAGGTTGGGGGCCGTGAGATGAAGGATGGAGCAAGGAAGTAATAAATCAGAGGATGTGCCTCTGAGGCCGGCCCATTCTCAGGTGGGCATCTGAGAGCTCAGTCTGGTGGTGAGTCCAGAGGGCCTGGGGAAGGAGAGTAGATGCACCAGAGTTTGGGTAACCAGCATTTTGTTCCACTTAATCTGTGGGGATGTTTCATTCAGCGTATCACTGATGAGCACAGGGAGGAGCTGGGGGCGGGGGGTCTGTGTCTGGCTTTGCCCTAGGTGAACGGGGTGGGGGTGCAGGCTTCTGTAAGTCTAAGTCATGTGCAATGAGCCCTCTGGAACAGGGAGACAGGGATGTCTTACCTGCCAACCACAGGGCTAGGTACAGCCAGGGTTTCCAAGAACTCTGCAGGGAGTATAGGCAAGAGCCCCATAGATCTGTCTGAGTGGTTGACCCATCACTGCCCTGGATCATCCTTGTGTTCCAGCCACCTCAGTCCTGAAACAGCTGGGCTGCCCTGGCCAGGCCTTTCCCACAGGGATCTGTGCCTAGGGGGTCCCCCATTTGAAGTGGGCTGTAATGGATGAGAAGGACTTGTCACATACAGGAGCCAATCTGAGGAAAGAAATGGAGAGTACTGGCTATTTGCAGGGTCGTGCAGGAGCTGCACCGGGACTGTTAGTGGGCTTGGGGTGCTCACTGCCTCCCCACGAAGGCCAGAAGCCTTGGAGCCGGGGGAAGGAGCCCTTGCAAAGGTTTCCTCTGCTTGATGTTCACACTTCTCCTCTGCAGCCCAAGCTATGCAGTGTGTAGTAGGCCCGCCATTCTTTTGAGGTTATTAAAAACCCTCACAAATTCCTGTATTTGTCGTTTCTTTACTATTTTTTCTTCCTTTGACAAACCTCCTTCTCTTCCCCTTCTTCCTTTTCTGATATTAGTTTTTAAGACCAGAATTCATTTTAAAACTTAAGTGTTATTGAGATACTAAGCTCAAACGCCAGCATTTTCTTACTACCTGATTCTAAATTAGGGACCAATTTGGAAGCTTTATGCGAACAGTTTATTCTATATTCCGACTTTATCATCACCCACACCATTACTGGCAAAGCTTGACCTGCCCTGATTTCCTCAGTGTTCCCAGGAACTCACACTCAGCATTCATGTGTCGCTCTGCTCTGCTCCCAGTTCATGCTGATACTGCATCTGATCACACCTGGCCAGGTGAGCTGTGCCCTGAGACTTGGCCTGTTGAGTATCCAAGCCCTTTAGTCTGGGGGGGCTAGAGTTGGATGGGTAAGGGATTCTGGCTCACAGTTTGCCTAGCTAACTATCTGTCTCAGATTCTACCATCACCAGAAAGTATGAAGAAACTGCGTCCATAGCACTAATCATCAGGTATGGGATGCAGTCTGCCTGTGGAATGTGGGTCTTTTAGAACTGACTCCTGAGCAGGTTTTGTGGGAGGTAGTCCCCAACATCAGACAGTAGCTCCAACTGTTCCGTACCCTCAGGGCACCAGGTGATTGGGGAACAGAGAGGGAAGATGGGTCTCAGAAAGCTCTGCCTGAGTATTCACAGTCTGCTTGAGGGGGGCTGCAGCCACAGAGGACACAGGTGCTTCATGTGGCAAAGGCAGAAGGCCCTGTGAGGCGATTCTGGGGGCTCAGACCCATAGGTCAGCTGTCCAGTGGTCAGCACAGGCATCCCCAGGCCGTAGGGGAAGGAGTCTGGGCTGCAGAATCGGGCCACTACCCAGTGTTAGCATGAATGCAGGCTCCAAGCTTCCTCGCTTTCCATCCATCACTGCCTTCAGTGCTGCTCCCTATATGGAGTCAATGACCTGTGAGGCATGCTGAGCCCCAGGTCCTTCGGCCTCACACCCTGCAGCAGCTATGAGTGATGGTCAGACCTAAGCTGGGATTGGAAGCTCTGACTGAGCATCCCTAGGCACCTGCTGCTCCCAGGTGCCCGCTGTAGCCCAGGAGAGGCCGTCTTCAGCTCAGGCCACTTGGGCCACTTATCAAGCTATGGAATTTACTCACCGTGATTAACCCAGAAGAGAAGAGGGCTGCAGAGGTCTCTTCGTTTGGACTGGGGACCAGCAGCTTAAGAATTTAGCTTTCAGAAGAGGTGGGGAAATGGCCAGGACCATTCCTGACAGCTCTGGATGTGGCAGTGACAAGGGCGGTGGAAGTGTCAGGTGTGAGGGTGCTGTCTGGGGGTGTGCCTGTCAGTCATACCCAGAGCTGGGAGGGGACATGGCCACTTTAGACCTGCAGTCACCTGTAGCTTGTCCTAGACACTTGTGCAGACATGTCTGCATTAGAGGGAGTTTCCAGGAGAGACTTGTTTTCAGTGCATAGAATATGTCAGGTACTGCCTCCTCTCGAGAAAGCCCATCATGCTGACTGATGTTTTTAGAGAGAGAGCTTTTGGTGTTTGGTCCCTGAGCTCCTGGCCACCGTGCTCCTTCACCTAGCCCTGGGAGCCCTCCACAACCTTCCCATGTTAGGAAGCTCCCCATGGTTTTACCTTTCACAATATAAATAATGTGCTTATAAAAAGCAGTTTAAAAGGAAGTGCTTAGGAAGATAAAAAATATATATTCTAGAACTTGCATTGAAATGGAAAACCCAACTCATTTAAGGGGTCACCTTTTCCACTGTGAAGTGATTCATGTGGAAATGTTGTGTCACTGGGTTCTCCACGTGGGGACAGGGCAGGTTCATCCTTCCATCACCACTGTGGGCCCATTTGTATCTATGATGAGAGTCCTGGGGACACTGCCTGAACCAAGTATGGCCTCTGCAAGTAGCTGACCACTCACTGGGATCACGTGTATTCCTGTGAGAGCAGGGACCAAGTGGTCTAGGAGGCCTGGCCTCCAGGAACGGATGGTGCTGGGGGTTGCCCACTGAGGGGCCATCGCCTGCCAGCGACCTTCCCCAAAGCACAGAACGGGAGGGGTACAGAGGGGCTCTGTGGCTTCCCAGGATATGGTTCACGTGGTTGTCTATCTGGGGAGCTGGAGAGGAACAGGATATAATTTTATGTTTCACCTGCAGTTTTTTTCTCTTAGACTCAAACTCTTGAAGCCCAACAGGCTTATGCTAAGAATTTGAGTTCAGAAAGGGAACTACTCTGAGTGCTGCTGTTTTGGTGCTGCCTGGTCTTTAACATTCCAGTGCTTCATCTTACCAAGTGTGCTGCCTAGTGCCAGGGTGGTCCCCAGCAGCAGGGGGTTCCATGGGCGTGAGATGGGGTGCTCGTCTGTAGGCAGCATGCTTTAATTTTAGCAAGTGGCCGTCATTGTCTTGCAGCTCTGAGAGTAGGATGACTATAGATGTAATTAAACCACACTAAAAAGAAAATCACTTCTGCATATGCCAGAAGGCCTGGTTGTTGTCCTGTGAGGCTGTCACCTAGACAGCCACCCAGGACCACCCCCCATGGGATCAGGGTCCTGTGGATGCTACTCTAACCAATGGTGAGTGGTCTGAGCTGTTAGTCTGTGAACACTGGCATAAGAGACTGAAAGTTCATAACTCATTGATGTAAAAACTACACACACAACTTTATCCTTAATGCTGATCTGTGTGAGATGTGAGCCAAACATCTTTCATCCAAATTACATGACAGGAGCAGCAGGTCTGCTATAACAGGACAGAGAGAGCCCAAGCACCGTCCAGCTGCCCTGGGGCCAGCCCCCAGGTCAGTCCCTCATGAGAGACACCCACTGGCGCTGGTGCTTTGTCTGCCTGCTGAGGTCAGGTCTCCGAGGAGCCAGGACTGACATGAGCAGAGGTCTGCCATCCAGGACCTCTATCCATAACAGTTGCTCAACTCTGACCTTGCCAGGTTCTCTCAGAGTCATAGGAAGCTTCCACACTTTAGCCACATGTGAACTCATACTGGCTCCTGTACCAGAGCCACACACGGTGATGCTGCACGTGGTGATGCTACTGGTTCATGCTCCCCACTTCTGTGGCTATTGCCACCCGGGGCCAGAGCAGTCCACATGTGTCTCTGGTCAGAGCCCAGTGGTGCTGCGAGTGTAAACACACAGCAGGCAGGAGGCCAAGGCCCAGACTCAGAGGGACTGTGGAATAGCCTGTTTATGGTTCTGTTACTTATGTCTCGAATGATTGTTCTTTGGACTTGTATTGGGTTAAATAAAACATGTTATTTAGACGTCACCTGTTGTTTTTAGTCTCTGAACGTGACTTCTGGGAACATCTGAAATCACACGTGGGGCTAGCATGTGCAGCTTACCCAGTGCTTTTGAGGGAAGCACAGATATAGGTGGTTCTTTGGTGCCCTCTGCATTTGAGCTCCCCCTTCTGTCAAGGCCCAGACTGTGGGTTGGGAGGCACTGAGAATACTTTTAAATCCGCGGTAAGTGCTCTTGTTTTTTGCATTTCTGCAGACATTTACTAACAGACTGCTGGGCCTTATCAGACACAGTGCCCTGCTCAGACTGCGTTTCTCCTGCACAGGGAACCCAGCACTCTGTTTCCGTGAGTGGGCTCCTCCATGAAAGACTCCTTGTTGTCCAGGCATCTGTCTCCCTTTTTCCTGTGCATGAAAGAGACGTGCAGTGTGTCCGCAGCCTGGTTTTCCACTTGCAGCCATGTCCTGCACACGGTGGTGGTGAGCAGAGCCTGCATGGCCACATGGCTTTGATGAACTACTGCCTTGTTCCAGTGGGAGGAGGCACCGCCTGTTAACCCTTTCCTGCCTGACCTGCAGTCACTTCCTCTGGGGTCTTGCTGTTCCTGCAGCTGTGGGGCACATGCGGAGTCTTGGGAAGAGACCCACAGGCATTCCCACATCTGGCCAGGCTATTTATAGCCCACAAAGGCCCATTTTTCTCTGAAAAGAGTGGGCATGTGGTGATGCTGTCATGCACACGGGTGAAGCCAGTGAAACGAGCCTTTTATTAAATGACTTTTTGGTGTGTCTGGTTCATTTCATCTCTGCACAGGCCTAGGGTTTCAGATCTCCCTGCTGCTGTCTGTGACTGCACATATGGAGCCCGGGTGGAGCTGTGGCCCACAGGGTGGCGCCACCCTCTAGTTGGGACGGCATGGTCCAGGTCAGCAAGCCCCGGTTCTCCCATGACACCAGGGAAGGGACAGGTTTGTTCAGGCCAATCTTTCCACAGTGTGCTGAACTCCCTCCTTGTGCCCAGCATACTGTGGGCACCGGGACCTCCACATGGAAAAAGCATTCTAGTGTCGGGGAAGATAGACTGTAAATGGAATCGAGTATGAGGAGCGAGACGTGATGGGTGTGAAGGAGAGAACCCAAGTGGAGAAGGGACAGCAGGAGGCCTCACTGAGAAGGGGCAATTGGTTGAGAAAAGACAGCAGCTGGGCCTGAGTTTGGAGAGGAGAGGAGCAGCAGGTGCAAAGACCCTCATGCAGGCCCGAGTCTTGGGTGTTGGGAGGTGGACCAGGGGAACGTGAGCCTCTTGGTGCTAAGAGACGCTGACATGGGAGCCTTGGGAACTGAGGGTTTGGGCAGCACTTCAGGTTTCTGGGGAGAATGGACTGCAGAAGGGGTGCTAGAAGTCCTTTTAAGAGGTTGCACGGTAATCCTGGAGAAGGTGGTAGTGCAAGCCAGGGTGCAGGGTGGAGGATGGCCCAGTCAGGTGTTTGTTGGGAGATGGAGCTGCGGGGACTTGTTGCCATGTCGGGCCTTGGGTGGGGTGGAGTGGGGGTCGAGGATATGCTGAGCTTTTGGCTGAGCACCTGGAAGGACGGAGGCATCTATGTATGGGCCAGTTCCCTTCAGGCTGTCTAGGAGGCATCCCACCCTTGGGAGATGGGCAGTGGGACTTAGCACCATGTGAAGTGTAGTGGGGGAGGCCCTGGAGTTAGGGAGGCATCTGAGGACCAGTCCTAGGGGTGAGTCCCGGCTGGAGCACTAGTCTCACAGAGGGTGGAAGATGGGCCACCTCACCTGGGAATTGGCTTCGTTCATATATCCATCAGATTAGATGAGCCTGGCTGTGCAGGACACAGAGTAGGAGCCTCCACTGAGATTGGAGGGATAAGGACAAAGGCATACAAGGGTGGAGAGAAGTGTGGTTCCCAGCGGCTGCGGGGCCCCTCGGGTAAAATGGCTCTTGATGGATGAAAGACTCAGATGAGTGGCAGCTGTGTGGGAAGGAGAAGATGAGAGACTCGGATGGGTGGCAGCTGCGTGGACAGGGATGCAAGACTTGGGGTGCACCCCAGCTGAGCCCGGTGGGGTGCTCTGAGTGGCTGGGCACTAAGGCAGTTGGAGGCAGGAGTAAGGTGTGGGCGAAGAAGAGACCCCTATGCTGGGCCACTTCTAGGCTTTAGGACTCTAGCAGTGTAGTTTAAGGACCAGGAGGTAGGTTTAGGAAGGAGTGCCTCCCTCCTCCTGTGCAAGCCTCGTAGGAACACTCATCATGCCTTCATCACTTCCTTGTGCTGCCTCATTGGAAAGGCATGGTGATCCATGGTCAGGAACAGCTCACGTGTGAGTCAAAGGAGGGCACTCGTTTTTGCAGGAAAATGCTATAGGCAACATAGTTTGCCCACAGTCCTCACTTAAACCTGAGAGGCCCATTTCATTATGGAAATGAGATCGTATGTCCTGTCTTCTTGGTTGTAGTTGGCGGGGGCCGGGGGGCGGGGGCGGAGTTGATTACTAACCAGACAGTACTCCATTATGAACTTGGACTGGCCCAGCTTGGAGTCACTCACTTGGGCTCCAGGATTGGTTTTTCAGTCCCTGGTAGGAAGCTGAAGAATGGCTCCAAAGAAGGCAGGTTCTAATTTGACACCTCTGAGTGTCACCTTATCTAGAAATAAGGTCTTTGTAGATGTGATTCAATTAAGAATATTGAGATGGGAAGGTGATCCTGGATTATCTCATGGGCCCTAAATGCCATCATAGGTACCTTATAGGATGGAGGCAGGAGGAGATTTAAAAGACAAGAAGAGAAGATGATGTGAAGATGGAAGCGGAAATTAGAGTAATGTGAGTGTCATGGCTGATTTTATGTGTCAGCTTGACTGGGCCACAGGACATCCAGATACCTGGTGAACCATGATTCTGAGTGTGTCTGTGAGAGTGTCTCTGGCTGAAATTAGGATTTGATTCTGTAGACTGAGTAAAGCAGATGCTCTCCTTGTTGTGGGTGGGCTTCATCCAATCAGTTGAGGGCCCGAATAGGGCAGAGAATTCCCTCCCTCTGTCTGGCTGCCTTTGAGCTGGGACATTAGTCCTCTCCTGCCTTCAGATTTGAACTCGAGCTGGAACTTAAACCGTTAGCTCTCCTGAGTCTCCAGCTTGCTCACTGCAGATCTCAGGGCTTGTCAGCCTCCATGATCTCATGATCTGATTCATTATATTAAAACTTTTTCTCTAGCCATGTCCCATTGATTCTCTTTCTCTGGGGACCCTGACTAATACAGTGGCCAAAAACCAAGGAATGCCAGCAGCCACCAGAAGCTGGAAGAGACAGGAAGAATTCTCCTCCAGAGCCTTTGGAAGGAGTGGGCTGTGCTTGATTTCAGCCCAGTGAAACTAATTTCAGCCTTTAGACCTCCAGAACTGTGAGGGAATAGATTTCTGTTGTTAGCCACCAAGTTCGTGGTCGATTGTTAGAGCTGCTGCAGGAAAAGAACACAGCCAGTATAAACAGTGCTACCGTAAATACCCTGGCCACATGCACAGGGCATTATTCAGTGCATGGCACTGCTGGGCCAGGGCGTGTACCTCTTTGTTTCATACATCTTGCCAGATCAGTTTTCAAAAAGATCTAACAGCTTGTCCTTTGGTGCGTGCGCCTTGATCCCTGCATATTCCTTCAGCACTGGGTGCAAGGGGTCTTTCTACTTTGTCTCTCTGGGAGGGCAGAGCTGCAGCTTCATTACCTGATGTGTGAATCCTGGTGAGTTTAGGATCTTTGCTCAAAGATCCCTATCAGTTCACATTCTTCCATATGTGACTTGCCTTTTCGTGTTCTTTGCCCATGTTTCTCTCAGGATGTCTCTCCCTCTCTCACCTATTTATTTGTTGCAGATATTGATGGTTCTCTTCTGCCTTGAAAATGTTTATTCCCAATTCTTTTGTTTGCTAATTACTTTTGTTAATGTGTCATTTGCCATCTTTATGACTTCCGGGTACCTATGTTTGTCAAGATGACACAGCTGTCTCTTGATTTCCTGGCAGGCATTAATGTGTCATTTGCCATCTTTATGACTTCTGGGTACCTATGTTTGTCAGGAAGATGACACAGCTGTCTCTTGATTTCCTGGCAGGCATTTTATTGTTTCATGTACGTGAATTGAGCTCTTGAGCATGTCTAATATGGAAGAAGGTGGTTGAGGGAGGGAAGTCCAATTTTATTTCCTTCCAGTGTGCCAGCACTAACTTTGATAATCCATTCTTTGGCCAATGAATTCAACTTCAACTCTGGTAAGTTATGGTCTCATGTAAACTGGTTCTCTTTGGGGATTCTCGATTCCATCCCACTAGCCTGTCTTCCATGTGGCAACATCATATTGATAGCAGCTGTGTAGCGTGTTTCGGAAGCTGGGAAAGAAGCCCCACCTGCCAGCTGTGCTCTGTGAGATGTTATAGGAGTGCTCCTACACATGCACTCATGACTGCATGTGCGTGTTGACGTGTTTCTCATGGATCCTGGGCAGAGGAAGATTCGGGTGGATGCATGATGGCTGTACTGCCAGGGGCAGTGGTAGGGAAGGTATGGCGGAAATGGGAGGGAGGGCCAGGTGAAATAGGACACACTGTAAAATTTCCCCTCTGTGCATGTAGAATTTTAAAAGGTGATTAAACAAGTGAAATAATAGTGTCAGAGGAATAAGGCACTAAACAGAGAGCAAGTTTATCATGGGGTGGAGTGAAAAGATAACACTGCACAGGCTCCACCGTTGTATCGGGGACGTGCCACTATGTGGGTTTCGTCCCGAAGTGGATGTTCTTACTCTGTACGTGGCAGGACATGTGTGCATGATGGGGGTGCATGTATATAGTGGGGTATGTGTCTCCTTGGCATGTGCAAATGTTGCTGTGTCCAGGTACCCCTTGTCTGACCTTGGCTACCCTCAGCTATTAGCTGGATACTGACTCAGGCTCCCTGGATGGCAGCAATCTATGTCACCCAAACTCCCTCTGTGCCTGAGCTCCTGCTTTGCTGCCCAAGCTGAACTGGCCCCGCCCACTCTGGGAGCCCAGGAAGTTCAGGGTTTACCTTCTTTAGGCCCTTACCCTGCCCACCCTACAGGTGAAGGTGTACCTTGAGGTTCACACACTCGGCCCCACCCAGGACTGACACCTAACAGACTCATATGCGGAAGCCAGCCTCAGCTGGATGGGTGTAGGGTAGCGTAGGGTGGGGTAGGTAGGTGTAGTTGCTGCAGGCCTGGGGCTGTCTAGTCACTCTGTGCCCCAAGCAGGTCCTCCATTGGCTGCTACTGGTGGCCCGGCCTGCTTCACAGGTGGCAGTCATGGGCAGGTGGAGCCCAGGATGTACTTGGCAGAGAAGGCTCATTTGTCTCACAGACACCTGTGTGACTGGAGACTCTGCAGGAACAACCGGACTGCAGCATGTCTGTTCTGGGGTTAGTGGAGGGTGAACCAGGAGCCTCCTTGTGGGAGGAGAAAAGGGAGCAGGCCCCATGGGGAGGAGCGGGGAGGACAGGGAGTAGCTGGTGCTGGTACAGGACTGGCATCTGCCCGCTCTTAAGCTTGCTTTCATGGGTATCTCCAGCCATCTAGACATGGGGAATGGCCATGTGTCAACGGCTGTCCTCCAAAGGTTGCAGACAATGCCTGGCACACTTCAAGCTCAGGGTTTGCCTGGTGCACATGAACCAGGTCTCACTGTTGACCCAGGGTCTGTGTTCGGTAGTCTGATCTGTTTTCACTTGGAACCATAACGCCTACATGTGTACTGACAGGGTAGCTCAACTTGGAAGTGGATATGTCCTGATTCTTTGCTTGCTGTGGTACTTATAGAATGAAGCTCATTTCTTTCCAGTTTTTAGCCTGGACTCTGTATTTCCATCCAGTGGCAGAGGTGACTTCCAGGCAGGCTCCTGCCCCTTACCTTCCTTGCTGAGAGCGCCTCACTCCTCTGAGACCCTGCAGCCGCCTGGCTTCCCTGTAATTTCTCCTGCACTGCCGGACCCAGCAAGGGAGGCTCAGTGCTCCTCGCAGAGCTGTTTGCACTTCACAGACTGAAATTGAAGTTGCTCCTTCTGAGTCATTGGGGCTGTGGGTGGGCACTGGGCAGCTCCTGCCTCTGTCTCACCCACCTTGACCCAGGCCACACGAGGGAGGTAAACCGAGTTGAGAGCCAGAGGCTGTGGCCAGCAGGGGAGGGAAAGACACCCAACTACTGTGGTACCCTGGTCAGGGCAAGGGGTGGTAATAACACAAGAGCCCAGCAGCCTCACCTATGACAGTCTGTGTGTCCATAATCTGCACGATTTGGCCATGCATGTCCAGGGGTCAAGAGGCATTTAAACAGCCGTGAGACTGGGGAAGGTGCTGCCAGTCTCACCATGGGTGTTGCCCACATCTGCCCTCTCGGGTGACGGCCTCCTGCGTGAGGTAGTCACTGCTACCTCCTCCGGCCATCCCCCAGTCCTTTGTCCTCAAGGTGGAGCCTGGTGTTCTGTTGCTGATCTGAGGCCACACTTTAATGGGGTTTTAGTGCAGGCCCAGGGAGGAAAGCTAGAAGCAGAAAGCGTTGGACTGCTATGGCGGCTGAAATGGCAACAGGGCCCCAGGGATAACTCTGGGCCAGAAGCAGCCACAACCACAGTGGGCTAAGGGGGCTGGGTGTTCAGGACCCTACAGCTCCAAGGAAGAGCCCCCAGGGCTGGGGGCTTGGTGCCTCCCTCCTCCTGCCTCCCCTTGCCCGCCTTTTCAAGGCCAGGGCATCCTGACACAGCAGAGCCACAGGCACTGTGGCCAGAGCTCAGAGCCACTCCTGTGACGTCAGCACTCTCGCCACATCACCCTTCTAGCTGTGCCCCTAAAGTTATAGGCTCTCTTTCCTCAGGGCCTTTGGGTTCTCTGCCTGGGAAACCAATGTTTCCATCAACAGGGTGATGACCTGTCCAGCACTCAGGCCCCATGAGACTCCTCACAATGGCCCATCACCACGCAGGCCCCCTGAGGGCCTCCTTTCTTCTGGGATATCAGGTACTTACCTAGAGGGTCCTGGACTGCATCTGGTGTGTGGAAAGTGCCTAAGCAGAGGGCAATGCCAAGGGGGTTAGTGTGGCCAAGAATGACAGTGCCTAGGGTATGTGCAGGTAAGGTGTCTGCAGGACAGAAGCCTCCTGTTCTGGGCCAGATTCAGGCGGTAGGTGGTCAGCCACTGGGCCTCTGCTGTGTGTCCGAACTATTCTTAGTGAAACTGAAGGTAGGCGGTCTGTGTTTTTGGCATTTCTCACCTCAGCTGGTGTGTGCACTTTGCGGCTGTGACCAAAGTAGAATTATTATTACACAGTGCTAAATAGAGCTGAATTAATACTTAAAATTGATACTAAGACATGGTGAACTTGAACACGGGTAGGTTGGTTTTCATTTGATCAAAATTTGTACAGTGGGACCTTTGCTAACTTTTTTTTTTTTTTAAGGGAAAGTTTAGTACCTGCAGATAGGTTTTTTAAAATAGACTCTTCTCTTGCTTTTTTTCATAAATCCGGTTGACCCATGGAGGCACTCTGGGGCCTGGGGTTTGGTGGACTGTGATAATCTGTCTGCTGAGCTTGTGCTGCATGGAGGAGCACCTTTAAATGGAAGTGGAATTGAATTTTGTATCACACATCACTGGATGGCAGTGGCCGCTATTTGAAACCCTAAGCCTCTCTTGGGCACCTTAATTTTTTTGTGAAATCTTTCATAATAAAAGAAATATGTTTCCCCAAATGTAAGTGTTTTGGTACTACTGCTGGTTTAGAAAACCACCTTCAGAACTAATTATCTTCATAGATAATTTGCAGACCAGAGTGGTTTCACTCTCAGCAGCTAGATCTTAAAAGTAGAGAATTCAGAAAGTCCTGTTCTTTGAAACAAGTAGCTTATATGTTAAATACCTATGAAAATATCCTAAAATTGTAAAACATATTGCAGACCTTATAAAGGTTTTTAAGTACATAAATTGCAGTTGACCCTTGAACACTGTGGAGGTTAGGGGCCCTGACCACCTATGCAGTTGGAAATCCACATATAATTTAAGTCAGTCCTCTGCTTCCCAACCATTGATTGAAAATATGTACATAAAATTCTATTCAAAGAATATGAAGAAAACTTGAGTTCCTTGCCTCAAAATATCTTTGAAGCCATGACTATTCTTTGTCTCTCATGAATGACAGAATAAAGCATTTCCATGATGGTGGTTTGACTGGAGTAGCTTTCAACTCACGATGGGATGGATTAATATTTTCTCTAATTTCATGACCCTAGCTTTGTCATTAATGAGGATCACAGTCATCTGGCTGTGCCAACATCCCTAGGCAAACATTGTCAAGCACAGTCTATGGACTTGTGAGGAGGCTTTGGAAGGTTCTGAAAGTCAACCCCAAGCCACACCAAATGTGGCATTCCCACCGAGCCACATCAGCATCCGCCATGGCCACTGTCCCTTTGCCGTGTTTTGTCTCTGAGCCTGATACTCGGCGTTTTCCCCAAAGCCTCTGTGAAGGAGAAGGAGGTGCAAAAGGCCCCTAGGACAGCTGTCTGGGGTTAGGTGGGCCCATTCTCGCAGGATCTACATTCATCGCTCCTTGTCACATCTGCTGTTTCTCTTGCAGACTGACCTGCTCCTGCTGTCGCTGGATTATTAGAAACAGTCCCACTGAAAGGAGTGAGGTCTGTGCTGGCAACTGCCTGGCACTGCTTGTTTCAGCAGGTGGCTGGACTGGAACCTTCATTTCTTGGCTTAGGAGAGTTTAAACTTGGGGTCTGGGACCCCAGCAAGTTTCTGGCCTGCTAGGGTGGGCACAGCCCTTTTAGTGCAGCGTCAGCCATCAAACAGCCAGGGCTGGTCTATCTTGCTGAGGGCCGAGGCTCACACATTCAGTGTGTTGTCAGTTACTCGTACCCATCGAGATCACAGTCCTGCTCCCAGCAGCACTGGACACTTCACCAGACCTTCATCCTGGTGACTGCTGTGACCAGAGGTGGGCACCAGGGTCCTGTCATGTAAGGTCTGTACACCGCTATCACTGAGCACCTGTGTGTCCCAGGCCTGTGACCTCCCTCAAATGAGAGCTGTGAGAGCTGCCATCGCTGTGGTGACCAGTGGGAAAGGGGTGCAGTTGGGGGTCAGGGCTGGGTACAGGTCATAGGCTGGGGTCTGAGAGGCTGAGCCTGCAGCGTCAAGACCTGGATGAGCCTCCTGGACCACTGCCTATCTCTTCTTGTTTGTTCACCACCAGGTATGGGTGCCACCATTTCCATGCTGTCCCTCCTTCCAGGCTCTGCAGGGTGACAAGGACAGCCAGTGCGCCCCGCCCACCCCCACAGACATATGCAATGGTCTCTGAGTTCAGCCCACTTGTGGGAGGACATGCAGATGAGCAATGGTCAGTAGACAGCTGGGATAGAAGAGGTACCTTTGCCAGCACCAGCTTCCCTCATTGGTTTTATTCCACCAGCTGTGCTGGGGGAAGCACTTTGGGCATGTCACCTCCTCACTCAACCTCTGCCACCGTGAGACCAGGCACCTTGACTCGAGCTGTTTTCAAGGCTAGACATTGCTGCTCAGAGGGCCTAATTGGCTTGTCCAGGGCCCTGCAAGGCAGTTTGGGAGAGGAGCAACCCGCCTATCCTCGCCCTAGAGCCCTGAGGTCCTTGGGGACCTTTCTGGCTGGGCCTGCATGATCTCTGGGTGCTAGGGGCCTGGGACTTAGCGGGCTCCTTCTCCTCCCCACACTGCTGTAAGGCTCCTTTCTCTTGTGGTCGGGAGCTCCTCCCCCTTCCTCAGCCTGGCCAGGCCCTCCCCTGCTTCCCTGAATGAGCCCACACAGGAGAACAGTCAGGCCCACATCTTGTACAGCCTGCCATTCAAAGGGATGAGAATGGGGCCAGCCTGTCCCATGGCCCGAGGGAGGCTCACTACAGGACCTTGTCCCACTGCTGAACGGTGCCTTGTCATGAACTGAGTGGGCCCAACAGCCTGTCTCCGAGGCCCCACCTAGACTGTGCCATGAAGCCCCCGCAGTGTCAGGACAGATGTCTGAGGCAGCAGAGGCCAGATCGTGTCCTGAGTACCATCATCCTTTCTGTGGCCAGTTCAGGGTCACGGAGCTGGCTGGCGAGTGCAGCCCTGGAGAGGTGAGGCCCCTGAGCCGGGTAGCAGAGACTTGACTCTTTAGGGTTTGTTGCCAGAGGCCTAGCGTTTCTTCTTTCCTTTCTTGGCAGGTGGTATGATGTGTTATTTTCTACTAAAAAAAAAAAATCCAAACTCCAAGAAATCTACAAAAGAGTAGGCAGAAGAATTTGTAAAAGTTGGTGTGATTTTTGTTGTGAGTGTTTGGCATGTGTGATCTTGTTTGAGCCCCTGAATAGCTGGGGTCCTGTATGATTGGCCCCATTTTAATGGTGAGGAGATTGTGTATGAAGGCTGAGCACCCAGCGCACCCAGCATATTATTATTCGAGTGGACAGGCTTTCAGTTTTCTCAGTTCTCATGTCTTTCCCTGGAGTGACCGGGCCCAAATGACTGGCCACCCTTCTCAAGGACTGGAGGAGGCTGTCTGTGAGAAGTACCTCTGTCTGTCTAGCTGGCCAGCAAGCATGCAGGGCTGAGGCTGTGACTGGGCAGGCGCGCTTCTGGCCTGGGATGTTCCCGGCTCCTTTTCCTGGGCAGCTGATTCAGGTCCCTGTGAACATGTCACAGTGATGTGGACCTGGGACTGGGAGTGTTGGCTGCCTCCCTTTCTTGTTTGGATTGCTTCCATCTCTTGGTTTCTCCTTTTTGCATGCATTCTGGAGGGAAGCAGGTGGAGGCCGTGGGCATCAACTGACTTGCCATCTATGGGGTGGCAGTGTGGGGATGCCCAGGCGGGGCTGGCAGTGGATGAGGGAGGTGTGTATGAGACCTATGGGACTGGCTCAAAGCCCTGATGGCTCTGTAAAGATGCTGGTGTAGCTGCCTTCTATGATCTTCTTTGAAACAGCTCTGTGCAGCGAGGTGCACACTGGAGACAGTGCCCACTGCAGCCCAACTGTGTGGAAGTCAGAGAACTGGGGCAAATCAGCACTGGGGGCTGGGCTGGGAGACAGAAAAATATACCAGAAACTCCACAGTACCTACTTAAAAAGGCCACCACCAGTAGTGTTTAGTGGCCTCATACAAAGGAACAGTGGTGGGGAAAGTGTCAAGCTCGACTGGGCTCTGAATGGGGGTTCCTTGTGATCCTTCCAAAATTAGGGTAAAATTTGCATCTGAATGACTAATCAAGTCAAGATTGCATGGAATGTGCTGATTTCCTTGTTATTTTCCAGTTTCTGTTAATAGTCATTTGCATTTTTATTCAACCAGCATTCTTGAAATTAATACTACCTTATGGTTGCCTTTATCCTGACTTTTCCTAGCTATAGGGCACATCACTGAATGGTAGTGGGAGTCTGCTGGGGGTTTGCAGGAGGCAGAATAATGGCCTCTGAAGACATCCACATCCACATCTCTGGAATCTGAGAATATGTTACTTTACCTGGTAAAGGAACTTAGCAGATGTGATTAAGGATCTTAAAATGAGATGACTCTGGTTTATATACCATTTTAACAAAGGATGAGAAATCGCGAAGGGACCAAAGGAAAGGGGGTTGGGCTCCAGGGGCAGTAAATCGTGGAAGGTGATTAGAAAAAGCTACAATAGATAAGGGCTGTTTAGTAAAGTTTGTCGCACAGGCTCACTTTGGTTTGTCTCTGATACACCTTTACAAAGCGAAACTCTTCTTGCTATTTATTAGGTAGATGGGGATGGCAGGGAGCATTTCCTATATCTGCTATTCTCAGTTGCCTGCAGCTCAAAATAACCCGTATGCCAAAATGGCCTATTTGGAGTAGTGTGTTCTAATCCTCTTCACTGGCTTTAAAGATGAAGGAACCATGAGCCAAACAATGCAGCCTCTAGAAGGTAGAAAAGGCAAGGAAATGGATTCTCCCCCAGAGCCTCCCAAAAGAGTATAGCCAACTCTTGAATTCGAGCCCAGTGAGGCCCATGTTGGGCTTTTGGCCTCCAGAACTGTTCAGATAATAAATTTATATTGTTTTAAGCCACCGAGTTTGTGGAATATTTTTTTACAGCAGCCATAGGAAAGCAATACAGGTCCTTCAAGATGTCTTGTGCTGAGAGGAGCTTCATAGCCACTTACAGAGACAAGATAAATGAGACCATTACTGAGCAGCAAAGAAAGTATAAAATCCAGTGTGAAATTGTATCGTGCAATCCATTCAAACTTTAGCGTGTGTAAGAATCACACGGAGGGCTTGTGCAAACTCAGAGGGGCTAGGTGGGGCCGAGAGTGTGCCCACGGGATACTGCTGTGGCTGCTGGTATGGGATAGAGTTTTGCATCATGCCCCCTGGATGTCCAGTGCTGCAGCTGGCAGGCACTGCAGCTCAGGAGGGGCTGGAAGTCTACTGGCTCACCATGCACAGGTGGGACTTAGCAACAGGAGGGAGGAGGCAGTATCCTTGGGATGGGAGCAGGAAGTGAGTTAGGACTGGACTCTAGTCTCAGCTTCACTGAGTGGGAGCCTCTTGCCCAGGGCTGGAGCAGTCAGCATGGCGTGGCCAAGCTGGCCAGACCTCCACTTTGTCCAGCATCACTTCCTGCCCCAGGGACCTGGCCGGGCATGGACTATGCACAGGGTGTCTGCTTAAAATTTAGGGTTGGGCAAGCAGCCGCAGACCCCAGTGTGCACAAGAAGAGGATAGTGGAGAAGGGCCTGAGAGAGTGCCCTCCCCAGGTGCCCAGCAGCAGGAGAGAGGGGGCCCAGGAGTGGCCTTGAGCAGAGGCCTAAAGCCTCCCCAATTTGTAGTGCTCAGAGGGTGGCCACTGGTTTCAGGTGCCCACCCTAGCCTCCACGCTGGCCTAAGTTCCTAGTCCTGGCTTTGCCTCTGGTGTGCCCTTTCACAGGCCTGCCATGTGTCCTCGCCTGTGACACAGTTTAGCTTACGTATTGGCTGGCTGACCCTTTAATTTGACAAACTGCCCAGGGGACCCTGAGACTTGAACTTCTTCCATACCATGACTTAGGACTTCAGGCATGTCTTTTCCAGCACATATGTCTCCATGGATTTAGCGTATCAACCCTGGGATGTGCTTGGGTTTCAAGAAGCATCTCTGCAGTAGACCCTGAGACTTGAACTTCTTCCATACATGACTTAGGACTTCAAGCATGTCTTTTCCAGCACGTATGTCTCCATGGATTTAGCGTATCAACCCCGGGATGTGCTTGGGTTTCAAGAAGCATCTCTGCAGTTGTAGGGTAGCTTTGTGTCAGAGAGGCCAGTGGGTTTTTTTTTCTTCCCTTTCTGGGTATTTTGGCTTGTCCTTTAACATTTCATGAAGGTTAAATGGTCTGAGTATGACGCCCGCACGCCCTCTCTTTTCCAGTTCTGTTGGGTTCGTCTGCAGGAAGCTACCCTGTGAACTCTGTGAACTTGATTGGTTGAAGGGCTGTTTCCGTGGTGGTTGTGACCTCGCGGTCTCAGCCATATGGGCAGGGAGAGGTTTAGTGGAGAAACAAGCTTATAGACGTCATTATACTTTCTGCCAGAGGTGCTGTCGAGATTCTCTGTATGTGCTTTTCAGGTAGACTTTCCCAGGTCTTGTGCCAAGGAAAAATTTCTTCCCAGTAAGCCATGGGCTCCCATCTGTGTGTAACTCTCATCCGTGTAACTCTCATGTTGGCCCTACCCTAGTCTCACTATAGTTCTCAGTCAGCTCTCACTTTATTTTAGGTACACACACACACGGAGACACACATACGTACACACACGTGCACACACAGACACACATGTACACGCAGACACACATGTACACGCAGACACACATGTACACACACGTCTACTCACACACATACATACACACACAGCACATATTCTAGCCGACCTTTGTTCTCTTCTGAACATCAGCCTGGAGTGTGTGGCTAGGCGGCCTTGGTGGGAAGAGTAAACTTTAGTAAAGGAGGCATCCTAAAATTCACTTTTTGAAGGTTCCTGGAGTCTTGCTCACATTAGGACCATGACCCCTGACCCTGCCCTCCACTTGGCTTCCCCAGATGCAGGGTCAGGGTGGAGCATTCATGGAGAGGGATCCAGGTGGAGGCAGGATGGCCTGGCTGGCCATGCAGGCAATCAGAGTCTCCTGGCCAAGGTCTGGCCCATCTTGAAACTCGAACACCTAAACAAACATCCGCCGTGCTACCACGTGCCAGTACTGCATGTGTTCTCCATTTGCAGAGATCTCCTCAATGGGGTTGACCCTAGCAGAATGGCTGAGTCAGCAGGAGCAGAAGGCTCTAGAAGCAGAGTGGGCTACTGGCACTCCAGTGCTGTCTTGGTCACTCCCAGATGCTGCCCAGCCCTCTACCCCTCTACCTCTACCATGTGCAGGGGAGTTGTGCAACCTTTCCTGTCACTCTTGTGTCATGTAGAGATGAGCCATGGAAAGGTCCCCAAATGCTGGTGCTTTCTTGTTAGTGGCAGCTCTGTGCACCCCTGAGCGATTCCCCATTGGCTCACAGTGCCCCTGGGTGCCAGCCGCAGTGCTGGGTGGAGGTGGTGGAGTTGATTGGCCACCTTGAATGGGCAGTGGGGTGGGGGCATCTGAGGCGTGATGACTGAACGCCCCCTTTCTTGCTGGGAATGCAATAACAATTCTGTCATTTGGCCAGGCCCCATTTTGTTTATCCATTCATCCATCTAGGGACACTTTAGTTGCTTCTGCCTGTTGGCTGTTGTGTATAGTGCTGCCATCAACATGGATGTACAAGTGTCTGCTTGAGTTCTTGCCTTCAGTTATTTTGGATAGATACCTGGAAGTAGAATGAATAGATCGTGTGACAGTTCTACATTTAATTTTTTTGAGGAACCGCCATACTGTTTCCCACAGCAGCTACGCCATCTTACATTCCCACCAGTGGTGCCTCAGGGTCTAGTTTCTCCGCATCCTCATCCTCACCAACACTGTTCTCTGGGTTTTTTTTGGTTTTGGGGTTTTGTTTATTATTATTTATGCCTACAGCATTTGGTTTTCCTAGTACTCCCATCCAAGTACTAACTTAGCTTCCGAAATCAGACGTTGGGCTTGTTCAGGGTGGCATGGCTGTAGACTGTTCTCTGTTGTTTTGATAGTAGCTGTCCTAAGAGTGTGGGGTGATTGTTTTTGTGGTTAAAGCCTCATTTGGAAATTTGCCTAAATTTCACAGTTATCAGGCATCATTCTGCAACACTACATGTCTGTTTTTTGGGATCTTTGAGTCCTAAGAGGGTATCTCACACTGTGTTGGTGCCAGAAGCTCAAAGGGGAGCATGTAGAGTAGCAGTCCCCAACTTTTTTGGCACCAGGGACTGGTGCTCCTATGAGAATCTAATTTCTGATGATCTGAGGTGGAGTTGAGGCAGTGATGCTAGTGCTGGGGAGCGGCTGCAAATACAGATGAAGCTTCGCTTGCTCACCCGCTGCTCACCTTTTGCTATGTGACCCAGTTCCTAACAGGCTACAGACTGGTACTAGTCCCTGGCCTGGGGGTTGGGGACCCCTGACATAGAGGACTCAGCTGGGTGCCTAGCCCACAGCCACAGGTGTGAAGCCAGTGTGGCCCTGGCTCCACGACCTCTTATCCTGCACTGGGTCAGTCCCAGCAACCCTCTGGCCATAGACGCTGCTCCAGGATGCACTTGAAGTGGGGGACACATGGCAGTGACCCTCCCAGAACCTTTCAGTTTGAGAAAGAGGCCAATCCATGTTGTATGGCTCTCTCTCCATCTGGGATCTCAGTCTTCATTGCCCATGTGCTGCCTTCGGCAGTCTCCATGTGAGGTGAGGGTGCAGGGCCCACAAGGGGCTTGGCCCTCCCTTGCCTCCACTCTTACACAGTTCCTTTGCCTCTTTGTGTGTGTGTGTGCTTGTGTGGTGTATGCATGCGTGTGCAGGTATGTGAGCACAGTATATGTGTATATGTGCATGTTATGTACGTGTGTGACGTATACATGAATGTGATGTCTCTGCTTGTGTGTGCATTCATGTTTGTGGTGTGTGTATTGTGTTTGGTAGTGCATATGTGATGTAACTGCACAAATGCGTAGTGTGTGCATGTCTGTACATGTGCATGCATGTGATGTTTGTGTGTGTCCATGCCATGCATGCGCATCGTTATGTGTTCATGTGTGTGCATGTTATGTATGCACGTGTGATGTGTTCGTGTGTGCAGGTGTATAAGATCCTTTTGTATCTGCACCTGTTAGCTGAGTGTCACTGTCCTTTCAGAGGGCCACCGTGGATTAGCAGGCAGTTTCTTGTGAGCTTTGTGGAGGATGTTTTCCAGCTCTTGCCTTGGAGGCAGCTCAGAGCCCTGGGAAGGGACACAGGTCTTGGAAGCTGCCACAAGATTTGGTAGAGACGGACCAGCAGCCATTATTGCCTGAGGTCCTTCACTCGTCTGAGCAGGAATTGAACTCACCATCACAACCTTAGCACTAGAACTCCTTGTGGGAACAGCTGTCCCTGGGGAAAGAACCCCAGAGGGGACGTCTGAGCTGTGAGCTGTGAGGAGCAGCCCTGGGAATGTCCTCATTCTTCCTTGGCCTGAGGAGAACTGAACCCAGTAAGGGCAGGACCCATGCACAGGATGCCCCAGTGGCCACAGTCTTAAGGGTACACTCGGTATGGTTTGTGGTATGAGTTTTGCAGTCTTTGCACTTCTAGGTTCAGCTGTTGTGAGGTATGCTGCTCAGCCCCATCTCTTTCTCTTCATTCTCTTACTCTTATTATTGTCATTAGGAAAGAATGCTGGAAGAGTGTCCATGTACACAGGTCTTAGACAGTGTTTCAGTCTCCTCACTAAAGTGGTCTGATTTTATCTCCTGTTAACAGCCTTTCCCCTCAGATCTTGGCTGCTTAGCTTTGCTGGGGGATCTCATCCTGGCTTTCCAAGTACAGGAAGCACTGCCCAGAGCAGCATGGGTGGCTGCCTGGTTGCTGCTGACTGCATTCTGCTGACACCACCGCTGATTCTGTCTTGTTTACACAGATCCCACGGGCAGTTTGTACCTCGGTCCTTGTGTGACTATCCATCAGGGCTTCCTTCTCCCTCAACTACAAAGGTCTCATGAATGGGGGCTGTAGGGTCAGGTCTGCCTTGCACAGGCCTGGCATGGCACGGGCCTCAGGGGTTGGGTGGAAGGATGGGGAAACGGAGGTGTGGCAGAAGCTGTGCCTGCACCTCCCTGGCTGTCAGGATGAGCTCTATACCATTTCTTCTTGCTTAATGGACAAAAATGATTCTTCATATCTTCAGAGGCTCATCCTCCGGGCACTTAAACACTTGATAATACGGTGGCACCACATCTAAGATTGGAGAGGGCTGTGAGATTTATGTTCTCCAGTAGACGGCATCTCGTTGAGAGCTGACCCATTCAGTGAAGGAAATGTTTCAGAGTTAAAACAATGAAATGATTCCTGAGAGAATGCAGGTCCGAGACAGTTGGCAGCCAGGGACACTGCTCCTTTTGTCCCTGCCATGGGCCTCACCCCCTGGTGCTGGAGGCAGTGAGGGAGATGGGGACACAGAATGGCTGGGACCGCAAGAAGGCACTGGGGAGGACAGCAAGTTCTGTAGATGTACCTGGTGCACTGCACGGGGTGCCTCTTCTGACCTTGGCTATCACAGGCTGGCTCTGTGCAACTGACCAACATTATACCTTCCAACTCCCCATGGTCTTCTTACTCCTTCTTCAGAATATGGTGGATGTCAGGTCACTGCATGAGTCATTGTTCACATCTGCACCATTTGTCCTCAGGTGCCCATGGGTGAGCAGGGTGATGTCTTTTAGGACAGGATGTGAGAGTTGGAGGCCAAGACCATAGCTGCTGGAGGTGCACAGATGAGGTAGATTTCATCAGGTGTCCAGGACAAGCTCTTCTCTCTCTGACCAGTTTCTTTGGAGAAAGTCATTTTAGAAAAGGCAAGATATGGGTGGCTCCATAGTGTAGTGGTTAGCACATCTGCTTTACGTGCAGAAGGTCCTAGGTTCGCACCCAGGTGGAGTCACGGATCATACCCTGGCTGTACCAGGCCCCGGGTGCACGCTACGAGCGTGTGGGAGGAGATGCCCCACCTTCAGAGATCCAGTTCTTAAGGGGAAACAGCAACATCCATAGGTCAGGGGTAAAAGTGGGAGGAGGGAATTAAAGAAGGGGGGGAAAAGGGCAAGATGTGAAACTTGACAGAGGTGGTTTGTTATGGCTATAGCCCTCAGCAGGGTTAGACAGCTTCTGGACGTGCTAGTTGAATACTTAGTGGCCCAGGACATTCTGTCATAGATTTTAATAATATTACTAACATTAGTAGTTGCCAACTGGTGTTAGAAACAGCCCACACACTTTTTGAGACCGGCTCTGTCGTACAGTTCAGAAGCCAAGGCAGAAGGGTTGAGAAGCTGCCCTAGCTCACATAGCTGGGAAGGGGCCCAGAGCTTCAGCCCAGGTAGCTGGGTCTGGTGTCTGATCTAAGCTGTGTCTCTCTTAGGGAATAAATGGTCAGGTTCGCCTTGGATGGGGCAGGACAGCACAGGTGTGGAGGTGAATGAGGTGTACCCTAAGCGGGTGAAGACTTGAGTAACTAATCATGCTGGGCATCCAAAAGTGTGGGGGTCAGTCTGGCTGAGGGACAGAAAGACACCATGAGGTG
>NW_006443128.1:757521-773578 GCF_000325575.1 Pteropus alecto
ACAAGACTGCAAGAGGGAATCTGGGGAAATTGATGATGTTTAAGAACAATATGATTGTTTTGTAAGAAAAATGCTGAAAAATGCATTTCCAATGTAAAGGCATTAGAAGATACAGGAAAGTCCAAAGAAGATATTTAAAGATGCCCTGAAGCCCCCAGCCAGCACTGAGCACTGTTCTCACCTGGTGCTCCTCCACCTCTGACTGGTGGTCACAGTTCTGAGGTCAGGTGCACCCGCAAGCTGACCTGCAAAAGCAAGTAGTGCTGCCCTGCCAGGACCAAGGAGTTAAGGGTGAATGCTGGAAACTGTGCCACTCAGGACCTTTCTGGGCGTGAGCATTCCTGACTGATTTTTTTTAGCTGAATAAGCTTGTATTTTAAGTGCTGTTTTATCGTCTCCTTCTTGCATTTAATAATGTATTATGTTCATCTGTACTTGTCAATAAACATTGACTTGATAGTGTGGCTGCCTGCATAGTGTGCTGTAATATTATTATTTATTTAGTCAAGTCCTGATGGGTACACATTTAGGTGATAAATCTTTACTGTTAAAGCGATATAGAGATAAACATTCCTGGGCTGGCATCCTTTTCAACTTGCGGGACTGCTGAGGCCAAGGAAACAACTGTGGCAGAGTTTGTCAGACTCTTCTGGAAGGCCAGCCTGTTTCCGCCCTCAGCTGTCAGTGGTAACTTTTGCGGGGTCCTTTCTTCGGCCTGGGAAAATGTAGTCCTTAGGCCTTGCTGCTGGCTAGTGTCGATCTCGCCCTGCATGGGGCTTTTACAGCCAGGCGCAGTCACCCCCAGGGGGCAATCGATTGTTTCCCGCTGAAGATGGAAGGACTTCCCACCCCACGATGGTGGGATCCACACTAGTGTATGTGTGTGTTGGGGGGCTGCCCAGCATGGTGCCCCTCAGCTTTTTGTGGTAAAAGAAAGATGTCCCCAGGGACCTTTGGGGTTGGGGGCCGGAGAGGTGGGGCAGGCTGGGCAGGTGCTTTGAGTTTTGGTCTACAAGTTGGGTGAGTATTGTAAAAACTTCCTTCCAGTTCTGAGATTTTTATGATGTATGTTCTCACCTTTGCATAGTCCCCCTCCCTGTGGCTTAAATGTTCCTAGAACCTTCTGTCACCTGCGGAATCTTTGGGTGTGGTTTCCATTCTAAACCTGGAACCTGTCCTGGGTGGCCAGGTGCAAACAGCTCCCCCTGCAGAGCCACTGCTCTGTACTGCTCTGACCAAGGGCCTCTCCATCCTTTGTCAAGTGCCACTGGACTCGTCACTGGGTGCAAGTAGGAGATTTTGATAAGAAACGGGATGTAAATGAGCCCAGTGAGGCCCAGGTGTGGTTACTAACTTGGTGTGGCCTCTGGGTCAGAGTATCCCATATTGGAGGGCAAATAGAGCTTTCCAACCCTGAGGACCTGTGAGGTGGTGCTGGGGGAAGGCCCTGATCAGATCCTGGGTTTGGGGCACTGCTGGCATTGCTTCTAGTAGTTTCCAAGCCTTGATGCTCTTATCTGGGGGGAAGTGGAGATGATGAGGTAATGGATCTTGGCTAAGTGAGTAGCTGCAGGAGTCCCTGTGAAGAGTCAGCACATTCCCGGTGCCATTTGGTGACGGACTCACTCTTCTTCCTGCCCCACAAGGCTCTTGCTGTGGTGATGGGGGAAGTCTGAGCTTCCCAGACTTTTCTCTGGCCTCTCACAGGGGACCGGTGAGGCTGACTAAATGAACCAGAGAGAGGGTGAGGTCTGGCCTCCAAACAGTATGGCAGGGGAGTGGCTCTGGTAGGTGAGGGGACTGCCTCCAGGCCAGGTCAGGTGGTCAGGTGTCTGGTTGGTGCCCATAGTTAGGGAAGGAGCTGGGGCCACCCTGGCTGTGGATGCTTCTAGGGCCTGAGACAGAGAGACTTACACCCAAGGGCCCCTGTGTGTCCCCTCCCTGCCCTTCCCTGGACTGCGCATCAGCTTCCTGACCCAGAGCTTTGGGTAACCAGGTGAAAGACGTGGAGGGGTGGACAGAGCTAGGTGGGGCGGGCCCAGCCAGCCCTGAGGGAAGTGGCTTTGGCTGCTGACAAAGCCAAACAAGGATAAGCATCTTGCTTTTCCTGGTCATCCCATGGCCAGCCGGGTTTGATTTCCTTTTCTGCTCTTCTGGGAGGCACTTTCACTCTGGGGATGCCCACTGCCCCACACCTGGTGGTCGGGCTGGCATGAGTATTATTGGAGTCCCAGTGCAGGGGAGAACACACAGAGGTAGAGGTGGAAGCGGAGGGCCACGTCCTGGTGGAAGTGGGGGGCCAGGGCCACAGAGGCTCTGAGGACTCACTGGGTTGACAATTGTACAGCACTGAGAGCCCTGCCTGCATCTGGCTGAGGACTCCCCTCCTGGCCTCTGCAGCCTAGTACCCACCCAGATGGCCACAGTGTGGCGGTGTCCATGCTTGGCCTTCCATAGCACTTGTAGACCTGGCTTGCTGTGTCTGGCATGCAGAGGCTTAGATGTCCTTGGCAGGGATATGACTGAGCAGCACAGAGTGGTACTGAGTGTGGAGCCCAGAGAGAAGCCATGACAGTGGGAGTGGCCCCATTCTGACTCTGTGACTGCTAGGAGCATAAGGAAGTGCCCTTGCAGGAAATAGCACCTACACCGCCCCCTGCGTCTGTCTGGACCACGTCCTTCTGTGTGGTTACAGGGAAAGCAGAAGTGCCCAGGAGCAGCCGTGCTACTGGTAGGCCTGCAGGGAAGGGAAGGGCCCATACCCAGGAACAGAGACCCAGGACAAGGACCAGGCTGTGTTTGAGGTCAGCCCACTGGGTACTCCATGTCCACATAGGACAGCAGCCTACCCCAGGGACCTGACGGCTCTACCTGCCAGACCATCCACAGGTAATCATTCGTCCTGAGCAGTACTTGCCCCATATCCCTTGGCATAGGAAAGGCAGGAGCCATACTTGGCGGTGGGGTTAACTGAGACCTACTGGATATGAAAGGTTCGTACCTGCATTTCTTGGGGCACCTTGTGCTCATAGGAAGTCCTGGGTACCTCTCTCGAGTGGCAGGTTGGTATTGAGAAGGAGGGCTGAGAGAGGAGTGGTTTATTTATGTTTCTGTGTTGGACCTGCTGGCACTCGGCAGAGAGAGGGTGCCAGGAGCTGGAGGAGCAAGTTGCGCAGTGGGGTGGCCTAGGCCCCCACCTGGCCTGTTAGCACAGCCAGCTGGCGATGCTCCAGGTCCAGTTCTGCAGAAAACGAGGCCTCTAAGCAATGTCGCCTTCACAGAATGGGACAGTTTGATATGGGTACACACATGCCCATTTTTTTATCATCTCGTTAAGTCTGATGGCCAGAAAACAGATTAGTAAAGGAAAATTATCTACATTTTTTTGGCCTTTAAAAATGTACATGTTCTACCCAAAGGGTCCTAAAATGTAAGAAAATGCAGCCCTTTCCTTTGGCATGGTTCCAGCACCCACATTTGGGATCCCTTGTATTCTGTCCCTGTGTCCTTTCCCCACGTCCCACAGTATGCACAAAGTGGCATGTGTGTACCTGAGGCCCATCCCTGGCGGGGCACCTGGGGTGACCATGACCCATCCAGAGTAAAGCAGTATTGCCTCTGTGCTGTATTGAGCAGGAGCCAAGTTGTTCTGGGCCAACATGAGTCCACAGGGACAGGTGGCAGGGCCCTAGTGGGGGCGAGGCGGGTGACGTAGCTTCTCATGGTGTAAGTATGTTCTAGAACCTCTTTTAGATTTTTCTAATTGATTTTGGTTCCTGCGAATAGTGAGATTTGGCACTCCTGGCCGAAACTGAGACCACTCTACCTGGGCTCCTAACCTCCCCAGCAGTGGACCCTAGAATGGGGAGTGCCTCTTCAGGGCGGGCCAGAGACAGAACGAGGGCCTGTTAAGCCTTCAGCGGGAGAAAGATGACCAGGTGACGGTAATGCACCAACCAGTCACTTTTCCATATTTTACACATTGTGAATTACCTGGAAGGTAACACAGGGCTCAGAAAGGGGACACCCCACCTCCTGTGGAATGGCAGGACAGGGCTTCCGTGAGACTCTGGGATCATTAGGCTTGGCTCCAGGAGCAGGTTACAGGTTAATAGTACTGGGGTCCAGCTAGCAGAGGCTTGTGGAATGTGGGCGGACTCTTTTCCATGCAGAGGCTGCAGAGCGAATTCCTGGAATCTGGGTGCTTGGTGACTTCAGGTGGCTCACTATGACCTGGGCTTCCTTTGCTCTGGGGAGTGCAGCAGAAGCTACTCCCAGGCACCTTTCTGCATATAGATGGTTGGACTGTAAGTATCTTAGCAGCAGAGGCAGTTCTGGTGCTTCCCAGGTTAGGAAAAGCCAGCCTTTTTCCAGGCCTCAGGTGGGGCCGGCAGAGTGTGCTTCTTCCTCCTCCCAGCTCGGGACGTGGCTGATGCTCAGTCCTGTTCTGAGTGCTCTTGGGAAGCCAGCCCACCCTCCCACCGTGGCCACTCGGTCCTCTGTTGATGGGCATGGGCTGGCGTGGTTCGAACATAGTTCATAGGCAGCAGAGTCTTGGCTGCGAGCTGCGCAGCCGACACTGCGGGCCGAACTGGTGTTCCTGGAGGTCACAGCAAATGGTGCAGACACTGGTGAATCAGAATAAAAGTCTTGTGTGTGTAGTGTGTGCACAAGATAGTCAACAGTCAGAAGTCTAAAACCATACCGAGGTGGGAACTGGTGGCCTGAGCTGGTGAATGTTCTTTTTGTCCTGCCAGGAGGAGAGGTGACCTGGGGCCTTTGTGGCACTTTTGCTAGATTTTCTGATGGCCACGTCCTGGGAGGGAATCCAGGGTAAAAGGAGAGGCCTCGTGTTGGCTCAGGCTGTGCTGACCCAAGTTGGATGATGGCCTGTGGTCAAGTGGGCCTGACTCTGTAACTCTGCTGTATAGTTTCTACTAATTACTAAAGACAAAGGCAAAGAGAATGGTATTTTGTGGTTTTGAGACTTAAAAAAAGAAATCCTCTCTCGGGCCTGGACCTGTTGAAGCTCCTAGGCCCATCCCTCCCACCACAGCAGAGAAGAGACCTCTCATCCCTCTGCAGCTGGGCTGGGTCTGGTGGCCACGCACCAGGCAGGAGGAGTCTGGCCCCCTGGCAAAACCACATGCTCTCTCCCCATGCCCAGCCGTGAGCACCTGGGTCACAGGCAACCCAGAGTGCAGTCCTGAGCCAGCTCTGGATTCCGGATGGTTCAGGCAGCTTCTGTGATGCCTTCACTGCCTAGCAAATGGCAGCGAAGGAGCCGCCATCTCTGAAGCACCTGCTATGGGGCTAGGACACCCCTCGTCTCTGCCTTGAGTTCCTGGAGAAGGAATGGTGGGAGATGCTGCTCCTGGCATCAGGAGCATTGGCTGGAAGCACAGCTCTCAGAGACAGAACTTCACAGAGAGCAATTTCTAGTCCTGCTCATTGTGACGTGCCCTATCTCCAGTGCCACAGACCGCTCCAGAGCCGGGATTGTCAGGGATGTGCTGACAAGTCCTAGGGTGATTGTAAGACCCAGGAGGGGAAGTCCCAACTCTGACTGTGGCTCTAGACTGGTGGCTGCATTCTGTGACTCTTGTTTCTCCTTGACAGCAGGCCCTAAGTCTGTCTCACCAGGGCTCTGAAGGATCCAGGAGTGTCTAAGAAAACCTGCTTCCCCTCCCCAACTCGTTTTTGTTAGGGTGCAGCCTGTGTGGCTGTGAGATTCTGGTTGGACCTTTCTGTCCATGCACTGGGAAGTGTCCCACCTGTATCACAAGGGCAGCACCATTTTGTGTGACTGTGTTAACATTTTATTTAAGTCCACTTCTGTAGCACATGCGTGTGCTTTGCAAGTCCTCATTTGTGCAGCTTCATCCCCAGAGGTAAGCTGCATTGTATCCTTCCCTTGGGGGAGTTGGAGAAGCTGAGGGAGTAGCTAGAGAGGTAGAGTAGCTGCGGGGGGCGGGGTGGAGGGTTAGTGACCTGTTCTAGGTCGCACAGCTGGGAAGGGGTCACACCAGACCTGAATGAGGGCAGGCTGGTCTCGGAGCCCACACCTGGCCAGCACACTTTGCTGCCTCCCCTGTTAGGGGGGAGAGTAAATATAAACTGAATTAATAAAGCATCTAATTCAGCAGTCCTCAACCTTTTATGGCACCAAGAGACCAGTGCTCCTATGAGAGAATCTAATGCCTGATGATCGGAGGTGGAGCTGAGGCAGTAATGCTGGGGAGCGGCTGCCAATACAGATGAAGCTTTGCTCACCTGCTGCTCACCTCCTGCTGTGTGGCCCAGTTCCTAACAGGCTGTGAACTGGTTCTGATCCCCGACCCAGGGGTACCTCTGATCTAATTGACCTAAAAGAAGTATGGAAAGTATTTGTGCCACATGACTTGATTGTGTTTTATAGCAGACAACATTTTTATGCCTTTTCAAAAATAGCTCAACTAACTGGAAAAACTTAGAAGAAGGTTGAATGAACATAAGTCACAGAAATTGAGTAGGATATATCCCAGTAGAAGGACGCAAACCTGTCATTATAATGAGTCTAAGTCCCGAGTCAGTTTCCTACTCCCCAAGGTATGAAAGGATAACCTTATGACCATCTCACAGTATCCTCTGTGTGTCACCCAGGCCTCTACAAATAGGCTTTGCATTCTAGATAGAAAAGCTTTTTGGTCAAATTTTGCTGGTGGTTAAAATCAGTCTTTAAAAATGAATTTTAAGTGGAAAATTGTAGTGATCTGAATTCTAACATTATCAAATTTCATTGGAACATCACACAGCCATGAAATGATGCTTGAGAGTACCAGACGCACACAAAGAGAGTTTCAGGGAGCTCAGCACAATCCACACTTGGGTCCCACCCTCCCCTCCTGCCAACCCACGAGTCACAGGAGCTTGCTTCCTACTTGGACTTCCAGGTCTTTGTTTCTGCTGCAGTGTGGCTACAAGCCTGCCTATCCCACCCCACCCAGGGGCACTGTGGAGTCATCGCAGCCTACCCTCCCCAGGCCCTGCGCACTCACATATTTCAACCCCAGCATGTGTGGCTCACCCTCCAGAAGTGGTCATGAACGAACACTCTTCCTCTGTTTCAGTTATTTAGAAGGAAGAGGACGAACACAATGTCAGAATGACTGGAAGTGATGTTAAGTCTGTCTGCTGTTCTTAAAAACTTCCATTTTGATGAATCTGTTTAGTAAACTTCAAAAAGGGAATCATTATTACTAATAATAAAATTATTATAGCTTTTTTTGAAATTTTCAGAAATGTGTTCTTCTCTGGCATTTTCTGTATTTTCTAATTTTTTAAAATTTAATCTGTCTTTTACTATCTGGTTTAAAAATAATTAGGAAACCATATGCTTAAGTTAAGAATTCAAATGTGCTAAAAAATACAAATGTTAAAGAATGAAATACATTCCTATTCCAGACCAAAGCCACACACTAGTTGTTTACTGCCAGCAGGTCTTTGATTAAATTCTGATCTAATCAGATAGTCATTTTTTAAAATTAAATTCTATATACACATACAGATGGTCATGGATCATGTGCCTGCACAAATGGGAACATACTCTAACACTGTTGAGAACCTTAATTTTTAATGAACTAAGTATCTTGGAGATCCTTTCATCTCAGTGGCTGCTTTGTTCCTTTTAACAGCTGCATCGTATTCCAGCCTAAGGATGTGCCACGATTCAAATATAAATAAGTATACATTTATGCACACATACATACACACACACAAACACAGGTGGACTTCTAGGTGTTGCTGGTTGAATAGCCTCATGCTTGGTCATCTTGTGCATGTGGGAGTGAACTTGGGACCCTGGCAGAGAACTTGGATCAGAAGTTCTTGCAGGTGTTGCCAAGTGGCTCCTGGGAGGTTGCCCAGTGCATGCGACCACTCCTCTGACCCCCTATTGCAGGAAAGGGCTGTAAACCCTGCTTTTACGTGCTGTAGAGTCTTCTTAGCTTATTGCAAGAAAGGGCTGTAGATGTACTGGCGGCCAAACCCTGCTTTTACGTGCTGTAGAGTCTTCTTAGCAAGTGTTCTCAGGTTTGGAAGCGTCTTAACTGATAATTATACAGTGCAGTGCTTTTTAGATGCCAGACTTTGCTTTAAGCTTTTCACATGGTCACTCGTGGATCCTTATAACAACCAAGTGAGGTGTAGACACTATCTTTAATGCGCTTTTTTCTGGATAAGGCAGTAGGCACAGAGAGGCCCAGAAACTCTCCTAAGGACACACAGCTGCTAAATATGGAAGACAGGCCTGGAGCCCAGGTCATTCTTACCCACAGAATCCCATGTTCTGGCCCTGTACCACCTGTGTCTTTTCCATGTGCTAAAGAAACGACCTGGCTACTGCCAGGGTGAGGGACCTTCGGAAGAAAAGATCACAGCTGCCAGAATGTGGGCAAAGGCCCACTTCAGCCTGGCCCTGTGCTACTGTCACGAGTGGCCATTAGGCATGGGTGTTGGAGCTCCCATACTCCTTTGCACCTCTGGGGGACCGGTGTGGGGTAAGGACCAAATTTCTTGTAAGGAAGAGGGAAACGTTTCTCTCTCTTCTGGTTAATTCCTTTGTTTTGCAGTTAGACCCTTGCATTCTTTTTAGGTGCGTTATAAGAAGTTCAGAGATGCCTAGTTAAAACTATGTAGTTAATAATTGCGTGAGGAGTATGTATTTCGCATGCTTCAGTGTGATAACTAATTATGGCTTGTGGGTTTTCTATCTCGAGAAAGAAGAAAAAATTGCCATATGAAGAGTGAAGACAAGTAAGGGCCCGGGCCTCCATGGTTGGCTGAGGCCAGAAGTGTGTATTTTTACCCAGGAACCACAGGCTAGAAGCTGTTTGGTGAAGATGAGATACGGTGACTTGGATTGAAGGAGAAAATGAGGACGCCAGGTGCACTGTGTGAGGTTATTAAGAATGCAGACACACATACTACCCTAACCTGCTGTCCTATGTTCAATACCATGAAATTAGAGTGAATAGGGTACATGCTTGTCTAACACAGAACAAGCAGCTCTGGTCTTTTATTTATTAAAATGACAAAGGTTTATTGAATTTCTAGAAAAGAAAAGTTTTTTGGTTATAATTTTTAGTATTCTTGTTGTTTGTCTAAACCTCTTATTTGTATGTGAATTAGTCTCTTTTTCCAGTAAGTGTTTTCGACAGTCTCCAGGTAGCTGCTGAGCCCCACCTACCTGTGAGACAGGAAAATCCCACAGTTTATCAGGTTTGCTCATTGCCTGTCCATCTGCTGAGCCAACACCTCCCCCAGCGTTTAAATAGAAGACATTGGGTTCTGTGTCCTGGGTGGATATGGCCTTGTCCAGGACTCTTCCCTGCTTGCTCAGATGCGAAGTTAATTTTGCTTACAAACTGGCTGTCAAAAGCAGCCACTGCTGGAGGAAAGACTTGGAATCAGCCCTTGGAAGCCCTGCCACAGCGGGTCCTGGTGAATTCTGACCACTTCTGCCTGTTACTTTGGAGTCTCATTTGCTAACTCAAGGTGTTTGCTCAGGATTTAGAGGACATGTCGGATCATCCGAGTGGTCCCAGGTGCCCCTGGCCATTGTGTGCTGTGGGTAGACGTGGAAGAGTGGGGAGCAGACTGGTTCCGTGCTGCCAGCTTGATTGGTTCCACTGCCCAGGGGCTGTGTGAGGAAATGGGGCATAAGGCATGTTTCCAGGAAGCCCCTCCTGCTTCTTAGCTTTCTTCAGAGAAATAGCAAGAATTGTATAAGCTCTTAAAGGAAAAGAAAATAATATTCCAGCCACAAAAAATGCTAGTTTGATTCTGAGGTTTAAAAAATACGTTGGATTATTTTCAGCCATAGAGGGGTCATTATCAGTTTAACTAGCTGCTAATCCCATCATTAATCCCACATGTGGCCTCTGGTTTCACCATCTGATTCTTTGTTGAATCATTTGTGATCTTGTTGGACTGGGAGATCCTTGTGAGGGCTCCATCCTGTACTGTGAAAGGATAACAAACACAGCACAGCAACTTGCTACACCACTGTGAAAATACTTCTGTTTGGCTTAAAAACAACAATCAAAACAAGAATTGAAACTAAACAGTTTCTTCAGGAAATCATTTTCTTATGAATATTTTATATGTATCTCTGTTTTCTCCATTGCCTCAGACTTTTGGATTTCAAGGAGGATGAATTCTAAAGCATACGTATCTGAAGAAAAATCAAGGATACTTTTTGATTAATGACTGTAATCGTAGTTCCTATTTGAATGGCTTACTTTGTGGGGAATGGTGGTGGTCAGTAGTTGGGGACCAGTTCGTGCTCCTGGGTGACTGGCTGAGTTGGATGTCCTTTGTTTACAAGTGAGTGATTACACACTCATTCCCTCTTATTTGCACAAGTGCATCAATACCATGCTCATCTTGGGTCAGAGAGTCAGTTGCCAGAGGGTCTAGAAGTTAAAAAAAAAAATTAACAGGTTTTTTTACAGTGCCATTCCAGAAGTGATGCTGAGTTTATGTGGACAGACAATTTAAGTGCTTAAATGTTCTTGTTTCCCATTATTTCCAGAGAAAAGATTTCCGAAGACTTCTTCCTCGAAATGATTGGGAAATTTTGAGAGGCCCAAAATACAGATAAAATCATTTTGTTTCTTCTCAGCCTATATCCTAAAGTTGCTAAGTTGACATCTTGTGGAAACCTCAGTGGAATTCAGCAGAAGGCTGATTGTTAGTCCCTGTGAGCTCTTGGGGTCAGAGATCTGAACTTGGCTGCTGTTGCTTGGGTTGGCTTGAGGTGGAGCCCACAGGGCAATAGGTGCTGGGTACCCAGATCCCCGTGCATCACCCATTTTTATATCTTCCCCCCATTGCCTTTGCTCACTTGTGCCTCTTCCCCTGCTGTCTCTGGACTGACAGCCCCTGATCTAAGCCCTGAAATGCTACATCTTCTTTTTGAGAATATAAGGGGGTCGTCGGTGAGGTCTGATGTAAAAAGAAGGATCTCAATGTCATCGTGCCTTGGATTTGGGTCGTTTTGTGATTCATTTTGGTCAGTTAGTACATGTTCAATCATATATTTCCAGTTTTTGAGGAAAGAGAAATGTCAGTTTAATTTGTCAGAACAAAAGGAAAGCCCCCTTCTCTCCTTCTTCCTTGTCTGTTACTCACTTGTTGTGAATGGGCCCAGCAAAGGTGTCACTCTGCTTGTCCCAGCTGTCCTTTCATCAGCAGGGTCTTCGGTGTTGCCATGGATGTGTGGCCCCAGTTCGTGCCAGTTTGGTAGGTGGTGGTAATGATTGTGGTAATGATTCAGCTTCTGGGACACTTGACACTGTCTGGATTTATTGGCTGGTTATAGACATACACACGTTTTGTTAACAGCCTGGTCTGCTGAGCTGGGCCTGTGTTAGGTCACTGCATTAATTAGGAATTCCAAGCCCTGGCATTTATGCTACAAGGATTTTTTTCATAGTTTTTACCCCCTAGATCATTTGTCTCTGGGGTGTTTTTGTTTTTTTTTTTTGCTGAGCCCTTTAGTTTACAGGGCTGGTGGGGTCCCTACTGCCCCTGCACCCACCCTACTTATGCCCTTCTCAGCACATGCCTGTTGTCACTGCTAGTTGATTAATGACTGATTGGTTGGTGTATGTCCCTCACCCCGCTGCCCTCTGTCCCCTTCCCAGCTCCTGTCAGTATGTGCGTGGCACACGTGCCTGCGTCTAAGTGAGGGAATGATATGTTAAGTTGTGTTGGGCATCCTGACTGGCTTGCTTGCCCCTGCAAGGTGGCTGGAGGGGAAAGCAGGCGTCCTGGGACAGTGTCCTGGATGCTTTTCTGCAGGGTGAGTCCAATTGAACCCAACTCCCCATGCAGCTGGACTGCTGCTCCCAGGAATCTGTTCTAAGTTCTGGGGAAACTGAAGTTGAAACAATAAACTCTTTGTCGGGCATGTGACACAGAGAACTCCTGAAATCCATCCTGATTCCCAGAGGCACAAGGCCATTTCAGTGATATGGTGACATCAGCACCATACCCGGGGATGTGGGTGGGGGACATAGGGTTGGGGACAGCCTAGGGATGGGCAAGAGGGTCATGGCATTGGGGACAGCCTGGATGTGACATCAGCAGAACATGGTCTCGGGGTTGCTGTCTCATTTTCTGCTCTCAGCTGGGAGTCCTGGGAAGGTGTGGGTAGGTACGTGTCTTTCACTGTCCCGGCCACAGAGCCTAGAGGCGGGGAGGGCTTCACTTGTCCTGTCTGAACAAACCCTGTAGACAAGAAGCCAGAACAAGCTGCTCCAGCAGTCATCTACAGCTGTCATCCGGATCCCCTTTCATGGGTTCCCTGGGGATTCTCGTGAGGGCACTTTTAACATTGGCTATCATCCTGTCGCTGACAGGAGCACTGGTTCCTTATGTGTGGTAGTGAGTGGTGTCCCCTCTGTGACCCATCCCTTCTGCCCCAGACAGGTGGTCTCAGGAAGGGAAGCCAAGGCGTGAGGTGGATGTAACAGACCCTAGATAGCACCTGCAGTCCATGGTTCCTGCCTTACTGGACCCCAGGTGGCAATCACCATTCACATCTAAGAATGCAATACCAGATCAGAATTTTTGTGCTGCAATAGAGTGCACACATACGACACACCTATGTGCACACATGCATACATATGTGTATGCACACATGTGTGCACACAAGACAGATGTGACCACACATGCAATCACATGCTCATATGCACAGAGATGTATGTATACATGAATGCACACGCATGCACGCAAGCACAGATGCTCATGCATATATAGATCACACCTATCCAGATGCCCACACAAATGCACATATATACACATGTGCAGAGAAACTCAGATACACAGATACATACCCATGTGTGCACATACAGACATGCATACAC
Organism: Pteropus alecto; assembly: GCF_000325575.1. Classification (NCBI taxonomy): domain Eukaryota; kingdom Metazoa; phylum Chordata; class Mammalia; order Chiroptera; family Pteropodidae; genus Pteropus; species Pteropus alecto. Next base: position 770,433 of record NW_006443128.1, read on the forward strand.
ACAACTTTGTGAGCTAGCCCTTACCCTTGTAGTTTGCCGCCTGTGCCTGTTTTCTCTACTATAGTCCCCTGGCTTGATTCAGGGCTGCTCAGGGGTGGAAAGCTGTCATGTGATCAGCACTGAGTGATGGGCTCAGAGTCCCCTTTGGGTTTTGTTCTCCTGATATTTAAAGTGCACTCCTCATGAACCAGCACAATTATGGTAGGTAACAGGAGTGACATGTGTGACCCTGTTTTCCTAATGGGCTCCTGTTTCAATGTGAAAGGCAGCACTTCACACAGAGGGGCAAAACGCTACTCCTGATGCTCGGCTCCCAGTGGGCTACTTCAGCTTTTCAGAAATGCCCAAGAAAGCCAGCAGAACAGGCACTTTATTGCACTGTTTCCATTTGAGTATTAAAGTTGTGATTCTTAATGTGACACCCCCTCAGAGATCATGGAGCCACTGTTGCTGGAGGAGTGCTTGGCAGCAGTGTGTCGTGTGGATGTGGAGTGTGCTTTGCTTAAGTTTTTAAATTATACAAAACAACACGTGGTCAGTGGAAAAGAAAAAACATTCAGCCCTTCCATTGTGATAAAGCAATGTCCTCTATGAGGAGGGGCACCTGTGTAGCAGGGACCCTTCTGCCTTTGACTGTTCATATGGGTTTTTTTTAAAGGTCATCTGGGTTTTTTAAAAGGTCATCTGGGAACAGGAGGCATGTTCTGATTGAGGCAATCAGGAATCCGATGTCTGCTGCTGATAAATAGGGCTCAGAGCTGGGTAAAACCCATGGGTGCTGGGGAGTCCGCGTGCTTCTGCAGAAAGAACTGCTCCATTCTCCGGTACCGCCGGGAATGACAGCCACCCAGCTCCAGTTTTGAGTTTGTCCAGGCTAAAGGCAATTAAGAAAAATGTGTTCTCTTCTCAACTAAACCACTTTGAGCAGGCAGGCCATGTGGACAGAAGGAGATGTATGGCCTCCACCCAGCATCTGCTGGTGAATTTGTCAGGGCAGCTCCACCTTTCTGGAAGCCATGGTCGAGAATGCCCTTATGAGGTCCATTGTAAACTTCTGTTCATTCTGGGTATTTTGTCCTTGAGACTTTCTGCCACTGGGCCTCACCTTGGTCTTCTCCTGCTCTGGCCTGGGTCTTCTAACTGGGATGTTTGCATTCTCCTTGCTCTGCCCTGCCCCAGGAGGGGCTACATCATTGAGACATTGTCACTGAAACATCTCCAAGTCCTTAGTGTGCTATGAGGAAATAAAGCAGAAGTGGGGTAGAGGTAGGGATGGAGCAGCCTTTGAGGAGGTGGTCTTGGAGCAAAGGGTCACTGTGGGAAGGAGCCAACCCCAAGAGCTTTTGGGAGTAGAACATTCTGGAAGAAAGGGCAGCATGTGCAAAGGCTGGGGTGCTCTGTGTGGAGTGGAGGGTACAAGGGGCCAGGTCCCCTTGCTGGTCACTCTCTGAGCTGCGTTTTACACTAACTCCTGTGCTGCTGCTCAGCGCACTTCTCCTTGCTGAATCATATTGTTCCTGCAAAAGTGTCAGCCCCAAATGTGGCTGTGTAGACGCCTCTTGATCTTCCCATCCTTCGGAAGGCCGCCCGCACTGGGTGGAGTCTGCCACTTCCACCCTCACTGAGCTGTTGTTTTCCAGGCTGCAAGGAATCTGAATGTCGATTTCTTTTTAAAATATAGTTAATTTTGATCAGAGCAATTAGTGCACATGATTTTAAGTGAAGTAGCATCTTTTGACCTTGTCTCTTTGTCCCTGAGACAGTAAGCTGCAGCTGTTTTAGCCCTTTGGGGTATTTTCCTTCAAACTTCTTATACCGATAGTTCCTGACAGTGAAATTCCTGACGGCTCTCGGCAGGTAATTGTGTAGGACCTCTTTTCTCCCTGGAAGTTTTCAGGTGCTCCCTTTGTCTCCTAGGTTCTCACACCTCCTCACAACATGCCTGGTATGGAGGATGGAGGTCTTGTTCCGTTCATTCGCTGCTTGGCACTTTTGTGTCTTTATGTTCTAGACATTTTCCTATATAAAAAAATATATTTGTATATTTATTTGTATTTCTTTTTATTATTTCTCTAATAATTCTTCCTGTTTTCTCTCTTACAACTCCTGTTAGCTGTGGGCCTCTTCATTTGATCCTTCAGCTTTCTTATCTTTTCTCTCCCAATTTTCATCTGTCATATTGTTCACCTTCTAGGAAGCCTCCTCAGTTTTATCTTCCAGTCCTCCCCCCTGAGTATTTTCTTTCTTAAATCAAAATTTTAATTTCTAAGCTTGCATTCATTTTCTCAGGTTTTGTTTCTTTGTGGCTTCTCCCCTCACAGGCTCTGGTTTCACCTCTGTTTGGTCCACAAAGTCAATTAATTACCAGTAGTGCTGAACACAACTGTTATCAAAAATGCAATTTTGTAAACTTCAGTGAACTGTATTAAAAGTAATGGTGAAAGTAGGCATACTTAAACTCATCCCTTCCCTGTTTCACTTTATCTGTGTTCTTGAGGCCCCATGCCTGTCATATCTGTGTGGTGGAAGTACTATACCCTGGTGCACTCCAGTGCATCTCCATCCTGCCTCTTTGTTCAGTGACATCATGTCAGGAGATTACACCCCAGTAATCAGTATATCACTGCAAAGCAGGGCACCCCACCCCTGCCCCTTAGTTGTTAAAGTTTGCCAGCACACCACTAGTTATGCTCATCTGTTCTCTTTATGGTTTCTAAGGTTTGTTAACATCCTCATGGGCTGGTGTCCTCTCCCTGTTTTTATCCTTATGGTTTATGCCCTTTTAGAGTATTCTTTCACTGGTTTGAGGAGAGAGTTGAGATAAATCTCTGCATTCTGGGCACCGGGTTCCAGAGGGCCGGTTCCATCTCCTACGTCCAGGTTCTAAGCCTGGCTGCAGTGTGTTTTTCTCAGAAGACCGACTTATATCATGGACCTAAGTAGGAATTCGTTCTTGTCGTGGGGCTCTTGGAAACCACTTCCTCCGAACAGAAATGGCTCCACATTGATATTTGAGGGGAAATGAAACATCCTAGTGGGTCTCACATCTGTGCCCTATAGCCAGAAGGGCCCCGGGCTGTGGGCACAGGTTCTCAGGGCCTCACGCAAGCTCAGGAAGAACCGCTATCCGCTATGAGCTGGGGGAG
>NW_006443128.1:773647-781698 GCF_000325575.1 Pteropus alecto
GAGCAAAAAGTACATGGCATTCCCATGTACTCTGTCCCCCCCCGCCACATCCCCATGAGTTCTTCCTTTATGAAGTAGAGCTAGAAAGTGGTTGTGCCTCATGCAAACATGTAAAAATAAAATTATAATAAAGAAGACCCTGTTAATCCTGCCCTGTATCAACACCCCACTCGAGAGTGGTGCAAATCCACTGAGCTCTGCCTGTTTATCCCTCCCATCCCTCTAACCCTGGCAGCCATTGATCTTCTCACTGTCCTGATTGGGAGCAGTCCTAGAAACTCTTACCTGTTTGGGAGTTCAGAGCTGAGAAGCTTTCAGGTGTGCTCGCCACTTACTGATCAGTCACACAGAAAAAAGTCTTCTCAAGTAAACGAATGAGACTGTGCCGTTGGACTTACTCATGATCTCCGAAACAGACACATTTGGAAATGTTCAGAGGGAGCACAGCCTTGCAGATGGGCCAAGCTCCGTGCGTCCAGATTTGGCCAGAGTAGAAAGGTGGGGGGTGTGAAACAGGGGAGGCTGGATGGAAGTTGACCATTTGGGTTTAATCTAAGTGGGAAACATTTCAAGTGAGGAAATGATATACTTTTGTTTATGTTAAAAATATCATTTTGGCTGCTGCTACTGTTTGGTAAATGTATTATAGGGAGGCTGTATCTGTTTGGAATTATATCTGACTGCTGGTAACAAAAATCTGAAAAACAGTAATTTAAAGGGGTTTATAGCTTATTGACAACACTAGAGTAGGCAGAAGAAAGCAGGTGTAAAGTCTCTAGTGTGTCAGGAGAGTCCTGGTTTTTGTGGATTTCTACTTGGTGGCTTCAAGTGAGACCTTCATTTTTGTGTTAACAAAGTAGCTTCCAGAGCTCCAGCCATCGAATTCTGAGTTCCAAGCAGGAAAAGAAGGAGAGACTGAGGCAAAAATGCAAACACTAGCGGAGTCTGCTTCTTTTAAAGAGCATTCCTGGAATTCCTACCTCCAACTTCTTTTCATAGTTCTTTGGCCAGAACTGCCACTAGAGAAACTAGGAGATGTGGTTAGCTGGCCACATGGCCATCCCAGGTAAAATCAAGATTCTGTTAATGAAAATGAAGGGATGTAGATTCAGATACAGAAAGCTGATGACCTCTGCCCCAGGCAGCAAGAACAGAAGCAGGGTGAAGGGGTAGGAGGCTGTAGAGAGGTCAGGATGGAAGGTCAGCGTTGCTTAGATTAGAGTGGTGGTGGTGGGAAGGGACCTGAAGCGTGCTAGGTGGGTACCTGGCGCTTCCCAAGGCGTCAGCATCATCCGTATAGACAGCTCTTCTCTGGGCCTTGGTGTTCTGCATCTGTGTGGGATTTCTGCAGAGTATTTAGTGATCACTGGGCACTCCCAGATTGCTTAACAAGTGGATCACATTGGTAACACAGCACAGTGTAAGAGACCTCATCTGGCCTAGGCGTCTGGAGCCATCTCATGCCTCACTTCTCTACTGAGGGCAGGAGAGCAGGGTTCTCACCTAGGTCCAGGGCTGAAGGTGACGTGTCTCTTTCACAAGGTGAGTGCTTCTGAGAGCTCCTGTGGAGAGCGAGCACTCACGGCCACTCCACAAGGTAGCCTCTCTTCTTCCCAGCGCATCTGGTATTGCGTTTAGAGTTTGGGTTATGCTCTTGCTGCGAAGTGTCTGGACCAGCTGTCCCTCTGGATCCCCAGTGCAGGGCTCGGTGTGCAGACCAGCATCCAGTGCTATAAATAGTTGTATTGGCACACAGCCACACACTACCACAGGGAACTGGAGTAGTTGGGATAAGACTGTAGGACTCAAAAAGCTGATGATAATGCCCATCCGGCCCTTTGTGGAAAAGGGATGACACCTCCAGCCATTATCTGCCAGTCCTGCAGAAAATGAAGGACTGGATGCTCCTTGGCTTCGGAGGCTAATAGTCAGTCACGATGGAGAACAGATGCCAGGTGGACAGGGGCTGGTAAGCTGGGCCTCTGGGCTGGGAAGAGGAAGTGGCAGAGGAGGGAGCACTGACGAGGAAGGCAGGGAGCAGATGAGGCCCAGTGGTGCCCAGTGTCTCCCCAGGGGCCAGGTGTCTGCGGTGAAGGTCCCTGTGAGTTCATCCTTTATGAAATTGAGTTGGGAAGTGGTTGTGCCCCATGCACACACACAAAAATAAAAATAAAGAAGACCTTATTAAGCCTAGAGGGCTGTCAAGGACGAGTGTGCTTCCTGCTGCGCTTTGGGCCAGACAAGGACACTGGGGGCATAAGAGAGCACACAAGAGCTGCCTTCCTGGGCAGGAGGAGGAAGAGGCCTGAGAGGGCTTCCTAGAGGTAGTGACTTGACTAAGTGTAAAGGAAGCTGAAACTTTTCCCAAAACCATCTTAGGAGGTTTAGTTTGGCCTGAGATGTCAGGGAACAGGGTTGGGGTGGGGTGTGGGGGTGGAGGGTAGGCAGCTGGACAAAAGTGCTAGTGTATGGCAGGTTGTGAGGGGCGCCAAGGAGGCCGAGCTGGGAGAGGACTATGGGAGAGGGAGTGAGGGAGCCAGCTGCCCCTTGGACATACTTGAGGGATGGTAAAGTCAGGAGGCTGGCAGTGGCGGTGAGGTGAGGGGAAAGTTCTGGAGAGGAGTTTGGAGTATCAGTTGGACTGATAGACCTAGAGGTGGGTTGGCTTGGTAGAAATGGGAAGGAGAGAAGGAGGCGAGGATGGCCTCTCCCGGGTCCTCCGATAAGGGGCACAGGGTGATGGTGGAGGTGGGCTGTTCCGCCATCTTGAAGCTTGAAGAAGAGGAAACTCAGTGTGAGGAAATCAAGCACCAGTAGACCCTGTGAGGCCTCCAGGGGGACAGTGTGTCTGCAAAGTGCGGGGTTCTGCTGTAACTTAATTGTAGTCCCCAAATGTGCTAGGTAAGGTTCTGCCTCTACTTGGGCAGTGTGTCAATGTGAGCTCCTTCCTGAGAAGTCGCAAGGAGTCCATCTTAGTCTCAGCTGGGATCCTGCTGGGGCCCTGGGGTCGGGGCAGACGTCGTGCAGGGTTGCCCCAATTCACTGATCTGGAGCATCCAGAGCTGGCTGTCCTGCAGCCTACTGCAGGGGATCTTGCAGAAGGCGTGTGGGTTGGACGGGCGGGCATGGAACTAGGGCAGAGTGTGGGTGCCAGGAGGCCTACGTTCCCCAGCTCCATAGTTTCTCTGTTCAGCACAGGCCTGTGCTTGCATTCAGCGAGGTGCTTCTCGGTGACAAATCAGAGCAGAGCCCACAACCACTGTTTCCATGACGAGCAGACTTTTTGGGCAGAATTGGAGCAGTAGGGCGGTTGGGGGTGGCCCTGTGCACATCTCAGCCTCTGTGCAGCCGTCTGGCCTTTCTCTGTGGCCATCTTCCTTAATGAGCATTACAGGACTTGGGAAGCTGAAGTCTCCGAGGGAAACTGAAACCCTGGCTCTGCTCTCTTTCTTCCCATTGCATTACCAGCTGGGCACTAGTGGTCTACAGAGAGGAAGCTGGGCAGCCAGGAGGATGTGTTCCCCTGGTCTGGGTCCTTCTCTCTGTCCTGCATTTGTGCTGGGCTCAGGGACAGGAAGCTATGACTCCTGTAACTCCAGCTTTGTTACCAGATGTCTGGAGTGCGATGTCTGTGTGGGGCTGTCTCCCTCAGAGCTCCCTGTGTCCCTAGCTCCCTCTGCTCCTCAGCAGACAGAGCCTGTGGCTGGGGCTCTGTTGACAGCAGAACTGTGGAGGATATTGAGCAAACAGAAACGAGATGTTATTACCACACATCCTGACTGGTAACCCCTTCCTTTTTACTTTCTTCCAGAATTTCTTCAGAAGGTTGTAAAGAAGCCACCGTGTTTAAGAACAGAACAAAGAGGTCTTTGCGGTGTTGAGAGCCACCTGACCTGACTCAGCGTGTTGAGAAATGTGGGTCCTCACGGGTCACGACATCTACCAGCACATGGCCGTGCTGTGCATCATGGCCCTGGGGCTCTGAGCAGCATCCACTCGAACACCCACTGTGGCCTCTGCCCACAAGCATTTGCTTCTGAAGCCCCTGCTGCGGCCTGTGTCAATGAGGATGTATGCCCCCATCGGGGGGCTGCTCACTGCCCTCGCTGTGTTGTTTGGGACAGTGGCGGCATTTGCACCCATACCTAGAATCACCTGGGAGCACAGAGGTGAGGGCAGAAGCATGGCAGGCACTGAAAGCATCTGCTTGCGATGTTGAGATGAGGGTACTCCGTTTGCCGTGCTGGCTCCGTACTCTTCGCACTGTGTGTGAGCAGGGAGCTGTAGTTGTGTGTCAGAGGAGATGCTTCAGTAACTAGAAACATCTGCAGGGTTGTGCAGGGCCCTCTGATCTGGCTTCTAAATCAGGGGGTCCCTAAAAGGAAGTTTACCTCCCTGCGCCTGATGACATTTGGTGCCAATTGCCCAGGCACAAACTATACTGTGTCTTGTTTTGAAGACATTATGTACATCTGAGCTACAGGCCAGTAGTTGTCATTTGCTATTCATTAGTGTCTGTCGTATTTATTTCCTCTCTTGGGAGCTGTGTCTTGGGACCCCAGTCTGCCCAGCTCAGTGGCCCTGAGCGAGGTGAACCTGCAAGGCTGGGCTGTCCATGCAGAGCTCTGGGCAGTAGGTGGCAGTAGGTGGGAGGGCCTTCGTCCCATGTGGCTCTGTGTCTAGCACTGGAACTCAGAAGAGCAGGAAGTGTGAACACCTAACCTCTGAGTAAAACCAAAGCTTGGTAATACACAGAAAGCCAAGTTCACAACATTTGCATTGATGCTGAGATGGTCAAAAAGAAGAGACAGCTTGAAATAATGTCTGTACATTTATATTTCCCCTAATAGCTAACTTATATTCTTACTATTTCTAAATAGCTATTGGTACAATTACCTAATAAGGGGAAAATGTTACTTCTTTCTCTGTTTTCTAAGTTTGTGGTGGTTATCCCTGAAAAATGCTGGGATTAAGGGATATATTCACTGAAATAGATTTTATTAAAGGGTTTGAGGTAAATCTTTTTTTTTTTTCCTGAATAAGAAAACCCTAAGTAAATTCTGTACACAACTAATCTGTGGATGACTCAACACCCATAGACAAGAATATGGTAGGAGGCAGAGGAAGTTGCCACAACCAGCAGCTTCAGGTGTCTGGCCTGCAGACTCCTGGTAGGAAACAAGGTCACACTGCTGAGGTCACGCTACCAGGTGGTCATGCTGCTGGGAGGTCACGTGCTCAGAGGTCATGCTCCTAGGAGGTCACACTCCTTGGAGGTTACGCTGCTAGGAAGAGACACTCTTGGGAGATCACCTGCTCAGACGTCATGCGTTTGGAAGGTCATACTCCTGGGAGGCCACATGTTCAGAGGTCATGCTCTTGTGAGGTCACATGCTGGCGGGGGGGTCACAGTCCTGGGGAGTCATGCTGCCTGGAGACCACACTGAGTGCAAGGTTTGGAACTCTGGCCTAGAGGAAGCAAGACGAGAAGTTAGAACACAGCACCGGTCAAGCACAGTAGCTTCACAGGGGTTCCATGCACTTGGTGGCTGCCTCAGTCTGTTCCACCCAGAGGTGCCTGAGCTCTGGCGCCAGCTGGGGGCTGGCCACTGCGGCAGCAGATCCACGCCACAGCCCTGGTGGCATGGTAGTACACTAAAGGGAGACCAGATGCTCAGGGTGTGTCCGGGCTCAAAAATGCCTAATGCGCCCCTCTCCCTCCCCAACCCTCTCTCCCCAGAGGTGCAGCTGGTGCAGTTTCATCAGCCAGACATCTTCAACTACTCAGCCTTGCTGCTGAGCGAGGACGAGGACACCCTGTACGTGGGCGCCCGGGAAGCCGTGTTTGCCTTGAATGCGCTTGATGTCTCCCAGAAGCAGCAAGAGGTATGGCCTGGGCTCCCCTGTGGTCTGGGCCACAGATCTTTCCAGTGTTTTTTTCCTCGCATTGGCACATTTGGCTCCTCATGGGGTATCAGGCCCTCTCTTGGCTATGTGGCCCACTCACCCCGTGGCTGGCCTCATAGACATCCTGGGGCTAGGGAGCAGCCTCCCTCCCATCTAGGCTGAGGCCCTGTCATCCTGAGTGGGCTTCTTTTCTGTCCATGCAGCCTCATCTCGGGGTACCCAAGGATTGCACTATTTTCAGCTTGGATTTTTAAAGTTTTTATTATGGACAATCTCAAGGGTACCCAGGAGTAAAGGGAATAATGAGATGGACCCTGTGCCCATTGCAGCTCCTGCAGGCAGGGGTTGGCCCCTTGTCCTCCCCCAGTATCCTCACCCTCTGCTCCCTCTGCATGACTTGGAAGCAAATGCCAGACACACACTCTTCATCTGTGTTTCTCTGGGCATCTTCTAAAGGAAATGACTCATTTTTTCCCCAGAATAACCAAAATAGCATTATCGCATCCAAAAAATTAATGTCAATCAGTGTTCAGATTTCATAGACTGTCTCATAAATGATGTTTGACTATTCAGTTTGACTTCAGTGAGGATCAGGCCATCAGTGTCCCCAGGCACTATGTCCTTCGAGTCCCGATTTCCAGGAGCCACCCTGGGTCCCCTCACTGGGGGAGCCACTCTGCGGTCCTGTTGGTCCCTAGCCTTGATCTGGCTCCCAGTGTCCTTAGTAGACTCAGGGCCTCCAGCCACCGAGGCAGGTGCTCCTCTCCTGGCCCTTGACCACTGCAGTCTGGAGCCATGCGCACAGCAAACATTACAAAATGGAATGTTCTGAATCTGTCCTCCATCTGCGAGCCAGAAATGGCTTTTACAGGGGAGATGCCTGTCACCAGCTATTTGTGCCCCCAGGCCAGTTCCTCTGGAAATGATGGGATCAGGGCTTGAAATCTTTGCATGAGTTCTTGAAATACTGACTGAGTTCTTTCCAAAGGGAGACTGAGCTTTTTAATTCTTTGATTTTTTAGTATAACCGTGGACTCGTGGATTTAAACATGTTTGAAGTCCCTCGATCCGTGTACAGCCAGGTCCTCACCTGATGCTCACATTGTCCCTTCCCTTGCCATTGGCAGCCTTTTCTTAGTTCCCAAGTCCTTAGTTGTTGGTGTAGTTTTCTCAGTCTCTGAAATCAAGATGGTTCAGGCTCATCTTGTGCATTTTCTGCCCTAGACTTCTTATTTTTTGTTTTGTCTTAATCTCCAGAGTCTAGCATAGTGCCCAATTTCTGTTTGACAAATAAATGACATTCTGGTCTTTACCCTTTGAAAATAAAGTTCATGTGTAACCTCGTGGTTGCTTAGAGGTGGTCATTGCTCTGTTAATGGCATCGCTGTGGCCCCTTGGGGTGAGAGAAAGGCTTCAGGGTCTCCTACATGTAAAAGAGAGGAAAAAGTAAAAGGACCATGGCCAGGCTTTGGTGAAAGCCCTGTGATCAAGGGCCTGTCAAAATCATGTTCCCCTGACTCTGTGCATTGACTCATGTAGATCATAACGAAATTGTCTTCATTTTAATTTCTGAAGGGAATTGCTGTTCGAAATGGGGCTTAATCCTGCTTTTGTGTGTCCTGATTGGGACTGCCGTTTCTCTGAAAATATACTGTGCTGTTGCTGTGCCTGCTGTCCAGGTCTTGGCAGGAAGTCAAGTTAGTGTAGAGACACTGACAGGGATTCACTTCTTTGCCACTGAGAAGCCCATGTGTTTCCTGACCTCTGAGCCTGCACAGCCAGCTTCGATATTCTCTAGCGCATCTCTCTCCCTCCCTCCCTCCCTCCCTCCCTCCCTCTCTCTCTCTCTCTGTCTCTCTGTGGCATTAGTGATGGAATAGCACATGGGGAGTTGGGGCAGGTGAGTGGGAGCCTTTGGTCATGTGGTCTGTTGCTTTCCATCTTCTGCAGGACAAGTGACCCGCCTGCCTGACGGTCCTGATCATGTGAGAGAGGCAGGATCACAGATCTCAGCAGAAAGCACTCTGCCTGAGACGTGGTCACTCTGACACTCTCAACTGCTGTCATCACATAAAATTTATAGAACCATATCCTGCTCGTCCACTGATAGTTGAAATAAATGTCAAGGCTTCTTCTTTTTTTTT
>NW_006443128.1:781993-811137 GCF_000325575.1 Pteropus alecto
CCTACTTAGGAGCTTCAGGGTGCCCCGATGTTCACTGGCCTCAGTGTTTGCTCGCTGAGCCTCTCTTTGCAATCTCAGATTTCACTGTCTCAGGGGAAATATCTGTTCTCAGTGCCATTGTGTGATTTGTAAACTGCACATTCTTAAACCAGTATCTCCTTTCAAAAGTGAAATGGACTCTTATTCCTCCTAACAGGCATATTGGAAGGTCTCAGAAGATAAAAAAGCAAAATGCGCAGAAAAGGGGAAATCAAAACAGGTAACTTCTGCAAGCTACCAAAAACACACAGGTATTTCCTAGTTGTTTTAATCTCCTGAATGCCATGACTTCTGGAATGCAGCCTGGGCATTTTGTTCAGGTCTCTCAGGACTCACCTTGCAGGTTACCCCTTTATTCCCAAATGGTGAGAGTGCATCTCTCAAAGTAAGTGCTAAACACAGTAGTCATTTGAGAAATACTTTTTAAAGTTTAATTGAATTTATTCAAACGGCCCTGGAAAATGATTTCCGGTGCCTATTGTCTAACAGCGTAAAATGCAGGGTTCATGTCTCCCATACTCCATCAGCCTGGAGGGGTTACTATAGGATTTCTGGATTTTTGGTAACACCATCCCTTGAGAATCTGCCCCTTCTGCAGGAGATACTGAGCAGGTCAGTGTGGTGGCCATCCAGGGAGTGCTGGACCGAGTGTCAGAGTGTCGGTGTGGTGGCCGCATGAGGAGCTGGGCTGAGTGTCCCTCTCCCTCCAGAGCTCTGGGTTACCCCCCACCCTTCCCCCAACTGGTGCTGAGCTGATGTCAGTATCTCATAGTCTGAGAGCCCTGTGTGCCTTGATAGTTGATCAGGACAGCTGAGTTGTAAATTTCATCAATTGTTGGCTAATTTTAAAACAATTAAAAATAGTTTTTAAAGGACAAGTAACTTTTTGCTGAACTTTTTAAAGCAAAATGCTAAATACTTTAGTGAAAGTCACTAAATTTGAAGTTACTTTAGGAAATGAAAAATGCAGCTATTTCTATGTAATAACAGATATCACAGGGAGTTGTCGTTGAGCTAAATAAGACCAGGGCTTTGCCCACCCTGTGTGGATGCTATGCGGTGGATAGGGTCCCTCCCAGCTCTTGTGGGGGAGCATGAATTACTTCCAACAAGTTTAAAAACAATTATACCAAATAAAACTTTCCTGAATGGAGATAATTTCAGATGATAGCATATATAATCCAAGTACATTTCAGCCTAAAATAGAGAGTGGGTCCTTAAGTGGCCTCTGGTTTTCCTTTGGGCCTTTATGATGTGGAGACAGACTCGGAGCCCCTCATTAGTCCAACCTCTCCCCTGGGCTGGGTTGACCAGACACACCCACTCCTGAATTGCTGTTTCCAGTTTCATGCATTGGAGCAAACAGGGTGGGGTCCCCCAGAGGGAAGGAAGGCTGAGGAAATCCTTCATAGCATGCACCTCCTCAGATCTGGCAGCAAGGAATGGTTTGTGTGTTCAGAAAGAGTAAAAACATTTTTTCTGTGGTGGGTGGGTAAGACTGGATAGAGGTCAGCCTCCATTGCTTTTTTGGTCAGCACATCTTTGCTGGGTATAGATTAGTGACTGCAGTGAAATTCATTTGGCACCTGATAGCTGGCCTGTGGGTGCTGCGGAGACAAAAGCACTCAGGCTGGCTGCAGACTGAGGTTTATCCAGGGGCGGAACAGGATCTCAGTGAAGTTGCTTTCACTGCGGCCAGCAGGGCTGAGCTGGTGCAGGAAGGTGGAGAGCATCGAAGGCTTGAGGTGAGAGGAAGCAGTCAGTACACAGTTGGGACTGATCATCAGGGAACCAGTGCCAGCACGTGCTGAGCTGGTTCTGAGCTCTAAAGTGAGCGATGTGACCAGTGTGGATGGTGGAAGGTATTGACTGGAAGCTGGTGATGGTTGACCATGTATTTCTCTTTCTTGTAGACAGAATGCCTCAACTATATCAGAGTGCTGCAGCCACTCGGCACCACTGCCCTTTATGTATGTGGGACCAATGCCTTCCAGCCAACCTGTGACCACCTGGTAAGGCCTGGGCCCCTCCTGTGGTCAGCATTACAGCAGAGTGGGGCTCCATTAAGGCATCTGATGGCCTCCGTTGTGCACACAGAAGGCTATTCGAACTTCTGCTGTGTGAGGAGCGGTGGCTCAGGCCCCAGAATACTTCAGCCTACTTGCTACCTCCTGCAGGCCCTGGCGACCTGTCTGCAAACCACCATGACTGAGGGCAGGGCACGGACAGGACTCATGGCCCACGGCGCATGCTGGAGAGCTGGTCCTGGGTGACCTTCTGGGAAGTGCACTGTTGACAGGAGCACCGATGTGCTATGATCCAGAATCTTGCCACCTTCTCTTTTGTCATATTTTGTGTTTTGTGAGGGAGGCCTAGCTATGATGAGTGTCTGATCAAGTGGAAAGGCATGACTTCTGGTCCTGGACTGCATATTATTGGTTCACATATGTTATGGGCTGAATGTTGGTGTTCCCTCCCAAATGCATACATTGAAGCCATAATCCCCCTCAGTATTTGGAGATGGGGCCTGTGAGGAGGTGACTGAGGGTAATGAAGTGATAAGGGTGGGGTCCTGACCGGATAGAATTGATGGCCTTCTAAGAAGAGGAGATACCAGAGATCCCTCTCATTCAGACATAGCAGGAAGGCAGCCGTCTGCAGGCAGGAGGAGAGCCCTCACCAGGAACCGGCCATGCTGGGTCCCTGATCTCACTCGTACTTTCAGCCTCCAGAGCTGTGAGGAATGCACATGTGTGATTAAAGCCACACGGTCTTTGTGCTTTGTCACAGCAGCCCAAGCTGACCACGATAGCATATTCGTTGGCCTGGTCTTGGGGCATCACCATCCTGTGTCTCCTGTTGGGGTGCAGATTTCCCACTGATCTTCCCATCCTGAAATACATCCCCTCTGAGAAGTGACAGCAGGACACGGGGGTGCTCGAGCCGTTTTAGAAGCAAGACCATCTCTCCCTCACCTGCATCACGTCGTTGACTCTCCCTAGGTGTTGAGACCCTCAGCCCTCAAAGACAGACTTAGCTTCTTTTACCTTAAGGGAAACATGTTGCACAATTATTAGGAACGTGTGTGTGCATATATGTGGATGTGCTGAAGTGTGGCCCACGACCCTTAAATGCCTTCACAGGCATCTTCTAAGAATGACGTTTTCCTACATAACTTTAAGCTTGTCATCATGTCTAAGGTGATTTCCAATAATTCCCCAATTTCATCTCATCCCCAGTCTCCATTCAGATTTCCCTGAGAGCCCCCAAATGAGCCCCCAGATGTGATCAGTGAATCACATCAGTGGAGTGCATTGTCACCCCAGTTAAAGACCCTTCACAGGCATCTTCTAAGAATGACGTTTTCCTACATAACTTTAAGCTTGTCATCATGTCTAAGGTGATTTCCAATAATTCCCCAATTTCATCTCATCCCCAGTCTCCATTCAGATTTCCCTGAGAGCCCCCAAATGAGCCCCCAGATGTGATCAGTGAATCACATCAGTGGAGTGCATTGTCACCCCAGTTCATCCTTCCTAGCCTAAGAGGTTCTAGCTTGTATATTGTTTTGACTAGTGTCGAAATTGTAACTAGAGCTCTTCATGCACTCCTGAACTTTTGCTTCTGTGTCTGTGACTGTGTCCCCACTCCCCTTGCCTTGACAGGTTTACATTACCGTAGGCTTTAGACCAGAAGGGACGTGTAAGGGACAGGTGGCTTTCCAGCAGGTTACACGTCCCTTCTGGTCTTTGCTGCCTAGATGAGTTTCTTCTTGTTTATTTTTTTTTTTTTAACTGTTTTCCTGCTGGGATGTACTCTCTTATTTGGACAAGCTTGTCATATGTGCAGGGCTGGAAATGCCTCATCTGTCATTTTGCAGGCATTTCTCCCAGTTTATCACGTGTTGAATTCTGCCCCACTTTTTCTTTGTACAAAAGCTGTCCAGTTCTTTATGTGTTAGATCTGTCCAGTTTTTCATCAGATGATGTTGGGCTGTCTCGGGTGAAGAGAGATTGTCCCAAGACAAGAGAAAGTTGCCTGTACTTTCTGTTAGTGCAGCAAATTTCCATTTTTAGTATTCAAACCATTGATCATTCTGGTGTGTGTCTTGGTGGGTAGAGATTCTGCTGCTTTTTTCCTATTATCTATTTATTGGATTGTCCGGCCCCCCACTGCCATCTTCGTTGATGCTAAAATCCCACAAGTGGCCTTCTGATCACTTACTGAGTGCATCCCATATTCGGTTTGTCTTGGATGGTTTACAAGCCTAGAGCCACCAGCATTGCCATCCTCATTTCATAGATGAGTACACTGAGGCTGCAAGATCTTGAGTAGCTCTCAAGGGTATCAGAGCCAGGGTGTCATTGTCCAGACCTGGGATTCCCGTGGCTGGCCACACATACATTATTCCCTTGGTTCCTCCAGAGTTTGGAATATAAAATTAAATGATAAGCAAAGGTGTGTTATTACTACAGAAATTCAGACGTTTTATGATACTCTTTCTTTTCATTCAATTATAGAGCCTAACATCCTTTCAGTTTCTGGGGAAAAATGAAGATGGCAAAGGAAGATGTCCCTTTGACCCAGCACAAAGCTACACGTCTGTCATGGTCGGTGAGTCTTGCTCTGGGATGCTCATCACTGTCAGGGCTATACTGTCATGTCGAGCACACACAGGATGCTCAGTGCCTCCTCCTTCCCAGCAGTCTTCCTCCACTTCCCTTCCTTGTTCACCATCCTCACAAAGCTATGTGTGCCTCTCAGACCCTCTGATATGAGCTTTTGAATTCATGGTTCAAAAGGATAACCAGCCCCACCACAGTTGGTCCACAGGTCAGATCTGTGGGGAGAGGTTATTTCATATCCACTATTTGTGCAGATCGCTGGGGTTACTTGGTTGCATGGAGTTGACACTCCCATTTGAGGGGAAGTTTGTGACTGAGCCTTGGAGTGGACTTCTGCACTGAGGCAAACAGGTCCTAAGCCTGTGTGCACCTGCTGTCTTATTTGTTATTTTCCTGATGCAGGAATTACTTGCTCCTATTAGTTATTAACCCTGACTCTCATAAAATACAGTTTAACAAGGAGCATAGATTATCCTTGTCAAAGAAATGAAACAGAAAAACATGTCGTAAAAGCAGGTAAAAGTGCCTCCGTGTCCCAGGAGGGTCTTGTGTTGGGTTGTAAAGGAAAGTGAGGTGTCGGGCATCTACCCCAGCAGTGCTGGTGCTGGCTGACCCCGCTCTCCTCTTTCCTCCTGGGCCTGAAGATGGAGAGCTTTATTCCGGGACGTCATATAACTTTTTGGGAAGTGAGCCCATCATCTCCCGAAATTCTTCCCACAGTCCTCTGAGAACGGAGTATGCGATACCTTGGCTTAACGGTAAGAAGTGGGCGGCGTCATTGAGAGTGTGTTTCTCCCTCGTCTGGAGAGCCCACCACCCTGCTGTATTTTTCCTTTTGCTGGTACAACCTCATATGGGTGCCCCAGAGCTGGTCAGCCATTGGGGGAGGGGAGCACTTCTGGAACTACATGGGGTTCCACAGCCAGCATCCCTGGGCTTCTACTGTTTTAAGGCCACCTTCACCCCATGTGGAAATGGATCTAGGAGGCTTTCATAAAATAAGATCTGATAGTCAGCAGGAGCTCAGGGTGGTCAGATCAGTGTGCGATGTTCTCATGTTACCTCAGGACAACACGTGTCCACATGCATTCACAGTGCAGATAGCTTGAGGCTACTCATGTGAGGCTTTTCTCATGGGCACTGTCCAGTAGGGCCTGGGCTTTGAAGCCTCCTGGACTTTCGGAGGCTGGTGATCTGAGAGACGAGGAACAGCAGGCTCATCTGTGCAGGGTGGCTGGGCAGCCGAAGCTTGGGCCTTGGATGTGGTGGTTGGGAGTTTGAGGCATGTGCTGTTTAACCGCATACCTCATCTCTGCAGAGCCCATCTTTGTCCATGCCGACGTGATTCGAGAAAGCCCAAACAGCGCCGAGGGTGGGGACGATAGGGTCTACTTCTTCTTCACGGAGGTGTCTGTGGAGTATGAGTTTGTCTTCAAGCTGATGATCCCCCGTATAGCAAGAGTGTGCAAGGTAAGGCCATCCCCTCATTTGTCTTTGGTTCTGCCTTTGGAGACAGCATGTCTGGAGGATTAGTCATCTCGCCCAGGCACCAAACTTCCTCTAAAAAGTCGATTTACCTACCATGCCGTTCCCCCGGGTCTCAGGTCAGTGTGGATGGTCCTTCCTCTTCTGGCATCTGGAGGGCTCCCTGGAAACTGAGGCAGCTCGGGCTCCCTGAGTGACGTGTGATTAGCTTTCTGTCCTTGGGGATCTGCTTTTGAGCACCTTCCTCAGACCTCCCCCAGGTTACAGAAAGTTAGTTTTGTTTCCCATTAACCAAGTTCTGTTGCAATTGGGATTTCACCATTTCAGTGTAAAGATGGAGAGGGTGTGTTTTCTTTCTGTCCAAAATAAATAGGGATGCTTTGATTTTATATTCCTCTGCATCCATATTTCTGAGTTTCAGTATTTCTCTCCAGACCAGATCACGGCAGGTGTGTTTTATGATGGTCACTTAAAAACATTTATGGAGAACCGGCCAGGTCCAAGGCACTTTAGCAAAAAACCTGGGGAGGGAGGGAAGAATGAAGATTTGCTCTCCCACGAGGAGCATCTTTTGGAGAAGACCAGACCTACACACGTGGGCCTGAGACAGACTGGGGAGCCTATGCATCTGCTGGCCCCTGGCTCCATGGGTCACTCACAGAAAGGTGATGAGTCTGGTGAGGTATAGGCCAAAGGGCCAAAGCGGTGAAAGTGTGCAGGATGGCTGCTGTGACACTGAGGGTGGGCAGATTCGAGCAGTTGTTCTAGCTGCCATTGGGTAGCTTTTCACCAACAGGGTTTTGTTGGTTTGGTTTGGTTTAAATCTGTGATCCAAGCTGCATAGGAGGAGTGCTGTGGTCATGTAATTCTCTGCAGCCGGCTTTCTTTTTTGGTTGCAGCTTCATTTCATTCAAGGAAAGCTATTCTGGGCCCAAGTGCCTCATTTATCACCTTACAGGGAGTCTCCCCTTATCCTTCTACATACATATTTGCATTTCAGGGGGACCAGGGTGGCCTGAGGACCTTACAGAAGAAGTGGACTTCCTTCCTGAAGGCCAGGCTGATCTGCTCCAGGCCAGACAGCAACCTCGTCTTCAATGTGCTGAGGGACATCTTTGTCCTCAGATCTCCAGGCCTGAAGGAGCCTGTGTTCTATGGGGTCTTCACCCCGCAACTGTAAGTGCCAGGGTGGGTGGGGGTTTCCTCCACATTCTCACCCTCCAGGTAGTCACATGGCCCCCTTTTAACCAGGAACAATATTGGGCTGTCAGCCGTGTGCGCCTACAACCTGTCCACAGCTGAGGCAGTCTTCTCCCGAGGGAAGTACATGCAGAGCGCCACAGTGGAGCAGTCGCACACCAAGTGGGTGCGCTACAATGGGCCTGTGCCCACGCCAAGGCCCGGGGCGGTAAGTGAGAGGGGCCTGGGCTGTGGGAAGACTTAGAGCGTGGAACCTAGTATGGGGCCCGCCATGCCGCACCCCCCGCACCATGCCGCACATACCCCTGTGCCATGCCAGGGTTTGGGTCTGTCTCCACGGAGAAGAAGCATCCCCCCAGGATTAGGGTGACAGGCACGCACTCTCCTTTTCCTGTGTTTCTCTCTTTGGCCTGTTGTGTAACCACTGTTGCTGCATACTGCCCAAATAGGAGTCTGTTCTGCCCGGCGTGAGTTGTTTTGTGGCATTAACATTGCATAACATAATTGCATCTGTTTCATTTTCTGTTCCTATAGAGAAACACATAATTTCTTGGCAATGAGATGAGATGTACTCTCCATTCATTAATATGAATTACATTTGTCTCCTAAAAATAATGAATTTTATGTAGAGATCAATTTCCAGGGATTTGGTTTCTAGGCTGATTCGGCTGTGTCTGTTCTGTGACGGTGTGTCAGGCTGTGTGTGACCAAGAGGTAGAGCTTTGACCAGGGGACGTGGCCTGCTGCCTGGAGCTTACCCCCCAGGACTGTCTTCTCTCCCTAGGACGCACCTCCGCTGACACCAGTCATCTTTCCTTCTGTGCATAACATTAAGTAAAACATGTTCAATTTGGCATCACAAATTTTGGGTTATGTGCATCAGGAGCTAGGACAAATAAAAAGAATCCTTCATGCTCTTGGCCTTCATACTATTTAGAATTGGACTATTTTTATTGATTTTGGCAATCTTCCCATGGGAGAACTATTGAATGATGTGTTTATTTTTTATTTCAAAAGCTTGAAACTTTTTTGTTTATAAAATAGGTGAAAATTACTTCAGTGACTATATATTATGAAACACAATTATGTCTTGTGGATAAAAACATATTTGCATTTCCTGCATGTTTTGTAACTGTCTTCAGAAAGGCCATCATGGTTTTTCTCTTCTCAAGAAATCCACTGTGAGTCCTAAGTTTTGCACCTCCTGGAAGCCCTGGCTTCGTGCAGAGTGCATGCTGGGCTGCCCATGGGTGGGTGGTCAACAGTAATGGTCTTTTTCCCTCAGTGCATCAACCGTGAGGCACGGGCGGCCAACGTCTCCAGCTCCCTCAATCTGCCAGACAAGACACTGCAGTTCGTCAAAGACCACCCTCTGATGGACGACTCTGTGACCCCAATAGACAACAGGCCCAGACTGATCAAAAGCGATGTGAGCTACACACAGATTGTGGTGGACAGAACCCAGGCCCTGGATGGGACTGTCTATGAAGTCATGTTTGTCGGCACAGGTGGGTCTGGTAACAGCCTTAGGAAATCCAGCTGATTTTGGCTGAGTCAGCCAGCCAGCCAGCCAGCGTCTCCCTCAGGTGCCTGGAGTAATTTGTATTTCTGAGAAGTCTCCACACCTGGATGGCTTCAGATCTGCGTGACCATCAGACCACCTGGGGCACTGGTTAGAAATACAAGTCCTGGCCCAGATCTGGAAATTCAGGTCTGGTAGGTCTGGCTTGGTGCAAAGGGATCCTGGATAGGAGTGTCAGACAGCATGTCCCTCCTCCTTGCATGAGCAGCCCTGTTCGAGACCTGTCCTGACCTGCCATGGGGGCACTGCTTCCCTGGAAGCCCAAGGACTAGGAAACAAGTATTTCTGGAATGGGAGTCAGTGGCCAGGTGCAGCAGTAGCTGCACCAATGTCAGCCCTGGGTTCTTTCCAGCTGTGCCACTGAGCAAAATAAAGGGCCCTGCCCTCACCTGCCAGAGAGCCCTCGAAGAATGGCACCTTCAGGGGGCCAATGGAGCCCAGAACCACTAATAGTTTGATCTGATGGCACAACCTTGGCTGCACTGATATGGGTGTTGGTGTCAACAATGAAATAGTTTATTCTTCATAAAACACTGGTAATAACCCATGCCACTTAAATTTTCATTGATTTTGCCAGTGGCTTTTCTTTTTCCATTTGTAATACAAAAATGCTATCTGTTTCTAAGTTTCTTGCTAAGGAAAAGTAGAGAAGAAGGAGGGTAATTGTTTGCTGCAGTGGCTGACAGTGCACCACTGTCTTCTCCTTTTGGGGTGGGTCAGTGACCTTTGCTCTGACCTTGCAGACCGGGGTGCCCTGCACAAAGCCATCAGCCTTGAGAATGATGTCCACATCATCGAGGAGACGCAGCTCTTCCGGGACTTGGAGCCAGTTCAGACCCTGCTGCTGTCTTCCAAGAAGGTAAAGTGACCACGTGGCTGGGCAGGGGTGGCCTTCTTATGGCCTCGAGTCTTGGTGATCACTGGGTTGGGGCTGGGCAGGCCCCTTTGTCCCAGACTAACCCACCTTTGGGCTTTTACAGGAAGTTTTTCAATGTGCTTGGGGTTTGGGATGGAGGGAAGACACACTGGGGAGATGTAACTCTCCTGAAAGTTGGGAGAATCTCACAGGGAGTTATTGGGGCTGACAGGATGCCATGAGGTAGTGCATGCTGGACTGTGACAAAAGCACTTCTGTGCCCTGAACTTGGTGAGGGTGAGACCCCATCAGTCCTATGCTGTTGGTGCAGTTTACTCATCAGCATAGAAAACCTTACTCTGAATACCACTCCCTCCCCTCAGACGAGGTGCTAACTCCTACATCAGGGTCAGCAGACATTTTCTTTAAAGGACCAAGAGTGAGTGGGAGACACTCTCAGAGACACACAATCTCAGTCTCTGCCTTGTAACGTAAGTGGTGTGGAGCCTCTGTGAGCAAGCAGGCCTGGCTGTGTTTCTGCAAATCCTTAGTGATGGACACTGAGCTTGCAGCAGTTCATGAACTTTTAATTTCATGTCACAAATATTATTCCTTTGATTTTTCTTCAACCAATTAAAAATGCAAAACCAGTTTATAGCTGCGGTGGAGCCATCTAGAGCAGCGTATAGGTCAGATACCAGATCGCCTGGTCCAAACCTGGCTCCTTGGCACCTGACTGTGAGCCTGAGCAGGCCAGTTCTACCTCAGTGCCCTGATCTGTACAGTGGGGACAACAGACCATACATATGAGGGGCCTGGCCTGGCCCATCCTGTGACGACTATGACTGAGGACCTCACTCCTCCTTGTGGGTGTCCCCACACGGTGACCCCTGAGCTGATGGGCTCTGAGACCTTCGCAGTATCAGGGTTAGCACTGTCACTGCAAGTGGCCCATGTTTCCTTTTCCCCTTGGCCTCAGGCCCGCCCATCACTCGGCCTCTCCCACCTGCACTGTGATTCAGGAGTCTTGATCCTGGGCCTCAGACCTGGCAGTCGGCCTCCTCTGCCCTGTTGCTGAGCATTTCAGTTTGACCTTCTGTACTCTCAAGCAGCCCTCCCTCTCCAGGTGTGGGTGGAGCTTCACCCTGGGAGGAGATTGTGCCACTTTCACTCAGCCCAGTTCCTGGAGGGGGTCTCCACCCAGTTTGTGGAGCCCAGGCCATGCAGGCCCGTGTCACCGTTGGCTGTGGGTAGTGGACCATCTGACACTGTTGTTGAAAGAGGGAGACATAGAAGCCCTTCTGGACACCACCACATTGCTCAGGTGTTGGGACCAGCACCTGGAGGCCTCCAAATTGGTGAATACTCACAGAACAAAGGTTGGGCCCCAGTGCAGACATGCGATGAGAACACAGCTCTGCTCTGCTCCATGATGTCCTTCAAGGACCCAGGCTGACCAAGCCCCTACCATCTTAAACTCGAGACTTCTAGAGCATTTGGGTGCCAGTCCCACAGGCGGGAGGAGAAGAGAAGGGACGAGGGTAGGGTTGGGTGTGGGTGGTTATGGCTTATGCACTGGGGTGTGGTTCCGTTGCTTGGAACAGGTGGAAATGCACTTTGCACCCCAAAGCCTCGCATACTTGCTCCTCAGGCTGGTGGGCTCGGAGTGGGTTGGGAATGCCAATAGCACTGCTAGGGTAGCAGGAAGCAAGTATGGAGGGGCAAAAAGAGCCTCCCATGCCCCTCACCAGCAGTCTTTTGGGCTGATCATGCCTGGCCCATTTGTAGAAAGCTGGTGAAGAGCTGCCGCAAAGCTGTGGGAGCACAGATGAGACAGCACATAGCCCCTCCCGTTTCCTAGGGGTGCTGTCCTCGGCCTGCTCCTCTCCCCTGACGACAAGCACATTTGGTTTGTTTTTTATTACGGCAAATACACGCTACATAAAATTTACCATTTTAATTGTTTTTAAGTGAACACTTCAGCAGCAGTAAGTACACTCACATTGTCGTGCAGCCGTCACCTCATCCACCTCCAGGACTTTTTCATCGTGCAGATTGAAACTCCGTCTCCTTTAAACACTAACTTCCTAGTCCTCCCATTTCCTAGCCCCTGGCACCTACCTCTGCTTTCCATCTCTGTAAGCTTAGTTATTCTAGAGACCTTGGATAAGTAGAATCACACAATATTTGTCCTTTTGTGACTGACTTATTTTGCTTAGCATAATGTCATCAGGTTCATTCATATTGTAGCATGTGTTAAATTTCCTTTTGAAGACTGAGTAATATTCCATTGCATGGATGGACCACATTTTGTTTATTCATCTGTTGATGGACACTTGGTTTGCTTCCACCCCTAAGCCGTTGTGAATAATGGGTGTATAAATATCTGAGTTTCTGATTTGAATTGTTTTGGGAATACATGGCAGGTATGCTTTGTGTGGTCATCTTTGAGCCCACAGAGCAGGCTGTGCCTGATTTTTCATGGGAACACTCTTTGGTGGTGTAACATAGCCTGCATAGGAAAGGAGAGAAAATGGCTTAAAGAGCTCACTCAACTCTGCCTACATCCTCCGATCACACACCTCAGGATTAGACATGGTCTGTGTGCGCAGAGACCAAGATGTGACAGCATGAGCCCAGTGCCATGGCCAAGGCCAAAGTCCCCAGAGGGATGTAGGGACCTGTGAGGAGCTGGGGAGAGAGGGCCAGGACCCATGTGCTCTCAACAAACCTCAGAGATGCTGGGCAGTTCCTGATCAGGATATTTTTCATTCGCCTTTAAAATTTTTTTTATTTTGAAATAATTTTAGATTCAAGGAAGAGTTGGGATGATAGTTCAGGGAGTCCCCATGGGCCTTTCGCACAACTCACGCCTGTCCTGAGGGGTTCCACTGGCACATCACTCTCACTAAGCACCAGATGTGGATGCCCCACGTTCCCACGAGGTCCTTTTGGGCCCCGGGCTCCCACATGGCTTCAGGTACCTGTCTCCCTCTTCCTCTCTGGTTTGGGACAGCTCCCCTCTCTGTCCTCATCTCGATGGCCTTGAGGCTTTTGGAAAGAACTGGTCAGTATTTGGTGGGACGCCCTTGGTTTGGGCATGTCTCATTTTCTCGTGAGTAGACTGGGTCGAGGGTTTGAGGAAGGTGACTGTGAAGGCACTGTCTTGGAATCCATGTGACCTCTCAGGGTTACTCTGTTGCTTTTTCAGTGCTGTGCCCACGCCCTGGGGGCAGTGGATCTATCCCACATGGAGGGAGGGGTGTTAGCCCCAGCTCCTGGATGGAGGCATGTGGGCACATGTTCAGACCCCATTGTGGCTAACACCCATGGGAGACCTGGAAGCTACACAAATGCCCTGGTTCCGGCTGACCTTAGCACCCACCACCGGGCCTTGCCTGCAGTGATCGCTGTCACTCATTCCCAAGGCACTTTGCTATCCTCCTTCTCTTTCCATGTTTGTTAACTGGAATCTATGAGGTGCTGTCAGTTGTTTCATGGGCGCTCAAGCCACCTCTGTTGGGGAAGCGAGAGCTGGGGGCTGAGTGGCCTGTGGGGTGGAGAGGATGGAGCCATCCTGGGGCAGGCTTGCCCTCCCCACACCCAGCCACCTAAGTGAGGTGGGGTGTCGAGGGGCCCCTCAGGCAGCCTGAGCCACCTGTCCTATGCTGCATGAGTGTCTGTGCCTTTGCCAGTTTTCTTCTGTGGGCCCCAGTGGCCCTTTGAAGTTGCCCAGTTGGCCTTTCACCCCTGGAAATTTTCCTCACCTCTTCAAGCCGTGTGATCCCCTGACTGTGATCTATGGTGCCTTCACGTCTTACAAATATAGCAGGCATGTGGCCTCTTCTGCCCAGATCTCTACCGCTCTGGACGGGTGGGCACTGGGCCTGCTTCTCTCTGCCACTTCTCTCACAGTTTGACTCCATTGCAGAGGGGACTTCCCTTTCTCTTGGCTGTGCTTGCACACAGTGCTTCTGTGACCTTCAGTTCATCATAGGCCAGAAGGTCTGGGGCAACACCAGAGACCTTGAGTTCCAGCCAAACTCTGAAGTTAATTCAGAAACTGCCCTCTGAGGATAAAGGCCATCAGGTCTTGTCCTAGTCTAGATACTAAACTCTGTATAAACTTGGGACTCTTCTGATGTTAACCAGAGGCCTTTCTAGGACGTCAAGATGACTCGGAGGCTCCCAGGAAAAGGAGAGGGTGAATGCTAGCGCCCGAAGTGCAAGCCCCGTGTCTGCTTGGATGGAATTGTATGGGGGCCCTCGTTCCAGTCAAGCTCAGTGAAGACATCAGCCAGCCCTGATGGCCTGTATGCTAGGCTCTCTGCCAGTGCTCGGCACTGGGCGGGATGGCCAGTGGGTGGGGACATCCCAAACCGAGCGTTACAGATCACTAAGGAGCCTGTTCTGCTCTCCTGAGCATGGTGGTCCAGTTCCCTGTCTACATATTCCCCCCTTGTAAATGCAGACATGTGATAAGCGGATGCCTCATCACATCTTTTATTTCATTTTCTAGCATCGTGTTTATTCTTCAGTGACATTTGTTCACACCTCCTCGCTGTGGGCTGTGCTGCATTCAGACACTAAAGACACTGCTCTCTGTGTTCCGGTGCCCATGTCGGGTTCTGAGACCATGCCCTGTAGTGAGGCCAGGCGTGTCCAGCTAGTGGATCTCCCTCTCAGTGTGGGGCTGAACAGGCTCAGAGATGTGCTTTCCTGGTGGGCAAGGTGATGGTGGGCACTTGGACACGGAGGGATCCAGGTCAAGGCCCAGTGCCCTCTGAGTTAGTGTGCAGATTTTGCTCAAAAACCATGTGCTGCCTGTATTGTCACAAAGCTGCACTCAGATTTGTCCGGGATCTGACCTGGCCTCGCTCCAGTTCTGAGTGAGGGGGAGCTTCTCCTCCAAGAAGCACTTCATCACCACTCCCCTTAGGCTGAGGAGGCTGCACTTGGTACCCCTCATGGTGCCGGCTGCCCTGGGCCCATTCTCATGTGTTTACACCCACAGGGAAGAAAGTTTGTCTATGCTGGTTCCAACTCGGGTGTGGTCCAGGCCCCTGTGGCCTTCTGTGGAAAGCATAGCACCTGTGAGGACTGTGTATTGGCCCGGGACCCCTACTGCGCCTGGAGCCTGGCCACAGTGGCCTGTGTGGCCCTGTACCAAACCGACAGCCCCAGCAGGTACCAGGCGGGGGGGAAAGCAGCACTCAGGTGCCCTGCCTGCCCCACCACGAGAAGCACGTGCATGTGCATACTCTGTGCCCCTTGTTTTGCAGGGGTCTGATTCAGGAGATGAGCGGGGATGCATCCGCTTGCCCGGGTAAGTTGCTCGTTCTCTCTACATTGCCTACATTCAGTAACAACCAGTCTCTTAACCATTTCACGATGCTTTGGTGTGGCATTTTCCACATTTTTTTCTTTCTCTATTCAGAACAGACGTCAAGTATCTTTTGACAGACCCTGTGACCTTTCTCTGTCCCTTTTATTGCAGAAAGGATATTTGAAGGCACACACAGTGTGCCTTCATCTTTTGTTTACTCGAAAGCACTCTCTATCCCAGAATGTAATGTTCACTCTTGAGATGCATCTCTCTTTTCTTAGCTCGGGCTCTTTAAACAAACCTGCACCTCTTGTGAACAAGAGGAAAGATGAGTCCTCAAGCAGTTGAAACGTGGGTGGCATTCCCCTTGGGTGATCCCACCGCCTGTTCCAGCTGAAGGTAGACGTGCCCGTGGGCTCCTGCCCTCGCGTCCCTGACCTGACAGCTGTCATCAGTTAAGACAAGTTTAGGAGGAAGACACCACAAGGCTGACATGTGTGGTAGCCTTGAACAGAAGCGTGTCATGTTTGACTCAGAATGTGGCCACCAGAACACACAACTGGCCACTGCTCAGCCTCCTGACTGACATGTTTTCTCCTGGGAAATCAGGGTGCAAACCGGGATTTCTGCTGCTGAGAGGTGCTTCTGATTTCTTTGTCCCTGTAGGCTGCCATCCAGGGCTCATCTTTGCTTTTTGGTCTCGCATGTCTTTTATTTCTTTAGTTGTTCTGGAAGATTCCATGTTGCTCCAGTGGGTGAAATTCTTGTGTCTTCTTGTGCTTATTGACCTATTTTTAAAAGAAGTTAAGTAGCAAGCAGGGTTGTTGATGCTGTGCACATTTATTTTGATGTTCCAGATAAAATTAAGGAAAGTTTCCGGCAGCATTTTTTCAAGCATGGCAGCACAGCAGAACTCAAATGCTCCCAAAAGTCCAACCTGGCACGGGTGGTGTGGAAGTTCCAGAATGGTGTGCTCAAAGCCGAGAGCCCCAAGTACAGCCTGGTGGGCAGGAAGAACCTGCTCATCTTCAACCTGTCAGAAGGAGACAGTGGGGTGTACCAGTGCCTATCAGAGGAGAGGGTCAAGAACAAAACAGTCTTGCAGGTCGTGGCCAGGCACGTTTTGGAGGTCAAGACTGTCCCACGGGCCCCAGTGGCCTCCACCTCATCGGCCCCTCGGACAGAAGGTGGTAAGATTACCCCTGAAGCATCAGCAGGGCCCACCCAAGACTCCTCCCCCCAGACCCCAGCTGTTTGGGCCACCACACCTTCCAGCCTGGTGCCCACCAGCACATCCTGCGAACCAAAGATCGTTATCAACACAGTCCCTGAGGTCCACTCAGAGAAGACGCTGTATCTCAAGTCCAGTGACAACCGCCTCCTCATGTTCCTCTTCCTCTTATTCTTCATCCTCTGCCTCTGCCTCTTTTCCTACAACTGCTATAAGGGCTACCTGCCCGGACAGTGCCTGAAATTCCGCTCTGCCATGCTGCTGGGGAAGAAGCAGCCCACATCGGACTTCTCCGACTGCGAGCAGAGTGTGAAGGAGACACTGGTGGAACAAGGCAGCGTCTCCCAGCAGAATGGAGGGCAGCCGAGGCCGGCCCTGGACACCGGCTACGAGACAGAGCAGGATACCACGGCCAGCAGAGCGCCCACTGACAGGGAGGACTCACAGAGGATTGACGACCTGCCAGTCAGGGATAAGCCGTTCGACGTCAAGTGTGAGCTGAAGTTCGCCGACTCGGATGCGGATGGGGACTGAGGCGTCGGTCGCAGAAAAGTCTTTGTGTTCGCTGTGCAGTGATCTCGTCCTGTGCTGCGTAGGTAGCCCGTTGTCCACAAACCTTAGTCTTCTGTGTCTTTTTTCTTCGGTCGAGCTTGTGATTTGGTTTCTCTTTGTCCTTTCGGAACACGGCGAACATCACACCCGGGCTCCCTCTATCGGTTGGAGAGCTGTGAGATGTACCTGCAGGTGGTGTCTCACCTGAGCCCTCCCTTGTGGTGGGGAGATGGCTGGACTGCCACTGGCCTGGGAAGAGTTGTACCTTGAGTGTCCCCTCCTCATAGCAGCCACTGAAAGATAATTTAATTCCAGATTGGAAATGACGTTTTAGTTTATCAGATTGGTAACTTATCGCCTGTTGTCCAGATTGGCACGAAGCTTTTCTTCCATGTAATTATTTTTTAGGACTTTGTTTTCATTTTGTTGGAGTGTTAGCTCATTTATTTTTTACTAAAGCAGATGTTTTAATATTTAGGAGATGTACCTCTTCTAGATTTTGTTGTATATTAGGATAGATAAGATATGGCTTACGTTGCTTAAGATTCTCAGGGATAAACTTACTTTTGCTAAATGCGTTCTTTCTGCTTTTAGAAATGCAGACGAAGCTGTCTCTTGAGCACACTTACTTTTTAAAAAAAAAAAATTATTCCTTGAAGGAAGTGTTGTTTTCAGAGAGATTTTCTTTCTGTACTTTTTTTCCTTTCGTTTTAACTCTTTTGAAGAGAAGAAAGTATGGAGGGCTGTCCCAGGACCACTGGACAAGGTTTTGAGAGCAGGGCGGTGGCCTTGGTGGGCCCTAGGTGAAGCTGGGCTGACCCAGAGCTGAGGGGACGAGTGTTTCACAATCCATTGCCCACGGCCACTGGTCACAACCTCCTGTCCAGACAGATGGAACGTTCACCAAGGTTCTGGTCACCTGAACATCCTTTTTATTTTTTGTTTCCATCTCACACCTCTTACCAACCCAGACTTTCCACTTTGGCTGACCTGAGCCTTCCACAGCTGGAGGAGAGCTGGGCAGCAGGGCGGGGTGGGCCTGTGACCACAGCTGCCCACGGGTGCCTGGTGGCAGAGCTGCGCGGCCTGGTGCTGTCTTTAAGGAGCAGTGGGTGGTGCAGTTGCACATCGTTGACGTCACACTCCACCTTCTGCTGTCTAAACGCCCACAAGAGGAGACTTTTTTTCCGTGGCAAAGAGCAATAAACTCTGGATTTTTGTGTGCCTATGTGGACAGTCTCATCTTCCAGCATGATAGGACTCTATTGTTTTGGTGTAAACATTTGTGTTTTATAAGATTTATTTTGTTTTTATTTTTCTACTTTGACTTGTATACATTTGGAAAATAACCGAATAAACGTAAAGCTTATATCCTTGCTGTGGGCATGTGCTTTGCTGCGGCCACGGGGCCTCCTCTCACCCTCTCGCTTGATGTGACAGGTGGAGCCAGATTCCCTGCCTTCTCCGTGCACGGTCTAAGGAGGGGGCCGGGACAGCCCCCGGTCCTTTTCTTTTCCTGAGCTTGTTTCTCTTTTCTGCATGCAGTGTGTTCCTAATGACTTCTGCCTCAGTGCCCTTTCTCTTTTCTGTCCTCTGTCTCGCAGCCTCATCTCCTATGCCCTTCCCTCCTCCGGGGTCCTCCTCCCTGTCCTGTCTGGGCCCCGACTCATCTTCCTCTCCCCGAAGCCCCTGGCTGGCCTCAGGCTCAGGGCCTGACAGCCTCCCGAGGGTCACCTTGCTGCCGCCCTTCCTCAGCGACCAGGCCCAGCACGTGCATGCCCTGGGGACCTTCCACCTCTTCTGCCAGGCCACAGGTGAGCGGGGCATCTGTTCAGGTGGGGGGGTGGGGGGTGGGGGGTGGAGGCTTTCCTCTCCCAACTCTGGCTTCCTGTATCCCTCGGTGATCCCCAGTGAAACTTAATAGTCTGACGCAATTTCTCTGGGAAGCAGGGGCCAGCCAGCTTTTTTCACACAGGCCAAATGTTAACTGTTTCAGGCTTTGCGGGCCATAGTTTCTGTCCCAACTGCTCAGCTCTGCCCTTGTGGCCTGAAAGCTGCCAGTGGGTTGGTGAGGTTGTGCAGCAATCAAACTGTATTTACAAATGCCGGCATCAGGCCAGGTGTGGCTTACCAGTCACTGATTTATAAGATTACTTCTATGTCTGTGAGTTTGATATATGTGGCATTTGGAGACTTCAAAAATAAACCTGAGCCTCCAGAATGGGACTTGCTTGGTGAAGTTTAAATGCAGAGAAGACCGTGAGTCTAGTGGACGCCCTTTGGACCTGGGAGGTGTTCACTGGAGAATGCTGGGATTGGGGCGTCAGGCAAACCCACCTTTCGAATGCATCAGGCTTCGAGCAGTACTTGGTGGTCTAGGTCTCCCCACATGTGGGCATCTATGTAGCCAAAGAGAAAACCACATTATAGCCCTGACGGCTCCATCCTCTCCTGAGAGGGGAGGGATGACATTAATGAGGAAAAAAACAAATCATGTATTTTTTTCTTTTTTTGAGATTTTTAAACTGAGAAGCTGCTAAGAATGTCAAGCTGCTGTCTTTCTCCCTGTTGAGTTGGCTCACAAACCTTTGAACATCCTTTATCTGCCGCGAACTAGCATGTGTAGTTCCTAGTGGTTCTTCACAGGCCACAGGTAGTGGACAGGGGAAGTTGCCTGAGAACAGGAGGTGGTGGAGCCGGAACTCCCAGGGGCAGGTCCATGTGGCCCTCGGTCTTTCCTGTGTGCTGGGACCAGGCCTGCGCACAGACCCCTGGATGCTGCTCCTGGGCCAGTGATTCTCTTGGGGCAGCACCCAGGAAGTGCTCCAGCCTCCCGAGCACACTGGGACCCTGCTCATTGGTGGGAAAGTGGGGAAGACGATGTTGAGTTCCCACAATGTGGCAGAGGCCCAGGGCCCCTACAAGAGGATAGACGCAGGCAGACCCTATGGTCAGGAGCCATGCACTCTCAGGTGTGTGTTACCTGTTAACTGAGAAAACAGACTTCACAGCTGAATCAGAACAGAAGCTGCTCAGGGTATTTCGAACATGGGGAGTTCAGTGCAGGATTTTAGTTACAAAGGTGATGGAAGGGCTGGGGGCAGAAGGGAGGTAAGGATCCCTGAAACGTGACTGCAGCCAGCTACCACTGGGCAGGAGGAGTAGGGTCACTCAGAGCCGTCCTTGCCGCCCCTTGCGGCCACACCAACTTCACTTCATTCACTAATGCCAAGGTGCTTCCAGAAGCCTCCCGCCTGTCTTCTGCCAGTGGTTCCATGGCGGGACCAAGTGGAAAGCGGGAGGCCAAAGATAGGGAATCTTAGCTTCAGGCCTTGCAGCCCAAGCAGGAGCGGTGGACAGAGGGCAGTTTCTATTCAGGGTCAAGGCTGCCCTTGGGCCTGAGGCTCTACATTTGCCCAAGCCAACTCAGGGCTGTCAACGCACAAAATACATACGGTATACTTCACACACCCTGCATGCACATGCCGCACACACCACACACTGCACACACCACACACTGCACACACACATAAACCCCATAACACACCATGTACCATACACACATACACCACACACACATGCCACAGATAAATGACACACAGACACCCCACATCTGGGACCTTTTGAGCATCCTGGAGGTGGTGTGCTCTTTGAGCCCCTCAGGC
The DNA here is from genome assembly GCF_000325575.1 of Pteropus alecto. Lineage (NCBI taxonomy): Eukaryota > Metazoa > Chordata > Mammalia > Chiroptera > Pteropodidae > Pteropus > Pteropus alecto. The sequence goes on from NW_006443128.1 coordinate 802,555, forward strand.
AGAAGCTGTTGGTGTCTGGGAGGCATGTGGCTCCAGCTTCCCCTGAAGCCCTGTTCCCACTCCACTCTCTACAAAGACCCCCTTTCATTTCTGCTCCTTTCAGCAGGTAACAGCTTACTCTCAGAGACCTCACTGATGGACCTTCAAAGAAATGTTCCTCAACCAGGCGATTGCACATCCCCCCAGGAAACCTGCAGGTCCTATAGGCAGCCTGCCGTTGAGGGACCAGATGAGAGCAGGTCCCTGTCTGAGCCCCTGTGCAGGCTGCATCCCCAGCCGCCCTGCCATAGCCACCAGCATTGGGTGCCCCCGGTGACACATCCATTCTAAGCATGCATTGCCCTTTTCCCCTCAATCTAGCCCACGAGCCAGCACTACTAGTTCACTGTGCAATGTGGGCGTTCAGGTAGATGGTGATTAAAATGGCAGCGTTGGCCATCTCCTGTCTTGCGTCTTAGAAAGTGGTGGGACTAAAGGCCAAGTCTCTTCCGGCTGTAGCCTGCACAACATTGGCTTATGCTTCTGGCACCGAGGTGCCTCCCTTTCCAGGTTACTCCCTGTGAAGTCCCATTGTGGTCTCAGGCCTGTGTGTCATGACAGAGATGGGTTTATGAAACTGTGTCCCAGTGGCTCAGGCTTTGGCCCAACTTAGGCCAGGTTGACTTCTGGTGGGCACAGCCTCAGAGCTTGGTGACTCTGAGAGGCTTCTCAGCTCACCATCTTCCTTCTATCTCCTGACCTCAGCAGAGTATGTGTGTGCGTGTGCATCTCTGTGTGTGTACGTGCCTCTATGTGTGTGTGCAATTGTGTGTTTCTTTTTGGTCCAGAGCACCTTGAGCATTGCACTCTGGCCACATCTCCATTTCCAGATTCAGGCCTGAGTGTGGCAGGAAGAACTCTGGTTTCCGGAGTTGTTGTCCCAACTGCACACTGCCTTCCATCTAGAAGGGACCTATGCATTACAGAGAGTTAGGAGAATATCGACAAAAGAGAGAGTTAGGAGAATATCGACAAAGGAGAGAAAGGCAGTCCTGAGCTGAAAAAATTAAGTGAACATTCAGTCATGCTGTACTTTTCTAAAATAATGAATCCACGGTCCTTGTCACAAAATTAGAATCGTACAGATAAGCAATGAAATAATCCCACCGTCCGCACGTAAGCGTACATAGCTTTATTTTGGCATATAAATGTAGACACATAAGTAATAGCAATTGGTGGTGATGTGTCCTTACCCACGCATATACAAATCATGCACTTGCATATGTGGGTATACACATATAATCTATATAATTTTTTTATGTTTATAATTTTTTAATAGATCTATGTAATTTTAACAACAATGGAGTCTTTCTCTACCCTGTGGCCCCTGCCCTTGTCCCTTATATGACTCTGTCAGAGCTAGACATGTGTCATTTTTAAAACTAAGAATGGACCTCCTATGCTTTAGGTAACATTTGGATATTCGGGTTTGGATGGCCTTTTAGGTTTATGTTTTAACTACAGCATTAGCAATCAGAGCCCTTTACCAGGGTTAGAGGGGCAGTAGAGAGAGGCCTGGGTTTCAAAGGGGTCCTGGTCCCCAGTTCCTGCAGTGATTGTTGGTGCAAGTATGTGTATGTCGGAGCTAAAAGGCCAAGGCCAAGCTATGGAGTTAGTTGACCCTTGAGTTGGTCATTTTCCAGAAAGGGTTACCCTTCCACTTCGGGGAGAAGTGACCCATTCCGTTGCTGCAGTCCCAATGCTTCGTGCTTGATGAGGTGGTTTTACCAGAAGCTGCATCTCTCTCTGTTGTGTGATAATCTGCATGCCTTTACAACAGAGTGGTGCTGTCTCGTGGTTTCTGGAAGTCTCCTTTTTGCAAGAGAGTCATCCACAGAAGGGAATCCCCCACCCCCTGTGAAGCTGGGGGACCACACAGGCACCTCCTTGCACTTCCCCACAACATTGCAAAGCACCTTTTGCCATATATAGCTTCAGTAATGAGGACCTGGGCATTTGGGGACTTACTTTTTAACTGATCACAGGGCACCAGCAGCTCTGTGACAGGCTTGAGACATCCTGAGGAGAAAAGCCAACCAAATCAGGCTGCTGGAGACTCTGGAAAACTTTTTTCTTCCCAGCTGGGCCTGCCTGATCTCTGTGCCATGTGGACTCTGGGCCCTTCATGGGAATGCCTGGTCCTGAGGATCTATTGTGAGTGTCCTCGGTACATGCAATCTAGGGTGCTCCCCAGGTTCCTAGCTGCTGGCAGGACCCTGGGCATGAGCATGGAAGGTAGGCTTTCCCACTAGCAGCTGGCCCTGGGGTCAGAATAGGCCACATGCACAGGACTCCTGGAGAAGGCTTTGTCTGTGTGGAGCTGCCCAGATGGCAGTGGGGGTACCCGGTGGAGATATGCCCTAAGCACTTGGTGTGGATCCCATCACACTTCCCCCCAAATTGGGGTTCTTTGGATCCTACCTCCAGATGGTTTATCCTCCCCCTAGCGGGGAGGCCATTGCTCCCAGGGCTTCTGGTTTTGTCACTAAGTGAAAGAAGCTCTGCACCAGTGCTCTCCTTAGGTGATGTGGAGTGGGGTAGAGCAGAACGGAGCCAACATCCCCTGCCCCATGTCAACCCTGTGGTGGGTGCTGAGAGCTGAGACTCTTGCCAGCCCCACCCCACAGAGGCTGGCCCTGGGTGGCCATGGGGGACAGGCCCAGTGTTTTGAATTTCAGAGGAGCCCTCTGGTATAGAGGGGTTTGGGCTGCTGTCTGGCTCCGACTGATGTCACAGTGTGGTGACCCTGCTGACTGGTTTTAACTTTCACTTTCCCTCTCTCCTTAATTTCCTCTGCATTCAGAATGAGTTGGATAGCTTTTAAAAAGAATAAGTGGAACGTAAGTACTTTTTTTAAAAAAAAATTTTAATGTTTTACTATGGTTAAATATACATTTAAAGGATATTTAATGATGCGTAAGAATATCCTCATGATAGAAGTGCATGTGTTAAGTGGTTTTTCATACTGTTTGTGCCCCAGGAGCTGTGGTCTTGGGGAATTTTGCTCCTGAGAGATCCTATAAAAGAGGTCAAATATATGGTGACAGAAAGAAGAAATCTAACTATGGGCAGTGAACATACAATGCAAAATATATATGACTTACTGGTAAATTGTATACTTGAAACTTATAGGATTTCGTTAACCAATGTCACCATAGTAAAATAACAATAATAATAATGATAAAAAGAAAGTCCTAGCCCATGGGCTTGGGGTGGCAAATCGACTCCCAGCTCAAGCCACCCAGATTTTGTGTCCCACAGTTGGTCATAAGATCCTTCCAAAAGCTGCTATGACCCTCTGGGTGGCTCCAGGCCAGTGGGTCTCGGTGCCTGTCCCCATTGGGCAGTGCTATGGAGAGGAAGGAGACTGGGCCTTTTTAGAACTGACTCTAGTGTCCATTCAAAGAAAAGTCTCATGTTCTCGATCATGCCTCAAGAGAATCAGTTTTTAAAGTTAGAATCCATCGAGATGCCTGGCAGCCAGGGAACAACCAAGCAGAGTGTGGTGTTGTGAGGTACATTCCTCAGTCATGGGACCATCTGTGCCTGAGCAGTGGGCATCTAGTAGGAGTGTGTAAATACAGGCATGTGTCTATGTGAACATACATATGTGCACAGGTAGGTAGGTAAATACGTATGTTCACATACATATGTGTCTGTGCATATCTTTGCATGTATAGAAAGTTATATATGGGCAGAGTATAAAACTACAAAAAATTGTAGAGTGACAGAATAAAAAAAATTAAAATCCTGCACAGAAAACAAGTAAACAAACCTGGGAGGGCTTGTCCACTAGGCCAGGATAGCCAGTGGACTGTGCAAAGCACTTTTGAACAACTTTCAGAATTTCCTTCAGTCTGTGGTGCATTTCTCTCTTTCAAGATAGAATTTTATTTTTATTACAAAAGCACTATTTGTTATATTGAGTTTAGAAACTCCAGGAAGGCATAAAGAGCAAGATTTAAACAACCTAAAATTAAACCATTCAAAGGTAGCCACCAATAGCATTATGGCTGTCTTTAGGCCTTTTTTCTGTGTATATATATGAATGTACCTACACACACATACATACATATTTACACAGACGTGTACATATGTGTACACACACAGGCACTTATATTTTTAATTGAACATAATATTCTTAGTGCGTTTCTGTTGCTAAATCTTTTTTTAAAATATAATTCCTAATGGATGACAACACAGTGGCTGTCACATCATTTATGGGACCCTTCTTGGCCATTTTCCAACTTCTCCCTCACAGACACAGCATTGGTGCTTCTCCATGGGGTCTGGTCATTGCCTCAGGAGTCATTCTCAGGACGTCTGGTTCAAGGGTCTGACCTTCCCTTGAGAGGAAGTTTCTTTGAGGGTCCCCAACAAGGAGACTGGACAGGCGTGAAGAGGTGCCACGTTGGTCATGCAGGAACCCAGTGGTGCTGAGAATCCATCGAAAGTAATCTTAGTTAAAAAAACCTCTCTTTCTAAAAGGCCAGAGACGTGACAGAGAAATCTCTCTGACTACCACCTTGCCCTCCCAAGATGGTGTGCGGGGCCTCCTCCACCTGTTACCCTGGGCCTGGCAGTGCACACACTCCCACACACTCACACACCCAAATGCCTGTTGCTGTTAGTGCTGGTTTATTAATCCCTCAACTCTATAATTTGTTTTTTTCTGCTCAGTGGACTCCAGCCACAGGTAGGCAGACATGGTTTTTCCTTCTACTGCTGACCATCCTCCATGATGCCACGTTTTATTTCATCCTTCCCCAGTTGGTGGGCATCTAAGCAGAATCTAGCATTTAAAGACCCAGTCTCAGGCGGTGTGATGATCAGGCAGAGCTGCTCTGAACCAGGTCAGCCCCACATCCCACTTGCCTGTATGGGTGGAGTCCACATGGAGTAGTAGGCATTTGTCAGAGAGCCAGGTCCCTAGGCAAGGAGGCTGAAGGGTGTCCCCTGGTCCACACTGTTGGCTTGTCCACCTGGCACAGGTGAGCGAGGAAGCAGCAGGGTGGGCTAGTGGGGCCTGGCCCTGGCCGCCAGTGCTGTGGCTAGGAGCAGCAGGGACAGAGAGGCCCACAGGTCACCCAGTCTGCATCACTTCTCTCATCCAGCAGTGACTGGCCTGGGATTCTGGGGGCAGACTGGGCTGCTATACCCACCTAGGGCCTGGCCTGGCCTTTGCTGCTGTTCGCTGCCGTCCCAGCGCAGCGAGTCTGCACACACTCCAGGGAGCCCAGTGGTGCTCAGAGGGGCTATTTCCATTCTACCTCAGCCCTTTCTTCAGCTGACTCGAGTGGAAACTAGTGTGTACACACACCACAGTGGAGGTATCCTTGCGCATTTGTCCTTCAGTAAGGGATGGGGGTTGGGCCTGTGGCAGCACAGCCCCTGGACCCCAGGCTGAAGCCTGAAACCCACAGACTCGTCCAGCCACACTTTGCAGCTGGGGAAGGTGGCCCCAGCAGGCTGCTTCCGGTGCTGGGACCAGAGCCCAGGTCTTGTTCCTGGCTCTCCATGCACTGTTCTTCATGACCCACCAATTCTCCCCTCAGCTGGGCTGGAAGCTCGTCCCTAGTCCCAGATGAGGCAAGAAGCCCGGTGTATGTACTGTGCTCCTGGCCCAAGTCTGGCTCAGCAGGGTCCAGGGCCGGGAGTGGAAGAAAGGTGCTGGCGCCCGTTCTCCACTCTCCTCCAAGTCCTTCCTTCCATAGGACAGGCCCTCAGTGCTTCTCAGTGCCCTGGCACCCATCCTCTGGCTCACCAGCAGCTCCTGGGGGTAGTCGTACTCTTTCTGCTTGACAAGGCCCGTCCCAGCACCATCAAAGGCAGAAGCTCTGGCCACTTGGTGCAGTGAGGAGAGTATGTGTGGCCCTCAGGAGGCAAAGCCTTTGGCTGAAGGCGGTGGCAGCAAGGCCAGGGTGGGCAGAGGAAGTTCCCAGGCCCAGAACCCCCCACAGAATAGACGCCCACGCCCAGAGCATTGCCAGCAGTCATTCCACCCAAGAAAGGGGTACAGCCCCTAAGCGTGTGTTTTGGAGACACAGCCATGTAGGTGCGCTTTGAGAAAGGTATCAGAGTGAGGCCAAGGAGCAGGGCCCATGGGGCAGTGAGGGCACCGAGATGTATGCCCATTTCTCCCAGGATCACTGGGGTCCAGAGTGGGAACCTCCTCCAGGCTTCCTTCGGGGGCAGGGCAGGGAGTGACCTGAATGCTGTCCTGTCACTTCAGGTCCAGCTGGGACAATGGAAGCCCCCAATCTGGGCAGCACCCTGCCCCAACTCCTGTGCCAGAAGGTTCCTGTGGGTCCTCACAGGGTCCTGGGACATGGAGTGGAGCTTGTCTGTGTATCCCCAGGTCCTGCAGATGTTCGCTTTGTCTGGGAGAAGAATGGGCGTGAACTGGAGACGTGTGTTCCTGTGCAGACCCATGCACTACCCAATGGCAGGGCCCACACGCTCAGCTGGCTGCGGGACGCCATCCGTGAGAGTGCCGAGTACCGCTGCTCTGTCCTCTCGTCCGCAGGGAGCCAGACCTCCCAAGTGCGGGTCACCGTGATGAGACCTGGTAAGCAGTGCCTCCCACCCCCACCCCTACTGCAGCCCTTCTAGGCCACAAGTATTCACTGTTTAATCTGTGTCTCCAACAGTAGGCCGGTGTGGTGACATTTCAGTCTGGCTTTCACTAAGAAAGATGGCAGTTCATTTTCACCATCTGCCTCCCCAGTGCATGGATGTGTGCACACACACATCCCCATCTCCCATCTTCTCAGAGTGTGCATGACATCATTGAGATGGCTGAGCCCCATGGGGCTGTTGTGTTGGCTCTTCCTGTACTTTTATTTCCCACTGTGCTGAGCTCCATCTGCTTGGCTCTTAGTTATTATTTCCACACCAGACTCTGTGGTTGTCTTAAGTCCCTGATCAATGCAGACATACTGGTGTCCTGTCCTCAGCCTCCCAGAACCTCTGTACCAGGAGTTAAGTGCTACCCTGGGCTTGTGCCTGAAAGCTGGAGGTTCCATTCCTGTGACAGTGGACTATGTGCTGTATGTCCCAGGCACACTTTCATTTTTCTGTGAAGTGTGTCCTCCAGCCCACCTCAGGGCATTTGGGAAGTCAGTGTTTCCGGGCCTGTGTCTTTTCTCTGTCTTCACACTTTAGGTAAGAGTTTGGCCATGCAGACAATTCTGGCCTGGAAACCATTTCTCTAGTGTCCGAAGGCTCACTCCCCTCACCTCTGGCTCCCAAAACCTTGCCTGTGACTTTTTATGACCACTGTCTTCTTGAGCACTGTGCATGTTCACGGTGTCTTGGAGTTTTCATGCCTGGTGGGGATGTTACATGTGGAAGCCCCCGCCCTTCAACTCTGGAAGGCTTTCTTGAACATTCACTCACTCTTCTCCACTTCATATTCTGTTCTCTTTCTGAAACTATTTTCCAAGATGCTGAGCCACATGGGCTGGCCCTCTACCGCGCCATCTTCTCTTTCTCATCTGTCATCTCTCTTCATGTTCCCTCTACTTCTGGTAACTTTTCTCAACTTTATCTTACACACCTGTTACTGAGTTTTCATCTCACGTTTTTATTACTAAGAGCTTTGTATTCTGTTTGTCTCTCATTGCATTCTTTTCTTGTTTCAGAGATGCAGTATCCTCTCTTCACTCTCTGAGGAAAAGGATTTTTCCAGTTTCTTCTCTCTCCAACTTGCCTTTTTCTCTTGCTTTTTCCATCTTCTTTTCCCCTCCGAAATCTCGTGGACCTTGATTTTCTGCTTACATTTAAGAGAAGGATTCAAAGATCCCTTCTGCTGAGGCCCTTTCTACCCAAGGTGTGCTCTACAGACTGTTAGCAACTGCGTTACCTGAGAGATCGTTAGAAAGCTTGTTAGAAATGCAGAGTATCAGCCTCCCACCCCCAGATCTGCTGAATTAAAAGTCCTGGGGGCGGGGAACACCTTGTGTTAAGAAGTTCTCCAAGTGATTCCTGCATGCACCCAACATCAGACTAACCGGTCTGCCCAGCGCCTCTCCACTCTCTTATGAGTTGTAGTCCCCTGCGAGCATCTGGCTGCAGCTACTGGAACAGCAGGTCCTCCAGGGGTTAGGTTGGGCTGTCACTGGGGACTTAGGTTTGGCCGGAGGACAGGACTTCATCATTTAGTACAGAAATGCTCTCTGAACCTGTCAGTTTTCAGTGCAGACTCTGCCCTCAGCAATACTTGCCTGAGACCCCCTGTCCTGTGCTCTCTGGAGATGACCAGTTTCTTCAAGGGAGGGAGCTTCCCTGGCTGGGTGAAGTGGGAAAGGGCCCTGGGGGACATGTGCCCACTTTAAACAGCCTTCGAAGTAAGCTGCTTGTTAACACCTTGTTGCAGCACCTGGGTTCCAGGCCTTTCTGTGAGGCTGCTCCTTGGTTTCCCAATTGCCAGCCTAGGAGTCAGCTTTCCTGGGTCTTCTGAGGCAGTTTCCACCGGTACTTCTGCTCTTCAATGCCCACATTTTTGCTATTTCCTCTCCTGTTCTTGGAGGGAGAAGAAAAGGG
>NW_006443128.1:811176-823094 GCF_000325575.1 Pteropus alecto
GTGAAAGAGAGAGGGAGAGGGAGAATGTATTTAAGTGGTCCCTTTCTGTCATCTTAGTGGGGAGTTGGGAAAGGAAAAAATAATTGCAATATTCACTCCCACCTAGAACACCTCTATTCTTTTCATTTCTGGCAAATGCCCTGTCTGTTGCTGTCAGGATGAAATGGAACAATTGTTTAAATATGATGTACAAATTGTGACATCTTATCCACAAGTTAGGTGAATGCTGCTGTCAGCAAATCACTATGTAGTAACAGCCAGAGAGCCAACTTTTACCTCATATAATTCAGTTAACTGTCTTAGGAAGTAGGAACTGTTATCCCCAGTTGTATGAAGAAGGTTAAGTGACTTACGCAAAATCATACTGCTCCCCAGCCAGTATGGAACAGGTCCTGACTTTGGTGGTGGGCAATTTTATACACAAGTCACTACAGATAACAGACACAAAAGGCAGGAGAGGAGTCAAAAGGCATAACCACAGTGCAGACACCTCAGCATTTTATCCACCCACCTTGTTTATTGAAGGTGAAGGTGGTGGAGGACCAGGATAAGTTTAGGATGTGCTAGAAATTAAACGCTTCTCTCCAGATATGGGGGCTTGCCTGGCGTGCTGTGAGTCAGGAGTCCCTGCAGGGCCTTGCAGTTAAGGACCACTGGCCATGGGCCAGCTATATGGGTGCCATCATCCCTGAGCCGCTCAGGTCTCAGAGTGTGAGCTCTGCTTCCTGTCTGAAGGGCTCAGGTTCTTAGACCCCGTTTCTGAAACTAGTGATGTGCTATTGCCCAAAGCTACAATGTAGTTCATGTTTGTGTTTACAAAGAAAAACTGTGGCTCAGGATTGTGCCATTGGGACAGCCCTACCAGTAACTTGTCTTCATAATCCATAGGGCAGGTTTTGAGGAACAAATAGCAGGTGTCGTAATGTCCCCAGGATGCACATTGTCTGCTGGCCTGGGAGGCCACCAGCCCTGGTGAGACAGGCTGGTTTCTAAGCCTTAGCTCCTACCTCAGTGGAAGGGAAGAGAGGCCACAAGCCCCATCCACCTGAGGCCCCGGGTCCCTGCATCACCCCAAGAGGCATGGGAGGTTAGCCCTTCTCCCACCTGGACAGAAAGTGCCAAGGAGATATGGAAGACAGGACCAGCGTGCCTTGGGGAGCAGCTGCCACCAGAGCTAGTAACCTGGGAAAGGATGGGTGGGGAGCACTGACTGTAGAAGCCCCCATAGCCAGGAAGGTGAAATCCCTTAGATAAATGCCTTACCCAAGACTACCCAGCTTCAGGCCTGGCTCAGACCAATTGTGGGACCTCACCGGGAGGACTGTCACCTACCACTCATTGGCTCACCTCAGTGGACAGTGGGCATCCAAGGTGCCACAAAGGCCTGTGAAGCTGAGACCTGGAGCCCTGCTTCTGTCTTGTAGAAGCAACACACCAGGAGAAATGGACCAGAGAGCTCGCTGCCTGGAGAGCTGTGGTTGGGGAGCATGACCGCACAATGAAGAGCTGGAGAAAGGCGTGGGTATGTGGCCCAAGGGCGGCCGCCCCTCTTTGGGGATTTTTCAGGGGCCCATCCTGCTAGTGTGGGGCCCTTACAGGAGACTGAAGTCAGATGTGACAAGAGAGCCTTGGGCTTGAAGGACAGGGCCAGCTGGTTCTTATTAGATGTGCCCCATGGCCACCCCCACTCCCTTGACAGAGCAGGAAACCCAGATGAGTGAGACGGTTGCTGGTGAGAGCAGTTGCTTTCAGCCTCAGCACTTGGCTGGGTGTCTGCTGGGGGAGGCCTAGGAGTGGTGGGCAGACAGGTGAGCAGCACATCCCAGCATGGAGGTGGCACAAGCATTCTCAGGCAGGCCCACAGGCATCTGGCCCTGGGCTCCTTCTTGGGCACCACAAGGCCAGACCAGAGATTTATCACAGTGGGCGGCTGTGACAATTCAAACCTGAGGCCTTACAGTGTTCTGGGTTAAAGGACTGCTCCAGGTCCCTCCTTGTTGCCAGCAGGCTCTTTGTGACTCATCCTCCAAGCCTAGCCTCCCTGCAGGGTCCACTCCTGAAGGTCCTCCTAGACCCCAAGGGGGAACACATAGGACAGGAGACTTGAGGCCTTTGACCACATCTGAGACAGTTCAGGGAAATGGGGAGAGAGAAGGAGAGGCCGGCTGTTTTGCCAGGAGTTCTAAGACCATATTGTTCTTTCAGGAAAGCTGTAACAAGGACAACTTTTAGCCACCAGGAGGCAGTACCGACCTGATGACACCAGCTGCACCCCACTGGAGAGTCTATGGCAGTGAGCTATCAACTCGCCTGCTCAGATGCAGCCTCAGGGCTGGGCATTGGAGAGCTCAGAGCCTCAACTGGACCTCTGTGACAGTAGTTGGAACTTTTTTTAAAAAAAATTAGATGCTTACATGTGACAGAGGGTTCATCTGGCAGAAGCAGGAAACCAAAACGGTTAATGGGCTGCAAACAGAAACTGGTTAAGACAGTGGCATGTGTGACGGCTCCTTTCCAGAGGCACTATTGTTATGCTCCACAGTTCACTCCTACGTGATCGGAGTAATTTCACGTTATATGAGTGGGCCACCCCCAGAACAGCCAATGGAGTCTGCACAGCCCGCTCCTGACTGGGACTTTACTGGTATAAATTAAGCCTGCTGCTTGTCTCCACCTTCAAACTCAGGCACTTAACTCTAAGGTGCACAACTGTGGGGGAAAGGCGGGATTCCAAATAAAAAGAATTGTCTTGAACCTTGAATGACGCTGAGGCCCATGGTGGGAGCTGGCACATATTTGAGGTCATTGTGTTTAGTCCTCACTAATTTCAGGATAGTACTGTTTCATAAAGCTGTGCATACTATCCACTCGCAGTGTTGGCTGTGAGCACTAAGCTTGTCTGAGGCAGAATAGCCAGCAACTCCTTGTGTACCTCTTCTGATGCCATGCCATATTCTGTACAATGGGGTGATCTGATGAAAGTATTGTGACACCTGCTTCTGAGTCGTTACCAAAGCTGAATCTCCAGAGCTTCCACCGCATGTGCATAAAGTTGAGGGCCAAGGCCCAACGCTGCTCAGCTTGTACTTGCACACTTTCCTCTTGTTTGTGGAATGACAGTTCTTAATGGAACGCCAGCCTATCATAAAACTAAAACCTCTGTTAAAAATAAAGCTGAACTTCTCTTGCGATCCTAGCAAATGGATGTCTCCTCAGCCTCATGACCGCAGCCCGTGTCCAGATCCCTCCTCTGAGGCTGGATGAGTTTTCTAACAGCCTTCCTATGAGTGTAGCACATATTTTCTGCCAGTTCCTTCCAGGATCCACTGCAAACAAGGCTTCCTGGGGATGACTGACCTTGGGGTTAGAGTCACCCCAATTCACGCCCTCGCTCCCTCTAACCTCCTGCCTTGGTGCCAGCCCATCCTGCCAGAGGACACCAATCCAGCTCATAGGCCATCACTCACCATGATGTAGATTTTTGTAAGACAGCCGTCAGCTCTCATGTGGTTCTTACATATGGTACGGTTCCCACCCCTACAGATGCTGAGTGAACTGCTCTAAGTAAGGTTTGGGACCTTGGTGCTGTTCTCTCTAACTTCCCCTCAAGTCTGGAGATGTAAGAGCATTTTCATGCTCAACAAAACAATTAGACACTTCCAGTTATCATAACAGAAGTGTTCCGTTGGGAAATGTGGTTATGAAGTGAATTTGGATTCTTTGCACCATTAAGAAAAATAAAGGTAGAGCGTTCCAAGTCTGTTCAGTGAAATCTGTACTTGGGAGGTCCCAGCGCCGTCTGTTTCCTGAGGCACCATTGGCACAGTGTAGGTCACTATGCTGCTAACTGTGCAGTGGTGGCCTCAGCCAGGGCAATGGGGCATTAAGTCACATGAGATGTGAATGTGATGTAAAAGCCCACCTTCTCTGCTTCAGCTTTCTTCACCCTAGATTAGCTGAGCAAACACCATAGGGGCTCTGAACAGAGGAACTGCATCGCCAGCAGAGATTTTGTTAATGATTCTTTATAATCATTTTGTATTTATTTTTGAAAATTTATTTTTCAATTACAATTAACATACACCAACAGTGCATGAGGGTCCCCTTTTCTCCACAACCTCTCCAACACTTGTTGCTTTTTAATTTATTAATGATAAGCATTCTGAAAGATGTGAGGTGATATTTCATTGTGGTCTTAATTTGCATTTCTGATGAGTAGTGATGTTGAATATCTTTTCATGTGTCTATTGCCATCCATATGTCCTCTTTGAAGAAATGTCTATTCAGGTCCTCTGTCCATTTTTCAATTGGTTTGGACTTTTTTTGACATTAAGTTATATAAGTTATATATTTTGGATACTAACCCTTTATTGGATGTATCATTGGTGAGTATCTTCTCCCAATCAGTAGTTAGTCTTTCCGTTTTGTTGATGGTTTCTTTTGCTGTGCAAAACTTTTTAGTTTGATGCAGTCTTTTTGTTTATTTTTTTCCTTTATTTCTCTTGCTCAAGGAAATATATTTTTAAAAAAATATTACTAAGAGCAATGTCAGAAGAGTTGACTGTCTATGTTTTCTAGGAGTTTTCATGACTTCAGGTCTTAAAGTTTCTAATCCTTTTTGAGTTTACCTTTGTTCATGGCATAAGAAAGTAGTCTAATTTCATTTTTTTTTTTTGCATGTATCTGTCCAGTTTTCCCAACACCATTTATTGAAGAGACTATATTTACCTCATTGCATATTCTTGCTTCTTTTGTCATAGGTTAATTGACTATATAGAGTGGGTTTATTTCTGGGCTCTCTGTTCTGTAGATTTACAAACCTGTTTTTGTGCCAGTACCATGCTATTTTGATTACTATAGCCTTGTAGTATAGTTTGATATCAGCTAGCATGATACCTCCAACTTTGTTCTTTCTCAATATTTGGCTATTTGGAGTCTTTCGTCAATCTATATAAATTTTAGGATTATTTGTTCTAGTACTGTGAAAAATGTCATTGGTATTTTGATAGAGATTGCATTGAATCTATATATTTCTTTGGGTATTATGGACATTTTAACGATGTTAATTCTTTCTATCTATGAGCATGGGATATCCTACCATTTATTTGTGGCTTCTTCAATGTCTTATAGTTTTCTGAGTACAAGTCTTTTACTTCCTTGGTTAAACTTACTTCTAGGCATTTTATTCTTTTTGATGCAATTGTAAATGGGAATATTTTAATTTCTCTGATAATTCTTTATTGGTATATAAAAATGCAACTGACTTCTGAACATTAATTTTGTATCCTTCAACTTTACTGAATTCATTTATTAGTTCTAATAGTTTTTTGATAGAATCTTTACGGTTCTCTATATATAGTGTCATGTAATCAGCAAATAATGAGTTTTACTTCTTCTTTTCCAATCTGGATGCCTTTAATTTCTTTTTCTTATCTGACTGTGGCTAGCACTTCCATTACTATGTTGAATAAAGAAGTGAAAGTGGACATTCCTGTCTTGTTCCTGATCTTAAAGAAAACACTTTCAGCTTTTTACTGTTGAGTATGACATTAGCTGTGGGTTTGTCATATGGGGCCTTTATTATGTTGAGTTATCTTTACTCCATCTCTCCTTTACTGATGGTTTTTATTATAAATGGATGCTGGATTTTGTCAAATACTTTTTCTGCATCTATTGATATGATGATGTGATTTTTATCCTTCATTTTATTTATTTGGTGTATCACATTAACTGTTATAGTATTGACACAACCTTGCATCCCAGGAATAAATCCCACTTATCATGGTGTAAGATCTTTTTAATGTATGGCTGAATTTGGTTTGCTAATATTGAGGTTTTTTGCATTTATGTTTATTAGGGACATCGGCCTGTAACTTTTGTTAGTGTCTTTCTATGGTTTTAGCATCAGGATAATAGTGGTCTTGTAAAATGAGTTTGAGAGCCTTCTTTCTCTTCAATTTTTTGGAATAGTTTGATGAGAATAGGTATTAATTCTTTGAATGTTTGGTAAAATTCACCTGTGAAGCCATCTGGTCTAGGACTTATGTTTGTTGGGAGTTTTTTGATTACTGATTCAATTTCAGCAGTAGTTATTTGTTCTATGCAGGTTTTGTTTCTTTCTTATTTGGTTTTGAACGATTGTATGTTTCTAGGAATTTATCCATTTCTTCCAGGTTGTAAAATTTGTTGGCATATAATTGTTCCTCATATTTTCTTATAATTCTTTGTATTTCTGTGGTGTCAGTTGTCACTTCTTTTATTTGTTTGGGCCTTCCCTTTTTTTCTTGATGAGTCTGACTAAAGGTTTTGTCAATTTTTTGTATCTTTTCCATAAAGCCAATTCTTGGTTTCACTGATCTTTTCTATTTTTTTTTTTTTTTAGCCTCTATTTTCATTTATTTCTGCTCTGATCTTTATTATTTCCTTCCTTCTACTCACTATTGGCTTTGTTTGTTCTTTTCCTAGTTCCTTTAGGTATAAGGTTAGATGGTATGAAATTTTTCTAGTATCTCCATGAATCCCCCCCCGACCCTCCCAAAACTGCATTGGCTGTGTCCCATAAAATTTGGGTCATTGTTTTCATTTTTATTTGCCTCAAGCATCTTTTGATATCTTTTCTGATTTCATTATCAACCCATTCATTGTTTAAGGCATGTTATTTAGCCTCCATGTGTTTGTGTGTTTTTCAGTTTTCTTCTTGTAATCGATTTCTAGTTTCATACTATTGTAGTCAGAGAAGATGGTTAAGGCCACTATTTCCTTTTGATTTTTTGTCTGGATGATCTATCCATTGATATTAATGAGGTGTTAAAAGTTCCTTAATATTATTGTATTATTATCAATCTCTCCCTTTATGCCTCTCAGTATTTATAGATTTAGGTACTCCTACATTGGTAAGTAAATGTTTACAAGAATTATGTCCTCTTTATGGATTGATACCTTTATAATTATGAAATACCCTTCTTTGTCTCTTGTTACAGCCTTTGTTTTAAAGTCTGTTTTGTCTGAGTATTACTATTCAGCTTTTGTTTCCATCTGCATGAAATTTCTTCCATTCCCTTATTTTCGTTTTGTGTGTCTTTCAATCTAAAGTGGGTCTCTTATAGGCAGCATATGTATGTATGGGTCTTTTTTAAAAAAAAAAATCCACTCAGCCACCCTCTTTTGATTGGAGCATTTAGTCCATTTACATTTTAAGTAGTTATTGATAGGTATGTAGTTACTGCCATTTCATTGTTTTGTTTTTATAGTTCTCTGTTCCTTTTTCTCTTGTTCTTCTCTTGCATGTTGATGACTTTCTGTAATATTATGTTTGAATTTTGTTCTTTTTTTCTTGTGTACCTCTTACACATTTTTGGTTTGTGGTTACCATGTGCTTCATATTTCCCAACCAGTTTATAGATGTCTATTTAATTGATGGTTGCTTAAAACTGAACACATTCTAAATCACAATTTTTACCCACACCTCCACATTTATGTTGTCATTATTTTTACCTCTTTTGTGTGTATCCCTTAACTTATTGTTGTAATTACACATGATCTTTCTGCTTTTGTCTTTTAACCTTTGTACTATCTGTATAATTGATTGATCCACTGCTTTTAATGTTTGCCTTTGTCAGTGAGAATTTTTCTTTCCTATACCTTTTCATTCAGTTATCTTTTCTATTTAAAGAAGTTCCTTTATTATTTCTTGTAATACTGGTTTAGTGGTGATCAACGCCTTTAGCTTTTTCTTGTCTGGTAAACTCTTCATCTCTCTTTTGATTCTAAATGATAGCCTTGCTAGGTAGAGCAATCTTGCTTACAGTTTTTTGCCATTTTTTTTTTTTTTTTTAATATCTTGTGCCAATCCCTTCTGGCCTTCAATGTTTCTATTGAAAAATCAGCTGATAGTCTCATGGGAGCTCCTTTGTATGTAATTCACTGCTTTTCTCTTGCTGCCTTTGAGATTCTCTGTCTTTAACCTATGGCTTTTGAATTATGATGTGTCTTGGTGTGGGCCTCTTTGGATTCATCTTGTTTGGGACTCTCAGTGCTTCCTGGACTTGTATGTCTATTTCCTTCGCCAAGTTGGGGAAGTTTTTAAGACATATTTCTTTAAATAGGTTATCAATCCTTTGCTCTCTCTCTCCTCCTTCTGGGACCCTAATGATATGAATGTTGGTCCTGATGTTGTTCCTAGGGTCCCTTAAACTACTCTCATTAAAATTTTTTTTTTGCTGTTCTAATTAGATGTTTTCTGCTACCTTGTCTTCTAGATCGCTGATTCACCACCTGCTTCATCTAATGTGCTATTTATTCACTGGTGTATCTTTCAGTTCTGACTGGTTCTTTTTTATGCTTTCTATCTCATCTTTTTGTTTTGTCTTCAAGGTTCTCACTGAGTTCATCTATTTTCCCAAGTTTACTGAGAATCCTTATAATCAGTGTTTTAAACTCTGTTCATGTAGCTTGCTTTTCTTCATTTTTTTCCCCCTGCAGTTTTGTCCTGTTCTTTAATTTGGGACATGTGTTGTCTCTTTGTTTTGGCTGACTTGCTGTTTTTCTCTATATATTAAGTAGATCTTTTACATCTCCCGATATTGACAGAGTGACTTTATGTGGATGGTGTCTTGTGGCATTCCGTGGCAGTCTCCCTGGTCACATGAGCCAGGTACTCCAAGGTTGTTTCCAGTGTGGGTTGTGTGTACCCTCCTATTGTGGCTGGGCATCAATGGCTGCTGGCACATCAGTGGGTGGGGTTGACCCTCAGACCCACTGGCTGTGAGGATGGCTGTGACTACAGGATACAAGCTATTGTGTGGAAGCTGTCCCCATGGAGCAGGAGTCATTTCAGCAGGGCTCTGGTGCCAGCTGAGGCTTCTTTTTGGGTATGTCAGTTGAGGAACTGGTTGGGTGGGGCTCTGATGCAGCATGTGTGTTGGGTCTGGAGCCTCTTGAGAGGGGCTCTAGTGCAGGCCCAGGTCAGCTGCTGCTTATCTAGTTTGGGGCCACCTGGTAGGGGCTACAAAGTGATCTGTGGCTGGTTGCTGCTTGTGCTGGGCTTGGAGGTGCTTGGGAGAGGTTGCTGTGAACTGAGGTCAGCTGCCACTTGTGACTTCCAGCTGACCTCCTGGCTGCTTAGTTGGAACTGTTATAGTCATCACTTATACCAGGCTTGGGGCCACCTGTTGGGAGTTACAGTGGGAGACTGTTGCCACTTGTACTGGGACTGAGTCCACTTGGTAGGAGCTACAATGCATGCCAAGGCTGGCTGCTACTCGTGTATGGTTTGTGGACCTTTCAGTCTGTAGTGCAAGCTGAGGGTGGCCATCATTTGTGTGGGATTTGCACACCTTTGAGAAAACCTGCAGTAAGCCTAGAGCAGCCATAACTCCTATGAGGTTTGTAGATTTTTGGTTAAGTCTGCAACATGAGGTGAAGCAGGCTGCTTGTGTGGAGTAGCTGCTGAAAGGCTCAGGCCATGTGAGTTAGGTGAGGTAGAGTTTCAGGGAATCACCAGGTGGGGTGAACAATGTTAGGTTAATAGAGCGCACAGATTTGGCACCTTCCTGCACTGGGAAGACTGGATGGGAGAGCTCAACAAAGGAACAATGGCACCTGCCAGCGCTTCTACCAGAGTTGCCCCAGTCCCTGCCCTTCTAGCCCTTGCCCTGTAGTTAGTTTTGTTCCCTGTATGTCCCTGAAGCTTTTTGAGTTGCTGACCCTGTGCTGGTACTTTGAGTTTGCGAGAGAGTCTCTGTATGTTGGTCCTTTTAAGAGCAGCATCTGAGTCTCTAGCAGTGATTTGCTTCTCTTGGACACAATCCCTGCTGGTTTTCACAGCCAGATGTTATGGTGACTCCTCTTCCTAGCACTGGTGCCTGGGCTGAGGAGCCCTGTATGCGGCTGGGACCCCTTGCTCTTCAGGGGTACCTCCACAGTGGATACATCTCTCATCTGTTTCTTAATCGCCACACCATGCGTGTGGGACCTTCTCAGTCTTTGTCTCTGCCCCTTTTACCAGTCTCATCATGGCTTTTTTATATCCTGTTATAGGAATTCTGTTCAGCTAGTATTCAGATGGTCCTCAGTGACGGTTCTATATTTTAGTTCTAATTTTGATTGTGGGAGGAGAAGATCTCAGAGTTTACCTATTCCATCCTGACTGGAAATCTATTTCTTAATGATTTCCTGATTTGTTAGTTTTACAACTCTAGGCTGCTCAGTGCAGCTGAAAAGTTATTTCATTTCTCCTTATAATTTTGAAAACTTCATTCTCAATCTATTTTCAAACCTACTACAGCTGATTTGCTACCTATTGGCACAAAAGGGGAGGAAAGACCTTCCTGATGCTGCTCTTCTTGGTGGACCAGAGGGAGAAACTTATGGACAGGAATCAGGGCTTGGGACTTAGGACCTGGTCGACCAGAGCCTATGTCCCCATTTAAACAGCTCTGAATACGTTTGGAGAGGCAGGGAACACACTGGGAATAACAAGTGTTACCGATAAGACAGATGAGTGCTTCATATACACAATCTCCGGTCATACTACCAGCCCTGTCCACACAGTGTGCCGTTTCTGACTCACTGTTCCACTTTTATTTGTTCATCACAGGCCACTTCTCAGGGGTACAATATTTGGCATGACTGAATTCAACTAACAGTTTTTTCAAAGCCAACACCATACCCTGCTGCCTGATAAGCACAAAGCAGTGAAACTCCTTTCCTGTTGTTTCCTCTGTGACACGCATGCAAGCAAGCAGACTGAGGCAGGGTCTGGTGATGGCAAGTCTCTGAGGGTTTAAGACTTCAGCAGTTGCAACCCCTAGCTTCAGCAAACCTCTCCCTGCTCAGTCCCATTATGTTCAAAGGCCAAAAGGCACAGATCAAGACAAAGGAAGAACTAGTAAGACAGAGACCAAGGAAAGCCAGATGACCAGTCTCCAAGGAAATTAAATAATCACTCTTTATTCAAAATAAATAAGCCCTCTTACAGGAAAATACGAAAGTAAACTTCTTGCCTCCTGGCTTCTGAGATAGAAATCACATTTAGAATATGTTCATTTACAAAAGAAAGAAAAGATCTGTAGATTATCAAAACTGAAAATTAGGAACTTTAATATATATAGTTTCCTTGAAAAATAAAAACTAAAGGAAATAATTCATGTCAAAGGTCACAGGTTAGAAAACCAATTTTTTCTTCTGAGGCTCATTTTAGCAAACTCTCCAAGTATCCCCAAATCTTCCAGTTGGCAAGGCCAGGCAGGTCCTGAGAAGGGGCCTTCCCCGCCCTCCTGCTCTAACACTGGCTCCATGCAGGGCTGGGTCACTGGGACTGAGAGAACATCAGCCACACTGCCCTGTTTTCTGCAAACTAATTTGGCTCAGCTCTTCTGCAACGGACAGGATGTTTCCTCAGCAGCAGAGGACTTGGAGTACCAAGCTTTCCAGTGTTTTCCAGACTCGGTGTGCTCGGAGGGCCAAGGCTGTATCCCAAGGCTTTTGGAAAAGGTTTCCTTCACAATACTCAAGTGCCCATTTGTGGGACTTGCAGCCCTGGATGCCACAAAGGCTGCTTCCCGTGCACTTCGCACTGGGTAACTTCCCAAAAAAATGGCATTACAGACATACTAGGTCAATGAAGAACTAAGAAGGGCCCCACAGTTCAGACCTCCCTCCTTACCCCAAATACACAAACACACAAAAGAATTCTTATAAATTCAAATTCATCATCTGAGAGGTTGAAGCCTCCAGCGATTCTTCTAGCTCCAAGGCACACTGACTGTACACTTCCAGATGTTTTCTCCAGATTTCAACTGGAAACAAGAAAGTACAGCTGATGAACAGGCAGGGACAGTCAGGACAGTCTCTACTGGAAAGCACGTTGCTTAGTGGCTCAGCCCCCTGGTTAGGGCCTGACATGGGTTCAAATCACA
>NW_006443128.1:823119-842815 GCF_000325575.1 Pteropus alecto
TTGCAAGCAGCGTCAATCACACCTTGGTGCTTGCTGACCCTGACAACCTCCCTAGGAATACAGTTGTCCTGAGGTCACCCTCTCTCCAGGGGTCATCTGACCCAAGGTGTGTCTGAGACACTCACTGAGAAGGCCTCACAAATCTCCAGGTCTAAGAACACCTCTTAAGACAACGGCCAGGATATAACCAGGCCTTCTGCAGCCTACGCTGCTGTGGGGTGGCTCTGCTGCTCTTCTGGTCACTTTTTAATCAAAGTCCATAAAGACTTGACTTGTACGACACTCAACCCAGACTTAGACCCTCCCCGGCACTCACTGTAGTGTGGCTCTTCTGTTTTAGAGGGAGCTGGGGAGCTGTCTTCTGCAGAGCAGCTGGGGCCCTGCGCAGGCAGCTCAACAGAAGTCTGGGGACCAGGCTCTCCCGCCAGCTCCTGGCGCACATTCTCCAGCATGGTCTTGTACGCCTGCCGTGCTGCCACTGTCAGCTCGACCATCTTGTGAAACTGGTCCTTGGGCAGAAGAGCACAGGTGATGTCTCTTGACCAAAGAGGACATGGGTCTACTGCAAACCACAATGGCACCCTCCTGGAGCCCCTCCCCACTCACTTGGGCCCCATCATAGCTGAAGATCCCCACCACGCTGACAGGAACAGCTTTGTTCAAACTGCGCCCCAGAGCTTTGCGGTTGAGAGCAAACACGAAGGGAATGTCCTGCTTGCAGGCGTAATCGATAATGGTGTGCAGGGTGTCATCCAGCCCACCTGTCCGAGGACAAGGGAAACGACAGGGAAACATGTCACATGGGGCATGGTGCGGACACTGGTTGCAAAGGGCTTTTTTTCTATGGGCAACAACATACCCAAGCTACCTTCTTTACTCCAATTAGTGGCCTGTACCAGATGTCACTTGAAGAAAGCAGGTCATGCAGTGCAAGTACACTGTTCTTCTCAGTCACATGGAAGAAATCACTCTCCAAAACAGTCACTTCCTTAGCGTAATGAAATATATCTATGTCAAGTCAACAGCTGGTGTTATGCCTAACGAAGTCTTAGCAAATACTTACTGAATGCAAGGCCACTGGTCTAACTGCCTAGATGCAAGGTCACTGGTCTAACTGCCTCACATGTTAGCTCCTGTATCCTCATAAAAACCCTGAAAGGGGGAGGTGAGACCCCACTTACAGATGGAAATCTGGAGCAGAGAGGCCACCAAGCATCCCAGCCCCTTCAATATGACCACATGCGGGCTCACGGCCCTCCACCACCAGCCCGGACTCTCAGCTTGGCCATTAGCCAGGGCCAGTGCTCAGGGAGAGCTGGGAGAGGTACTGTGAGCAAAAAGAAGGGGTGAAGGACCTCTGTGTGCAGGGGATGTGCCTGCCAAGCCAGAAACACAACAGCACAAAAGAATTACTACCAACAAGAGAATTACATAAGGGAGTCTCTGCAGAAGTAACACAGAAACCACTGGTCTGCACACATGCAAGCAGCAGCCAGCTAGAACAGAAATGATTCCACTCACGACAGCAACCAAAGTTTAAAACAGGTAGGAATTAATTTATCAGGAAATATGACAGATTTACAGAGCAACTTCAACATGCTATTAAAACAATAGAAAATATAAACAAACAAACATCATTTCTACTCTTGGTCAGGACAATCAAAAATGATAAAATGTCACTACTACATTACCCTAAAACTTTAAAATACTATAACTTACTGCAAATGGGATTTTTCTTGAAATAAAAAATATGAAAAAATATACGAGTAAAAAATAATCTTTTGAAAAAAGAAAATATCAGGCTAGCATCATCAGACATTAAAGTGTGCTATAAACCAACAAGAATGTAAACAAGAGGATGCAGAGTGACAGAACAGAGGGTCTAGAAATGACCCAAATACTCAGGGAGCTTGAGCATGTGGAAGTGCATTTCCACAACAGAGAAGGGACAACTGGGTCACCCTCTGGAAAGGTCCATTTTAGACTGAAATATATGCTACCTAAACAAATAAACATGAAAATAGGGGGAAAAAAAAATTAAACTTTTATCACCTTGGAATGGGAAGATCAAAAACTGACGTAACCTAGATGTGATAAAAATATAATAAAAAATAGCTATATATGATTAGGATTATGTATGGGGAGGCATTTTAAACTTTCTGTGGAACAGACTTCACAGGGTACTTTGTTCCATATAACACTTTCACCCCTGTTAATTACAGAGAAAGCTCTGGTGGCTCAGAGTAGGAGTTGGCCTCAACAGGGGTAGAAGGGGTAAGAAGGCTGCTGTTAGGAAGGTTGAGGAGGCACAGGGGAAGGGTGAAACATGCTGAGGCCTGGGGCTTACTTCATTCTGGGCTTGCCTGTTTGTGTAGAGTTCAATTTGGCTCTAGCCATGGATCTGGAGGAAAGATGGGCTTGCTGTCTTGGGAGGCATGGGGCTCTACGTTGGGCTACATGATGCTTGCAGTGTGACTCTTTTCTACTCCTATGCTATACTGAAGTGATGGGAACTGGGCCGTATTACAAATAAATTATTTGTTTATGTTAACCTCCCCTCCCCACAATGTATACACACCTAGTCCCCACACAGCCAAAAAAAAAAAGTGAAAACAGGCTGTGGACAAACTAGAAAAACATTTACCACTCTTACCCAAAGGGCTAACTTTCTTGTTATTAAAAAAAAAAAGTAATATCAATATAAAAAAGATCAATATCCCAAGACAAACAAGCAAAAGATATAAACCAACAGTTTACAGAAAATACCACGCTCTTAAACAGTGAAACAGTGCTCAACCTCCTTCCAAAGTCAAATGCTAATACAGTCTCCCCATGGGGCAAGGGAGCAAGGAGGGGACCCACGTCACCTGTGGGGGCCATGGAGTCTCTGGAGGTGGTGGCATAGCATTAATGTTACACGTATACATGCGCCCTTCCATTCTCAGTATGGAACCTACAGAGATGTTCACACAAATAAACCACAGTGTGTGGCCTCAATGACAGGTGTGAAGTCTGAAAATAACTGATGTGCCCATCAGTTTGGGACAGTGCAGCCCTTTAAGAGCAACACAATCTGTACGCACCGGTGTAAACAGAAGGATCCCGAGACACGCTATAAAGCAAGGTACACAGGGGGTCCAGGAGGCCAGAACACATACAGCGTTCATATACATGCATGGACTATAGATGATAAATAAAAAGCTGGCAACACTGGCTGCCTGTGAGCAGCTGATGGAATTTGGGGGGTTTACTCCTCAAAATAAAGTAATAAAGCCATGGATCTCACCCTGGCATGGTAACCTCTTTTAACCTAGCATCTGGAAGGAAGTCACAGCATTTGTCCCACTGCTGCAGTTCTGCATTCAGACCAACTCCCAGAAGGAATGCACAACATATACATGACTAATTATATGATTATGATTATTTCTTTCAACAGAAGAACTTCTCAAATGCACATTCCCCACCACCGTTGCTCTGTGGGAACTGAAAACTCATTCTGCAGCTGGTGTGACTGGGAGTTGATTTTAAGCCCCACATCCCTTAATTTGCCCACCTGTGCTCCAGATCTATGTGAAGAATAAGGGAAGTGATGAGGAAGCAACTTCTGGGGACATAAACTTCAAAGAAAAACACCAGTGCTGGTCAGGCTGGGAAAAGGGGAGAAGTGGAGAGGTGTGGTGATGGATGTGTTTGAGATATTACAACTCACCACCAGAGACTGACCAAATTGTCTCTCACTCTAAGATCTCTCTCTGCCTCACGTCCACCCCAGCCCTGGGGTTGATCACAAAAGCTATTTCAGCAGTATGTAGAAAAGAGCTAACCCAGCAGGCTTGACTGCTGCTGTCTTTAGAAAGGCCTGCTTATGTGGTTGGCCCTAGGCTGGCAACAGAAATTCTGTTTTCGGATGGCTCCTACCACCCTATCTGATCAGAGTGGCTACTGTACCTACACTGCTTGTGAGAACAGTGAGGTTTCTGCTGAGGACGACAAACTTCTGTGATTCTGGAACTTTGCTACATGCCAGGCAGAGGGTGCCCATGTGACCGACCCCAGTAATTATTCCAGGCACTGAGTCTCTCCAGAGATTCGCTATAGACAACACTCACACGTGTTGTTACAGATTATGCAACATATTTTAAATGTATAACCAATTCTTAAGATGCCTATTAGTAAAATCTTAGTTCAGTTCTCTGGCACAGAGAAGAAGACTGTCAACTGAATACATATATACCTATTTTTTTTGTTTGTTTTTTAAAGATGACTCCTCTGAGAGAAGACTAAAAGCATGTGCCTGGTTCCCCTGGCTTCACACCACATGCCTTTCCCTCATTTGATTGCACTGCTTCCTTCCACTGCAATAAATCACAACTGCGAGGACAGTTCTACGAACTGAGAGTCTTCCTGGTTCATTACTGAGCAGAGGTAGGCTTGAAAACCTCAACACAGCAGCCAAGTCAATGGTTTTGTTCAACTGACCTCCTAGCCAAAGTCAGTGAGAGCTGAAAGCATTTCCAAGTGCCAACTCTCAAAGTTCCATGAGATAATTTAGAACAGGCAAAACACTCACATACACAATTCCCACTGAAAAATTTAAGTTCAGAATTATTAGGTAAAAGGCCACTCTGAGCAAATGCAGTACTTTAACACAGTCTATAGCTATAATACTGAATTTTACCTTTAAAATGTTACAAGTCATTGGCTATCTTTTCCAAAGAAGAAATTTATAAGACATATATTCAACATCCCCATGCCCCAAAGCGAATAAATGTAGAAAGTGATGATTACACAACATATTTTAAATGCATAACAAATCCTCAAGATGCCTATTGGTAAATTCTTAACTCAGTTTTCTGGCAGTCAGAAAACGGAACTATCGACTGAACACATACATCCCATTTTTTTGTTTGTTTTTTAAAGATGCAAATCCATGTTAAGAATGTGAGACCAGAGCAAAACAATATTTGGAAGTTGAAGTGCAAATGCACAACTGACCTAGGTGACCTCAGCCAACAGTGAGGAAAAGCATAGATAAGAACCATTCATGTATACCCTAGAACTAACTCCCCAGAGTTCACCAACTGTCCTCACTAGGTGGACACCTTCAGAAACAAGATGAAGTACAGATGAGGAAGACTGATGATAGCAAGTCAGTGTCCAGACCCATATCACCCAGCCAATGCCCAGGCGCTGGCCCTCCAGTGAAGTAAAGTGGCAGGTCTGCGGAACACTGTGCATTTCACCTCTTATCGTGTTTGTGAGGACAAGCTCACCGGCAGGAAGTCAAGGCCCCAGCACTCTTCCTTCATAGGAGATGGAAGCGTCTTCCTTCACCAGGGAGTGTGATGAGCCCCAGAGGAGTCAGAGAGACACCCTTCAGGTCACCTTCCAACTCAGTAACAGCCTGACCAGTTAGTCATCCTATAGCAGAGATTCTTAAACTGGATCCTTGGAGCAGCATCATTGCCCAAGAACTTGCTAGAAATGCAAATTCAGGGGACCTATGGACTTACACAGGCAGAAACCAGCTTCTGGGTGACTGATGTTCACTACAGTTCGAGAACCACTGACCTCTGACACAGCTCACAACCTTTAAATGTCAGCCCTCCTCACCCCAGATTTCTAGTCAGCTTCTGAGCAGCTGTTAAAGACAAACTGACAGCCAAGGAAACCTCCACCATGAGACCAAACGCAAACCACCTGGAGGAAAGGGACGATACACAGGGAGAAGGGAGCTCCACGTCCCCAGAGAGATAACACACCCACAAAGCAACCTCAGCTGTGACAAACACGTAATCTTCAGAGAACAACAAAAACAGCTCCCAGAATTTAAAAACTGCAGAAATAAAAATCCTATAGAAAGTTTAGAAAACAGAATCAAAAAAAGAGGGGTAAAAAAAAGAGAAAAGTAACAATAGAGCACAGTGCCAGAGGCCCAGCATCTGAGCAAAGGGACTTCAGGAGGAGCTGACAGAGAAGTGGAGGGAAAGGGATTCCAAGCACAAACCCAAAAGGATACCCCGGACCTGAGGGTGCTGATGCAAACTGTGCCACCTCCTGGAACCCTGGCACAAGGATGTTCTCCTAAGTTTCCAGAGACCAGGAGAAAAAGTCAAGAAGCAGAAAGACTGGATTTCAAGCACCATTTCCCAGATGGCATACCCCCAACCCTAACACCACTTCTGCATAAGCCACTGAGGATGTGCTCAAGCTAACAAGGTAGGCCTGGGACAAGGGAGCAAAGAAGGAGCCAAAAAAATACCACACTCAACAGGAGGGGAGAATGTTCCCAGGATGACATGGACACAAGTGGTGCAGAGAGCCCAGAATGATTTTTAGAAGACGAAGCCACAGAATGCCTGATACAGCAACTGTCTTATGGGGTTCCAGTAGCTGGCAGAGAGCTTGAGGAGTGACTACTGTTAGGCCCAATGCCTGCCCCAGGACTGTGGTAGGGGCGCTGCCAGAATGCAATCAAGCAGGCAGGTTCCTAAAACCCCTTTGCTGTCTGTTTCTGGCCAGCTGAGACTGGACCTGCCATGGGCTAGAATGGGTGGGGCTTGCTGGGCTGGCAATGAGCAGGGCCATTGTTCTTAGGTCCCTGGGAGCTACAGACAAGTCAGGAATCCTCAAGTCCTCAGATGCAAAATAGCAAGTGAAAGCTCGGTGTAGGATCTAGACTAGTTACCAACACGGGCAATTCCACCAAGTTGAATTTTATACCCTGGGAGAAAGGAATGGGACTAGGGGAGAAATATAAATGTCCAGATGCAGATGGAGGTATATGAGATGGCATTCTACACCTAACCACCAATTACTCTACTGTGCAGCCTGAGGAAGACAAAATGGACAAGCTGAGGGACACTGGAGATAGGTTACAGACAGGAGTTCGTCAATCACCTCACTCAGCACTTCACATACCACAAAACAGAACCAACCTTCTGGCATCACTAACATGGCCAAGTGCTTGGACAAACCCACAACTTTAATGTGGACACAGGAGTTAGTCACAGATGGAATAAGAGAATTTAAAATGAACAAAAGCCCAATGAGGGGACTGTCTGGCTGCCAGTCACAAACCCTCTATGGTGTGAGTAACCAGTGAGCTCCCTAGCTCGAAAGCAAACTGCCCAGCACACTGCATGACAAACATACATTCTTTCCTGCTGCCAGAGGCCTGCAGGGACCTGGCCGCCTCACAGAGTAAGGCATGTGAGGTGCAAATGAACTCTGCAAACAAATTATTCAATTGAAAAAAAAAAAAAGAGAAAACCAACTGCACTGCTGAGGCCTGGCTGGTGACCAGGGCATGGTGGGCCACATACCAGGGACAACACGGTGCTGTTACCTTTCGACTGTATCTTCTCACAGTTGGGAGAGATGATGACGCACTTCAGCTTTCTGAGCCTCAGATGTTTGAGCACCTCTCTCAGCCCCAGCACAAGCCGGCGTTTGGTCTTGGCCTTGATGGGATCTTTCTGGTACATACGGTCTTGGAAACGGACCAGCTCTTTCAGCAGATCCATAACACAGGCATCAACTTCTTTACTGAGCACCTGGCTGCAGTAACTAAAAGAAACATCAGATGCCATCAGCTTTCCACTGGCTGTGCTACTGCAGTGCTGCTCCCTTCACACCTCAGATTAGAGAGGGAAATGGCATGGCCCCCTCAAGAAATCACACTTTGATGAGCAATACTAATCAAAAGTGGGGTTTCTGACAGGCTGGACTTAACTGAAGTTAAGGATCAAAGCACCTTCCCCCTCTGTCACCTACAAAGTATAAAACCTCTTTGCCCCACCCTCCACCACGGCTTGCTAAGTGATTCCTGCATGTCAGCCATTCCACATGCACCTTCCCTTGTGAAAACATCTGGAGAGTCTGCCCTGGAAGAAAAGTGGGAGGGGAGGGGGCAGAGCTTCCTAAGAAATCATGCAGAGAAATCAAACAACGCAATGGAACCTAGATGTCACTTGCTGTCACTCAACACCCATTCCCCGCAACCAAAAATCTGGATTTATGGGCACTTCTGCCATCACGTCAGTAGGACGAGAGACCTCAAAGAAGCAGATTCAATGACTCTGACATGCAGTATAACTAGGTCCTGGCCACCTTCACCAGGAGAATGAAAACCCTGGGCCCAGCCTCCTGGCTTTCTGGTCTGAGCACATCAGGGTGGTAGAACTCCGTGCCCAAATCCAGAGCAAGCACAGCCGCCCCCAGTCCTCTTTGGGTTCACTCACTCCCTGAATCTCCGGCTGTGGATCTTGGGGCAGCCAGTGCCATCAGGGCCCAGGTGGTAGGTCTCCGCCTCCTTATGAATCTCAGCTCCCAGTGGCTCTTCTGACTTGCTCTCACGAGCGGAGCACAGTGACGCTTCTGCTTCCCCTGGAGCTTCACAGAAAAAGTCATGGCACAGAATCTGCAGGACTAGGGGTGAGAAGGATGCCCCAAGGCGCCTCGCAGAGCAGTGTCACCAGGGCAGCCAGATGCGGCCCACACTAGCCACACTCAGACACCGCTGCTGAGCATCACAGTAGGCAATGGAGTGATGGGAATGGCTTGGGAAAAACAGAAGAACCTGGCAACTTTCTGTTCGGCCTGGAGGTACCTTCCTGACCCCAATTTGGTTATTTTTATTGTGGCAAAATATTTATGAAACTTACCATTTTAACCATTTTTAAGTACATAGGTCAGTGGCTGAATTTATTTTTTAATTTGAAATTTAATCTTAAGTTCCTATCAGGAAGTTTTAAAAGCAGATTTTTATTTCTGAATTTTTTTGCACTTAAATGCTTGAGACTATTCCTTTATCAAATAATCCTTAAATAAGAGCTGAACTCAAATATCTAAACTATGTAAGTTTAGGGGTATGTTTAAACACATCACACAACATTCAGTAATTGCTATGTTCCCCAAAAATTCTTTCTAGAGACTTTTAGAGTTCAAGTGAGGTACCAGCTCACCAGAGAAGGAATTTGAGAGTGCACAACACATCTGCCAGGATGGCAGACATGGTAAAAACAATGTCCCTTGAGTTGGCCTCTCCCCGCCAGTGGGCAGAACTGGTAACACACCTGGAAGCCTGTCTGGCAGGAGTCTCCAAGGCTGGATGGCAGTGGACCAGAGCCTGTGATCTACCTGAGGAAATGCCAGGAGGAAGTGCTCACATTCTCTGCACACACACACACCACACTGCCGCAGAGACTCAGCATCTAATGGTCCCAAAGTGAAGGCTCCACGAATGGCCCATCACTTGGCATGTTAATACACCTGGACGCTGTGCAGTAATGACAATCGGGAACTGCCCTGAGGGGCTACAGACATACTACTGGCCAGAGTGGCACCTGATACATGATGCCCAGCGAATGAAACCCAAAGGTTCATCTGTGAGGCTGTAGTCGGGGATAGGCCTTAGGTGGCCAGGGCAAGGGAAACTGTTGACGCTGCTCTGTTCCTGAAGTTAGTGCTGTGTTTACTTTGTGAAAAGTCCTCAAGCTATCTGCTTATGATTTGTGTATTCTTCTGAATGTACCATTTAATAAAGTTTACTAAACACTTTTTTTATGATACCATGTCTCACACACTCATAGGAAAGCAGCTCCCCAGTTAATGGGGTTAATTCTCATAGCTACTTCAAGTCGTGAAAACCAACCAGTGCCGCACAGATCAAATTCAGGGGCCTCATCTCCTAATCCTGAGAGACCCCCAGGAACAGAGGCACCAGAAGCCCCATCATCCATGGGGACACTCTCTTACCTGTCAAGCAGGGAGTCTGAAAACATCTGTGTTCTTGGGGGTCAATACTGACTTGCTTTTATAACAAAGGGGTCAGGGATTGGCAGACCTCTGGACAGTTGGCTGCACACAGCTGCCCTCACTGAGGGATTCCTTAAGAAGCAACCTAAAGGCTCACCTTGCTCAAGGGTCAGGTCATCACCACTGCTCTCTACATCTTGCACATCGTCACTAGTAAAAGCTGAGCTCACAGCATTTTCTTGGAGACGCTGCTGCTTTCTCTCCTGCCGTTCTTTCAAGATAATCTTTAAAATTGAATAAATGATTAAAATAACTAAATACTGGTACTTAAAAATAACTCCTCTGCAAAATAAGCCACCCAATGTCAGCTTACTGGCAGTGTGCCCATCCATCCCCTCACAGTGGCAACAGGACTCTGCAGTAACGCATCCCCCCAGGTGCGGACCAGGGTATGCACAACCTGGGCTCTATTGCGACCGTGCAGCTTGACAGTCAGCTGGCCCCAGGCAAGACACTCCTTCCCCACCTGAGACTGACCACACACCACAGGCTGCTGAGAATTAAATGAAAGAACGTGTGTGACAACATTAATGAAATGTCTGCCAAGAAGCATCCAATATTCACCGAATCTGAACAGCAAACAGATCACCTTGGGTAGGATGAGGGTGACAAAAAATGAGTACATAATTCTCCCCATTTCTGGCTTTCTGTCCATGTCACTGCAAAGTATTTTAAAAAACGGCTTCCCTCTCCAGCAGCTGAGACCATCCTGTTTCTCACATCTCGCTACCTCACTTGGGGAATGAGGGATCATTTCTCAGAGAATCATGAACACATCCTCTAGAACATGAAAACCTAAAATCTCTAAGCTGAAAAAGTAACACCGTAGGTTTTCTAGTGCCCAGTTTCACCTTCTTTAACGAGGTCGGTTTCTTGGCCTTGGGAACCTCCCTTTGCTTCCCTTTCTTCATCAGTGGGGCGCTGGAGTCCAAAGGGTTGTGTGGTGTCTTCACCGGGCTGAAGTGGTGGCCCTTCTTCCCCGACATGGTCTCTTTGGAAAGGACAGGCACTGCCCCAACTGCAACACAGTGAGGACGTATGTCTTGGGGAGGGCTCCCCGAAGATCTCAGAGGCTCCTTGAGCCACCCTGCCCATCCCCACAACCTTACTCATCTCTTCATTGAACTGTCCATTAGTCATTCTTCTAACTGGCAATGGCTGTCATTGAAATTTAGTATCTTCTGGTAGGGATCCAAAAAATTTATCAATTAATTTGGGGAAGAACCATCTTCCTATCCCTATAATCAAATCTGTTTCTCAGTAAAGTCTAATAATGTGTGATCTCATTTTCGACTGAGAATATTTCTGGTCGTTCGCATTTACAATGGCCCTTTTGAGTAAGTCTCTCTCTAGCACTTGCAGTTGATACAGACTTTGCAGAAGTCAGTTATTGGTTTCCATATGCATATCTTCTATCTAGCTATCTTATAACACCCTTATAAGAGTCTAGTAATGTTTCTACTTGACTCTTGCATTTTCCACACATAAACGTACTTTCCCAAATCCCCTCATGTGCAGTAGGTTAACAATCCCTCCACAGTCAATACATGATTATGATCGCTACTCAATACTTCCTTTGCATTCTCCAGTACTGCTCTACCTCCTAAACTTTGTTCATGCTCCTAGCAAATAATGAATCTGTACATACTTTCCTCCCTATACTTTAATTAGAAAAATTTCCAGAACGCACCAAAGAGAACAGTATAACAACAAAGCCCATATGCCCACTGACCAGCTTCAACAACCATCAATATTTTTCCAAATATATTTACCCACACTCTTTAAGTTTGGAATTTCAGTTATTGGTGCTTTGTCACTATTACCAAGGTATGGTCAGTAAATCTCACCTAACTCCCTGCTGTAGTACAGAACGTGTCTCCTACACCCTTGTCCCACGCCATTTCTAGCCTTAGCTGCTGGTTATCTGTGGAAATGTGCTCACAGTTGTTTGAAATGTTACTGGCTTGGTTCCTGTCATCAGCTCTTATTGAAAACTCCCATACCAACCCTGTTCACATCTGCTTGCTCTCCCCATCCCCAATGCCATCTCCATGTTCAGGACCTCACCTGGGCTTCTGTAACACATGCCACAGGTTCTCCTGTCTGCACCCCCTGCATCCAGCCCTGGTCCCTCCTGTCTACACACCCTGCATCCCACTGCCAAGCGACCCTCCATAGTGTTAACATTGGGCCTGGGGAAGGAAGGTCACTTCCTAGTAGAAACTCCAACAAAGGACTGGACTAAGCCTTTCCCTCCCTCTTGTCCACTGCCTCCTGCCCACCTTGGTGCTTCTTCATATGGCCCTACATGCGGTGCCTCTTGTCTCTAGGACCTGTGAGTATAAATAAGCTTTTTTTCCTTAAGCTTCTCCTGTGTCTCCTCTTGTGGCCACACCTGACTGATCATCTCATCCGAAAATATGTAACAAGCCCAAAGCTAACAAGCCCAAGGAAACACTGACTTTGCCCATAGGTAACCCATAAATTATCAGCTTACACCAAAGTACCTGGATTGGTCTGAAAACATTAATATATGATGACAGCACTATAGGCCTTTACCAAAAGATGATGAGCTGAGGAAAACAACTTTGAGAAAAGACTATCTAAGAAAGCAGTGGTCCCAAGCTTTGGTATATAGTAGTTCCCATCATCTGCAATTTTGCTTTCCACGGTTTCAGTTACCTGTGGTCAACCATGGTGCAAAATTGTTAAATGAAAAATTTCAGAAATAAAAAATTCATAATTTTTAAATTGCATGCTGTTCTGAGCAGTGTGATGAAATCTCATGCTATCCTGAGCATCCTGCTCTGTTCTTGCCCAGGAATTGAGTCATCCCTTTGTCCAGCGTAGCCATGCTATCTATATACGCTACCCACCATTAGTCAGCAGCTGTCTCAGTTATCAGATTGGCCATGATGATAATGCAATTTTTGTGTTCAAGTCACCCTTATTTTACTTACTGGCCCCAAAGTGCAAGAAAAGTTTAAACTTTATCTTTAGTATATGTGTACAAGAAAAAACATAGTATATATAAGGTTTGGTACTCTGTGGTTTCAAGCATCCACTGGGGGTCTTAGAATATACTGCCCATGGATTAGGGGGACTACCATATATAAGAATTACTCAGACATGCAATGCATGAAATTGTGGATCCTGATATAAATAATTGCTGCTGAGACAATCAAGAAAACTTGGATACAAGATGTTAAGAAGAAATCATCATTAGTGTTATCAGATGGGAAGAGGACAGGTTGTTCAGTTAGAAATAAAGTCATCATCAGTTAGAGATGTCGAATGGGGTATTTACCAGTAAAATACCATGATGTTTATGAGTTGCTTTAAAATACTTCAAAAAAAAAAAAAAGGCTTCTTAACCATTTCCTTGGGCACCTATTTTTTTTTTTAAATAAATTAATAACTGCTACAGAAGGAAGAAACATGCTTAAAAGACTATGGTGGCAAGTGTGCATATTTCTTTCTATAACGTTTGCCAAATTTAACTGTCTTGGCTCTAAGAGATGTTTTATTAGAGGACAGAATGACTCATGAGAACCAAGCCAAACACTGTTATGAGCTGTGTCCCATGGACAGGCAGGCAATCCATTTTTATCAGATGCAGCTTTGTAACCTGTACAGGGCACTTACGTATCGTAAAATTTTCAGTTACACAACGTCATCTTATTTCTTAAAATCGTATTTAAATAACTTCTTTAAATTGTGTGGTAAAAACACATAATATAAAATCTACTATTTTAACTGTTTTTAAGTGCACAACTCAGTGGCATCAATTATATTCACAATGTGCAACCATCACCACTATCCATTTCCAAAACTTTTTCATGACCCAAACTGAAAATCTGTCCGCATTAAACAATAACTCCCTGGATTCCTCCTCCTCTTTATACCTGGTAACTTCTACTCTACTTTCTATAAATTCACCTATTCTAGATATTTTATGTAGTGGAATCACACAATATTTTTCCTTTTGTGTCTGGCTTACTTAACATAATGTTTTAAAGTTTACCCATGTTGTAACATGTCAGAATTTCCCTTTTTAATGTTGAATAATACTCCATTGTGTGTAGACTACTTTTGTTTATCCATTTATGTGCTGATACACATTTGGGGTGTTTTCACTTTTTGGCTATTATGAATAATGCTGCTACGAACACTGCCAGACAAGTGTCTGAGTCTCTGTTTTTAATTATTTTGGATAAATACAGAGGAGTGGAATTAATGGGTCACATGATAACTCTATATTTAGCATTCTGAGGAACCACTAGACTGTTTTCCAGGTAGCTATATCATTTTACATTTCTACCAGCAGTGTGCAAGGGTTCCAATTTCTCCAAATCCTCACCAACACTGGTTATTTTCTGTGGTTTTGCTTATAGCTACCACAGTAGGTATAAAGAACTGTCTTGAGGTTTAAACTAGTATTTCTCTAATGACTAATTATGACGTTATGTTTCATGTGTTATTGACCATTTGTATATCTTCTTGTGGAGAAATGTTTTACAAGTGCTTCTGCTCATTTTTTGAGTTTGTTATTGAGTTATAGTTCTTATATATTTGGATATTAAACCCTCAACGGATATATGATTTTTAAATATTTTCTTCCATTCTATAAGCTGTGTTTTCACTTTCTTGAATGTCCTCTGGTATACAAACGTTTTTAATTCTGATGAAATCCAATTCATCTATTTTTGCTTTTGTTGCCTATCCTTTTTGGTGTCCTATCTAAAAATTCTTTACCTAATCCAAGGTCATGAAAATATACTATTTCTTCTAAGAGTTTTACAGTTTTAGTTCTTATATTTAGATAACTGATCCATGTTGAGCTAATTTTTGTTTATGGTATGAGGGGGGGTCCAATTTCATTCTTTAGCAAGTGGAAATCCAGTTGTCCCAGAACGATCTTTTAAGAGATTGTTTTTTGTTCTTTTAATGAACTCAGATTCCTTGTCAAAAATCCACTGGCCACTGATATGTTGGTTATTTCTGGGCCTTAATTTCCATTTCATTGATCTGTACCTATTCTTATTCCAGTACTATATTGTTTTGATTACAGGTAAATAACTTCTGATTACAAGAGAAAACAGTCACAAAAGTCTATCTGAAAAAGCCTTTCAATCATAAGATGAAAAGACTCTTTACCTGAGAACACCACTGGTTTGGAGGAGTGCTTTGCATTCTGAGAATGCTGCTGCTTTTCCAGTGCTGTCAGCATTCCTCCCAGATCCAACTGTACTGGAATTTGGCTCTTCTTTCCACTGCTTTTAAAATTATTCTAAAAAGTTCAAAAGTCATAAGTTTATTTATAATACTATATTTTACCAACTGTGCTTTTCATTTTATGACCAAAAAAACCCCATGTTAAAGATAAAATGAAACAGAATGAGAAACTATTAAAAAACCTTGAAATTTAAAAATATAATTTAAAAAAACCCAATCAATCCTACATTATCTGCCAATCTCATCACCATGGTTACTTATTTCCTCTTTTCTTTCATAATAATGGGTTTATATTAAACCTCCTACAATTATGTCTACATCTCCACTGTGAATAACAGTATACATCTACAGACAAGAAACCAAGGCTTATAAAAAGTCTCTGGCTACAAAAGTTTGCATGTGAGGCTAAATGGTTAGTATTATTGCCTCACTACTATTCATTCTCCAACTGCCTAAATGAGATAACTACCTGCCATGAAATCATGGGGATATGGCCAAAAAATTTACGTAAGTCCAAATCACATCTAGCAGATAAATATTAAATTTATAGACACGAAGTCCGACATACTCTAAACAAATGTTATTTCTCAAACAGTTGTGATTTGGATTTTGTAAGGGCGGGTTGTCACACGTGCTTTAGCACCTTCATTCTTGCTGTCCTGCCCACTGTTCTCTTCCTCGATGCCAAAATCCGACTGACTGGCTGAGGGCTTAAGTCGAGGTGCAAGTGCTAAGTGCAGCACAGGTAGACTATAGAGAACTTCCACTGGGGTGGAAGGTATCTAAATAATAACACCATAATGCAAAGTTAATTCACACAAGGGTTTAGAATTTTACTTTTCACAAATGTGAAAATAATCACCCCACTTTAAAAGGCAAAAATGACAATGAATATGCGTAAGTTCTCCAAAGTACACAAGCTCTCCATCTGGATTATAAACCGCAAGTTCATTCTTGAATCTAAAGTGGGTCTAGAGCCCAAGGAGAATCATCAGTTCGGCTTGTTCTGACTATTCAGAGTGAAATTTTGATGGCTTTCTTATTTTCCTTCTGTCAGACATTACTGCCTTGCAAAGGAATTCTTGTTTCCTGAATAAAATGAATCAAAATTTTTTCTTTAAATCAAAGTGTCATAGGCAATATATGTTCCCCTACCTTCTGAAATAGCAGTGCTAGTTACCAATAGTCTTATTACAAAAGTGACAAAGTGTTTTTGCTTAAGAGTAATTTTGTTTCGACATACTGGATTCTCTTTCTCCAGTGAACAACAAAACAAAACCATCTGTCTTCATATACAAAGAGGTCTGGAAAGTAGTTTTTCTCAAGAGTTTAGTTTAGCGAGAAGAGTTAAGCCTAAATCAATTGTGGTTTCAATCTAAAATTTACCTGTGGCCGCTGTTTAGATTGAAATTTTGGTGACTCTACTCTGTCTCTTCTTTCAGATGCAACTGCCAGATTGGGAAACTCCTCAGCATCCTAAGTAAACCACATACCTTTTAGCTCTTCATAAATCATGAGAATCAAATATGCCCAAGTAAACCCTTTTTCTTTCTCGTATTTTCTTTAAGTTTCCACAAAAGTGCTCAAAGATGAGATAAAATAGCCCAAAAAACTGTAACATAAGGGCTTCAGAACAAAGTCAAAGTTCTAATCTACTATTCCAGAGAGCAAGAATGGGGGCCCCAAGTATGTAGGTACGCCCGAGCAGTCCACAGAACTGCCCCTAACTACCATGGCACAAGAGTGTTCAAGCACCTATCCTTCAACAATGCTTTTCATTAGGGAAACCATCAATCCAGACTCAGGAGATGTAAGCATCCTATCATGTGTGCTGGTCAGAGGCTACAAAATAGAAAGGGGCAGTAGTCCTCTAAACAATGTTTAAATCATTTTAAAATGTCTTATGTGCTTCTGTCAACATTTTAGGTGCCTTGGAGAAGTTACATGGGAAATGGGGGCAGAAATATGAATTACTCATTGGCCCAAACCATAATGCTCTGCCATAGTCATAGATCTTGAAACACAACCCCACTATTCTCAAGGGAATATTCCAAGAGCCTTGGGAACCACCCCAGGTTTGTGGGAAAGCTCTGGCTTGACACTAAGCTGGACGCCTGGTCAGCACCGCTGACCCTTCTGCTGGCACCAGGAACCCGGCTGGGTCTAGTATGGCAGACCCATAAGAAACGTGGTCAGACCTCAGGAAGGCCTCTTAGAGGACAGGGACATTCTTGGAGTACCACAGGACAAGAATTTAAAGAGCACTTTCACAAGTCCATGATATTCTCTTGACCAGGGCCTATGACAGCTCTATGGTATTTCATATTTCTTTCTCTTATGAAGCAATTATAACAAAATTTCTGGATAGAAAAGGAGGCCCTGCAAAAGTGAGCATGCCAAAGCAAGAGAAAAAAACAGGTGAAGAAGATACTGAGGAGTAAATATTAGTGCTATGGTACAAACTTAAATTTCAATACCAACTGTTTTGTCTCTAGACCATTCATTCACTCCAAAGTTTACTGAGTGCCTGCTATGAGAAAGGCACTGGGCTGAGATGCCAAAATAAAGACATAAGATGAAGAAAATAGATGATGACTATTTTCTTTAATACTGAGAAGATGATTATTAATGAAAATGTTGAAGATTTTCACTTAGGAAACCAGTATGACTGCACATTTCTAGTAAGACAGACCCATTTATTATAAAACATAAGGGGAGAAATATGTACTTCAATCCTTGGTGGCTCCTGAACTGTCAGGACTTCATATTTTGATTTAGACTTTTCTTCTTTTTTCTTATTCTTCCTTGAGGCTTCATGTTGCTCAGGACCACCACCTTGTGATGCTTTGGACTAAAACAACAACAAAAGGCAAATATCGTGGGTTTTTAGGAAATTCAAGAGAATGCTTAATTCCATGTTATCAGAGTAAAATTAAGATATCAAGCTGTATAACTGCATGGCAATTTTTTTCAGAGTTTGGCTCCTCATTTTCTATCTTCCAAAGAACCAGCATTCAGGAGAATAATTCCAAAGGAAAAAAAATCTGTTAAAATAGTTGTTGCATTCAATATTTTGAAACTGGTAGGTTTTCAGTCTCAGGAGGCCATGATAATGATTCTAACTAATCCTGACTTGAAGTCTTTTCATAAATCCAGGTGTGCCATTTCAGGGCTGAGTGGTTCCTATAACTGACTGCACATCAGAATCATCCATTGAGCCTTTACAATAAAACATCTGGGCCCACCTCAGACATCCTGAATCTGACTTTACTACCCCTCCTTTCCTCAATCAGGTCCAACGTGCTATGGCCTCAGGGCCTTTGCACTTACATTCACACCTAGACTCAGGTTAGGACAATGCCCTCATTTCATCTCCAGTCATTCAATCTCTATATAGCCTCTCCCTTTCCATGCTTTTCACAGCCTCTTAGCAGCATTAATCACTAACACATTCTGCACCTGTCTGCATATTGCTACATGAGAATGGGGCTCTAAGGGGACAAGGCCTTTTTATATTTGGGGCCCCCTTTCATCCCCAATGGGAACTTACCCTTCAGAACTAAAAGGCTCAGAGGCCATTAAAAAGACTGTTTATCTACTGACCTGGACTGGCTATTCATATTCTGTTAAGTTAAAAAGGCAACTTTTAATGTATATAGAATGACCCCATTTCTTTGTTTAAAAAAAAAAAGAACCTTAAAAAACAAATTTATCTGTTTATGTTTTCACGACTGCGGTGGGATATAACCAGGTTGTTACTGCATGCTTCCATGGGGAGTGGGCACCAAAGGGGTGTGGGAAAGGTGATCTTTTCCATAATTAGATTCTTGTAGTATTACATTTGTTATTTCTGTAATAAAAATACACAACACCTAAAGTTTTAGAGGGAAAAGCCATTATGACCCCTATCATCCCTGCTGTGTACAATGCAAAGACACCTGGGTTCTAAGATTATAAGAGATCTTAAAAAGATTCTGGGAAAATGAAAAAATCTGTTAACTCTTAGTGTTAACTGCCTATTAGGAAAACCACTCTGGACCACAACTTGGTGGCTGCAGTGAAGAACTAGCCTTCAGAGACCTGCTGTGCGGCTGGTGCCCAGAGGATGGCGGAGGTCTCAAAGCCAGAGGTCTCCATGTGTACTTAGAGGGGGTCTCACCCATACCTCCAGTGTACTCAAATAAGTGCACAAAGCTACATAGATTTGACCTCATTATAATTGTCAACCGCACACATTCCCTTCATCAACAGAGCATAAACACATAGTGCTCATTTGTGCAGGATGGTCTGTGACACTTTGGATATCAGTAAGTATCCTCATATTCCAAAAGGCCTGAAACCAATGCAACCATATTTCAACCTAAAAAAAAAAGTATCAGTACACTGTAAAAATCAAGAACAAAATCTAGACCAACAAAAAAGACTCTCCAAGAAACAAATCTAGGGAATCATAAAAATGACAGTTTAAGATGATTTGAATTGAAAGGAAAAAATGGATTCTGAAATTCTATCTTACAGTACAGTATGTAAGTTGCAATTAACAAGAATCAGTAACATACCAAATGACTGCAAAAAATGTAGAATTTAATTATTGCACTCCTAGTACCCTAATAGGTAAAAGCAAGTTAAATTCAATAGGCAA
>NW_006443128.1:842845-894456 GCF_000325575.1 Pteropus alecto
TTATACACCAGAGCATAAATTTCTGCCAACATCTCTCCTTTAAACAATTCAAAATGGTCCACAGACATTTTAAGACCATAGGTCTAAAATGTACATCCTCATTAATGTATAAAGCTACCACTTGTATTCCTTGACTGAAGTCCTCTTTTTTCCCCAAGGTCCAAGCACAACCAAGATTATTGCCCACAATACAGAATGAAACACTTTCAGTCAAGAATTGAGAAAAAGAAAACTATCCAGTGGTACAGGAGACTCACATTATCCAAATGTGATGCATACCTTTTTAGTAGGATGGACAACAGGTTTCTCTCTGTTGTAAGAAAGATGTGATGATAAAACTTGAGAAGCTGACATGCTACCATTTTTAGGATCTGCCGATGAAGCAACCGTCTTTAGGTTTATCACAGAAGTAACATTTCTAGGGGCTTGTGACAGTTCTGTAGGTAATGTCTGCCGGACAACATAACCCATTGGCGTCCAGGATAACTCTGCTCAGAGATAATGACATTTGGGGAACAGACTCAAAGGTAAACAGAAACTCCTTAGAAATTCCAAACATGCATCACAGGAGGTAATTACTCAGAGAATAATTAAATTTAGGCTGTTGTCCAAAACATTTCTTTGGAAACTACAGTTATTCACTAAACTTGTTTCTCCTTGGAACATGCATGCTGAATTAACTTGTAAGGTTAACCGATTTTCCTAGAAACTGGTTTTCACTTGGGGGTGTGGGTGGACAAACAGTGGTTTCGGTTAAAAAACAATAATCCACAATTACATCCACATGGTGCACACACAAAATTTATGAGCTAAAGATCAAATTTTGGCCCTACTAACATCGATGTGTACTTTTAACAGCAGAAGTCAAAGGTCACTAGACTTCAGCTATCACAATAACTGGAAATTTCTTTCTTTTTAGAACACAGGCACAAGCACAGCCACACTACTCCTTAGGTGCCCATGAAACTATATACAGACAAAACAAAAGGACAGCCATCAGGCTATGAGGCAGATCATGTCAGCAGCCTGCAGCTATCCCAGAGAGTGAGATACATTTTTGTCATCACAGAACTACATATCCTTAGAGTAGCCTCTAAAGTGAAGATCTTTGTACTAAACACGAGAATGCAAAAAAAAAAACACCACACCTGTGAATAAATTTGGAATATTTCTGTAAAAATGTCTTCTGTTAAGGCAAGTTACTTATAAAAATTTCAAAAGCAGACTCTATTGAACTATCTCTGAATATTACTTCTTGGCCAGGACAGGACAGACTAACAGTTCTCAGAGTGTGGCCTGAGGCTCCCAGGACCTTTTCAGGAGTCTCTGAAGTCAAAACTGTTTTTCTGATAGTAGGAATGTGCTATCTGCCTTCCCTACTCTCACTGTCTGTCATGTTTCCCAGAGGCTGCATAATATAGGACAGTAAAATAGCCAAATACCGAGACAGATCCACTGAGCCGTCGAAGAGTTGCAAAAATGTCAAACACGGCTGCTTTCCTTACTGGTTTAATTTTGGAAAATAGTTTTTTTCATAAAATGCTATGTTAACATGTAATGGGTTTATTATTGTTACTTTTAAGTGAATTAATAATAATTTTAAAAATTTCTCAGTTTTAACTTCAAATATTGCAAATACTGACAGTTATCCAAATAAACAAGCTCTGTGGGGCTTTTTAAGGGTATTAAA
Organism: Pteropus alecto; assembly: GCF_000325575.1. Lineage (NCBI taxonomy): Eukaryota > Metazoa > Chordata > Mammalia > Chiroptera > Pteropodidae > Pteropus > Pteropus alecto. Next base: position 844,536 of record NW_006443128.1, read on the forward strand.
GGGTCCTAAGACCAAAAACTTTGAGAACCTCTGGTACAGGTAATAATACTTAAGGAAGCAATAATTTCTGAGTTGAAAACATTATTACTGAATTAGACAAACATTTCATTTATCATTCTTTGCTATCTCACACTCCTCAACACACATGTGAGAGCTCGTTTACTTCAATCTTCTAACAATGATGTCAGTTTATCAACAACCCTTCACCTGCCTTAAGAAGGCTTTAAGACAAAAATATTTCAGTTGCATTGGACTAAAAATGAACTTAGGAAATACACAACTGATTTTTTAAAATATTATTCGGTAGCCACTCTTACCTCTTGTACATGAAGAGGGAATGGTAGCAGCATTATCAGTTACAGAGTCAGTTGGATTATTATTTTTCACCACTATTTCACCCTAAAAAGCAAACCAGTATATTTTCTTACTATTTCAAGTTGAAAGTATTCATTTAATTTTTAAACATAGTTTCCCTTGTCATTTTTAAAATTTGCAAAATCTGTGCTAAAAATTCCAAATACCTAAGTATATAACATGAGAAGTTAAATTACTTCCCTCCACCAAATATCTCTACCTAGAAGAAAAACCACCCACTGTCTACAGCTTAGCTAGCATCTCTCTACTTCTCTGCCTAAGAAATAAACATCTATGTATCGTTTTTATATAGATCCCAATAATGGGATCACACCACACATATCATGCAACTTTTAAAAGAACAACATATCACAGACAACTTTCACATCAGCACAGATGTGCCAATACCATTCTTAAAACCCTAGTGCCTCCATATAAATGTGAAAGCATCATTTATCAAGCCCATACACCGAATTTCCAAAAGACTTTGAAAACATCCACAAAGATAACAAATATAAGCCTTGTAATACGTGTGCCCTTTTATAAAGACAGAAAATTGCCGTACACATGGAGCATGAGACCCAAAGGACACTGCGAGGTGGGTGAGTACATTAAGAGACACCTCAAAGTGATCGACAGCACGAAAGGTAAAAGGAAACTGGTAAATTCAAATTTGAATGATTTAAAAATAAATTTTAAAGCTGACATGCCTCACAAATTACCCATTTTCCATTTCATTACATCTGAGTCCAGTAATAAAAAATAAAATTATAAAAAACAGCTTGTTCTTTTAGTAACTGTAATTTTTATGCTCACCAAGGCCAATGAAACACTATAAGTGGCTTACCTATTCAAAAATGGTTAAGTCAATTATACATATCAATGTCTAAGATCCAATGCAATAGTTACATTTTCAAAGGAGTATTTAATGACATTGAAAAAAATGCTGAAAAAGTTTTTAAAACTTCAGACACAAGCCTGTACATATGTATTATCCCCTATAAGTACAATTAACATCGTACTTATACCCACAGTGTACCATTAACAAAAAGTTAAGTGCTAACCATGGTTTTCTCTCTTGGCTATACCACTTGAGACAATTATATTTTCTTTTCTTCTTAATATATTTTTGGTGTTCCAAGATACTATTAGTACAATCAGGAAAAAAAAAAAAGAGGTTTCCTTTAAAGGGAAAAATGAAAAAAAAAAAAAAAAAAAAAGACACACAATTCAAGAATATGTAAATCTCCCCTCATAGCATGATGTACCTTAGTTCATGTCCACATATACAGTACTCACCTCTAACAGATGACCATGACGTAAAGTATCTGTCATGTTTCCACCTGCCCCACCTGTTCTACTTCTGTACAGAGATCATGGGCTTGGAATTATCAACTGCCTACCCGTGACCAAATCATGGAACCCCTCGACTGCTCAGCTATTCCACATACCTTGCTGGGGCCCTGACGGTTCATACAACTGCCAAATGAGACTATGATTCTTCTACATCAATCAGTCTTACTTGTCACAGCCATGTAACAGGAAAATGCCATGGTTTAACAGTCTAAGGATCAATGCATGGGGAATGGCTTATCTTCTGCATACTGTAAACCACTACCACCCAGCCTTCGGACTTTAGTGTCCAGGCACCTAAGATGAAGGCTAGAATAGGAAACAGAAATCCTCTCTTCATTCAAGAGGTAAGCAACTGGGTTTTCTTCATAGTTTCTTTTCACTCCTTACCCTCACACTGGCATGTGCCTCATCTTGCCTTTAGCAGAAATCTGTCAGAGTGATTTTAGGGACTCGTAACCAGATAATGTTTTTTTTTCTTAGACGTCTCAAATCAATCTGTTTTAGAGGAAAATGCCTCAATTTGGTGGACTAAAACTTTGAGATCAAATGGTGAATACAGCATAACTTAAAATTACTAAGTGGCAAACTGAATGCACTTACTATGATTACTTTCACTGAATTTGCTGTATCATTAACAAGAGAGGTATAGATAAAAAGCCTGAAAAAAATCAGAAATTATACTATGCAGTTTTAAATATTACTATTTGATTAAATAAAATATTTTTGTCTGTATTGAAAAAAATGCTGTCAGAATATAATGCTTGAAGTGAGATGTTTCCAATAGGTTGTCTGAGCAGCTGGACTCATGCTAGAATCTTCTCCTGACCCACTACAGTACCTTTTAGCTACCAGATAAAAACAAGTATATTCTTTGGGGGAAAAAAAAAAAAATAGCTGCACAACTTGTCACAGCCTCACCGTAAACAGTTCACACAACAGAAGAGAGAGGGAAACAAAGGGAACGAGCCTGCACTCACCTCTGTTAACACTACAGTGGGTTTCACTACTTCTCTTACAAGAGAAGTGTTGGTAGAGGCTGAGCGTAAAGGCCCCCACTTTGGCTGTTTTGGTGTCTCTAACATCACACTGTTCTCTGCACCCTGCAGTTCAGGAAAATCCAACCCGGTAAATTCAAACTCAGGTTTGGAGGCAGGTCCACTTTTTTCAATGATACTGGGTTTCTTGTCTGCTCGTTTATGGTAACCATCTATATTTACAGAATTAAAAATGGGGGGAAAAATTTAGATGTTTGATGATCAATACGCATGTTTACATTGCAGAATTGAAAATCTATTGCTATTGATGCAACAACACATTATTGTCCAAACAGTCTAACTTTTGCTAGTGTTGTGACCCTTCTGTGTAACAGTGTAAACATATGACCAGATATTGCAATTTCTCTGGCTGGGTCACCAACTAGAAAAACCAAAACACTGCAAATTTTTGGAGTAATTCTAACGTTGATGAAATAGTTACCTTAATCTGACAGTGTGCCTGTGCATTTTGATGACACTTAATACACATTTTAGAATTTTACAAGTTAAAGAGATGCTAACAAATTTCCTTTAAGAAATTTTCCTTATTTTAGTCTGCTGGAACAAACTGGAGGGAAGCAAGTAGAAATGATCTTATAACCTCCTTCCCATCATTCTCCTTCAAATGCAAATGAATGATGATGTACGCTGCAATGCCATAAAGCCATCCTGTATTTAGTTATAAGGCCAGAGTTAATATAGCTAACTTTTCAACTTTCCTTTCACCTTTCCATGTACCAGCTGGTTTATAAGTAAAGTCAACTCAAAGAGAAAAGTTATATACCAAGTAACATAAATTATACTTGTAAATAAATGATAAACCTTTTCCAGTAAGTAAACTATTACAAAGATTTAGTCATCAGATAAATAGGGAATGGCTGTGACCACATGCATCTGTAAATGAACTATAGGGAAAAAAAAAAAAAAGACACCATGTAGAATCACTAACTTTAAGCCACAGACCAGACTGGTAGTTTACAAGCCCAGAACAGACATGACTTTTGGCATGAAAAAAAATCCGTGTCCTCCAATATAGCCCCAGGTTTGGTATAGTTTAGGACAACTGAAATCATAGACAAACTGTCCCACCTATTAAGAAGTGTATCAACAGAATACCAGAGAAGCTGTGTCAGAAATGAACATGGCTGTAGTTATGATTTGCTTTTATTTAAGGACATGTTTTGAAGTGCGTGGTTGTGACCTACTTGCTCTGTGACCTTAGACAACGTCTTGTGTAAAATAAGGTAATAATATGTTAAGGGCACATCACAGAGCCCACACACAACAGGTGGCCACTCCCAGGAGGAAAGGTCTACAGGATCCCACAAGAAATCTGGTGGCCTCAGCTTTTCACAATAAACAAGCCCACAGAAACAGCTGTTCAAAGAACACTGACGAGTCTGGAGTGAGTGAAACAGATTGTAGTAACACTATAGTTTGTTATTTTTACCTGATTTCAAATTAGTGTCAGCATGAATGGACATATGATGTGAACCTTTTACTGACTTTATATCAGATGATATAGTTCCACCAGCCTTCTTACTGTCGAATTTTTGTTCACCACATTTTTTCTGCAGGAAAGATTAAAAAGTAACACAAATTAAGAAAACTACAGTTGACCCTTGAACAGCGAGGGGGTTGGGGTACCAGAGTTCCTGCATAGTAGATAATCTGCATGTAACTTTTGACTCCCCAAAAACTTAACTACTAATAGCCTACTGTTAACTGGAAGCCTTACCAATAATATAGTCAACTAACACATATTTTATATGTTATATATATGTATTACATACTGTAGTCTTACAATAAAGTGAGCAAGAGAATAGAAAATGCTATTAAGAAAATCATAGGTTTGATGTAAGTTTTTTCAAATTGTCACAAATCTCCAAAAATTTTCCAATACATTTATCAAAAAAAAATCCACATATAAGTGGATCTGTGCAGTTCAAACTCATGTTGTTCAAGGGCCAACTGCACTACTTCAAAAAAAGGATTAAAGTTGCAAATTTGTAAGTATTCAACATTCAACCATTTAAAAAATTTAGACCAAATCAACTCTTAAACACCACAGAAAACATAAGTGATGCTTATGTATCATGCAAGAATCAACCAGTTCTTTACAGTTTAAATGCTAAAGTGACCAACAAAACCACAGCACTTACTGACCTTAAACAGAGCTTTTGTGTCTTGTGAGAGAGGGCACATGTGCTCATATTGTGGCTTTACCATCTGATAACCCTGGTAACAACTGGGTTGGCTGTAATCATACTGGGAGTCAGGCACTGGGCAAACATTTTGTGTAGACTCCAGGGTGTAAGGAGAATAAGTGTATGGATGAAGAGCCATCTCGGAAGATAAATACTGAGGTGGAAATGTTGAAGCTCCAAAGGCCATATCTTCAGGATAGAGTTTTTGCCTAAATAAAGAGGGTAAATATTATAGATTTCATACCAAAAACCAAGGAGCTTAATATTTTGTAATAGAAAAATTTAAACTTTTATTATTTTTGAGGTCATTCATTCAACACTGAAATATCTCTAATTAAGAGCCAAATAAAATCTTTGAGCAATTCTTTCTTAACCAGCAAAGACTGATGCTGACCTAGTTCTATTTTTTCACTGCTGAGCCAGACCATCCCTGACAGGACCCTATTTAACGAGCATTAAGAAGGCCCAAGGATGCCCCAGCAGCTACTCACTCTCAAGATGTCAAATATTTGAGAAAAACTCTCTCGGTGACTCTGGCCAAAAGGGCCATCCAGACCAATCTCTCTACAGAGGGGCCTTTTACAGATGCCCCCACTGCCCAAATCCAACCTCCATCCCAACAATCTGCAGGGCCAGCCTCCCAAGGCCTCCAGTTGTCCACGGACATCCTGCTGCAGCCCTTTCACTTTCCAAGGTCACCACCATATCCTGTACTCTGCTGACTTGCAGCGCCAGAGCTGCAAGGGGATACTGCAAGCACAGTGGCCCAGGAACTATATACTCTACTGACCAAATGGATACCATCTGTGAACACTCTAATGCTCCAATTTGCTTGAGCTACTAGGCTAAACCAAAATACAATTTAATACTGACTTTTTAGCAAATCTGGTATACGGCCAGAGGATTCAACCATTTTGCAATGAAAGCTGTTACACAGATAAACTGCTAAAGAGCTCCATTAAAATACAAATCACAACCTTTTTATTCCCACAAATAAGCACCAGCAGTTGTTTTTGTGAATTTCCACGGCTGATAATTTTCCTGTAGCAAATCAATGAAATCCCAAAGTGTGTCAGTCCATTAAAAAGCAGGAAAATCCAAAGCTAGTAAAAAGACATCCTATGTGACCTTCCAATTGCCAACTGTCAGGAGATGCAGGCCTAGCCACCCTTATTAGAAGCTGTATTTCTACTTGACTGCAAGTAAGAGCTTGAATTGAAGGAGAAAAGGAGTCACTCTCTACAGGCTAAGACCTCAGACACTCGTGAGGATGTTCACTGCTCTTGCTTCCATGCAGTACTTAACCACAGACTGCCCAGTATCACTGCCTATTAATTCAGAACATTTTATAAGAAGTTCAATCTTACAGTATCTTTTACTTATCAGCAATTTATTCTAGTAATGAAATATTCTCAATTAAGAACCAAACAAAACCCTTTTACTGACCTTTTTCTGCCCCACTGAACAGCGGCTAGTGCTGCTCTTTGTAAAGAGGGAGACTCAAAGTTACATTCCATTCCCCAGATGCTAACCCTCGATGTGACTCCCCATTTTGCTTTGTCTGATGCTCAGAAAATCTAATGGGGGTCGGATGAAGGTGAGAAATATTGTTCTTCGAAGACAAGAGAAGATGGGCTAAGAAGACTGGTTGATTGAAAACAAGTAATAAAGACTATCCTTAGTCCAAAACATGGGTAAATGAACAGACCAATGAAATTTAGGTAAAGAAGAAAAAGGGCAGATTCAGTGGTGGTTTTAAAGGCTGTTGTTATCCAGAAAATATTCATCCGTGAATCAGCAGACCTTGGTTTAGGTCCTGGCTCTATCACAACCTAGTTTTCCACTTTGGACATGTCATCATTGGTCCTTCTTCCTCTGAAAAGCTGATATTCTTCCTTTCCATCTAAAGCAAATACAATTACATGCAGAGGATAGCACACAATACAGAATCTCACAGACAACCCATAGCACCTGCTGAGACTTCAAATGGCTTATCTGTAAAACTCCAGTTGCCACAGACCTCCCACATGACTCTTAACTACAGTACCACAACCTCCTTTACACCTACTGCCTCATCCTGCACCAGCCCTTTGATATCAGCATCTCATTTCCATCGTGTATTTGTGCTATACTCGCTGATCTCTCTACTCCACTTCTTGTACCATCTCTACTGACAATCCTCAAGTATCCCAAGGCCACCTTCCTGCCACATTCAGAAGGCTGCCTCTTCTGAATGGTATCTGTGGAGTCTGGCCCTTCTATGGTAACGCTTGAAAAGCTCCTCCACTGGCCTGGACTTGCAAGCCCTGCCCTCTCCTTGTTCTCACCCACCTCCCAAAGGCATTCCATGGCATTGCCTCCTCTGCATTTTCCTTATCTTGCCTGTCAGACTCATTGAGTCCAAACCTCTCATCGTTCTGCTCAGGACTTCACATATACACTTCCAATCCAGTACCTTCGAGACCTCTAGCCCTCTAAGACCAACTTATATGTCATTTCCACTTAGTAGTTCACTTTTTCCCCTTCGGGCACATATAGGTCCAAAATTTAACTTCTGGTCCCCAAACCAGCCCCACTTCCAACTTGTGTTCTTATGAATAATCCCACAATTCTTTCTATGTATTCAACTGTAAACCACTATAGCTCCTTTCCCACCAAAACCTATTTATAGACAACCATGGAATCCTTTTGTCTTGCAGCAGGTCTTCATATAGTTTCTTCTCTATTTCCAGTGCCTGGAACCCAGTCAAAGCCTTCCAGGATCCAGGGGTTAATTCAAAAGCTCCCTATTTCATACCCAACAAACCTAATCTTTTCAGCTGTACTATGTAGGCTTTTAATTGACCAATGGCATCACCTTAACAATGGGAATTTACTCCTCTGTCTCCCAAACACATCTTTCACCTGGTCCCTTCAGTCAGGCCAGGACTTCTCAGGGATCCAGGCAGCCCTCCTCCCACCAAACTGGTCTGAAATATGATTCTTACACAGCCTAAAGGTGATTCATACCTTAAATCTACAAGTTATCTACACAGTTATCTAATAGGTTTAACTTATTTTTCTAAATTCAGCTAAACCATGTAAACACCTAAAAAATGGGCCTTGAGAAGGAAAATTTAAAGGATAACATGAGCCTTTTGACTCAAATTTAGAAGAATGTATTACCAAAATTTATAGAAACCATTTCCATAGGACATATATAAAGCAAAATGATTGAAAGCAAAACCCAGCAAAAGAATCATCCACACAAAGAGATAGCCATGGTTGCTAGCCCCTGTTACTTCTCTGGGCAATATTTTTAAATGTCCAACCCTGAACTGGAAGAGGATGTTTATTTGGGCTTTTCTCTGCCCCATTTCCTCCCTGTCCTTTCTTGCCATTTCATCTCCCATTAGATATGTGACAGTTTTAAACTATATGCACAAATGAACCCTGAAACTACATTTTTTTACTAATAGATGCAATGTAGTTAATCTCCATACTTTCTTACCCAAAATAACTGAATGAGTATAGAGAAAGAAAAGGAGAGTTGAAGCTTGAGTTTTTGCTGCAAGATACACTTAAGTTGTTACCGGCTCAAACCCTTCTTGGCTTAGGAGCACCTTCTCTAGTTGCTCTGAGAAATTTAATGTGTTAGCTGCAGCATATTTTAAAATCTAATCACCATTAAAGGCAAGAAACAAAGTTCTCGAGTAAAGCAAAAAGACTTTTAAAAGAATACATACTCAGGCACTGGTAGTTCCTGAACACAGGAGGGATAGTAAGTTGTTGCACAGCTAGGGAACACAGGTGCTTCTGAAGACTCTAACCATGCTACACTGAGCCCAGCAAATTTGGGGACAAATGGTTTGACATCTGCTGACAACTTGATGCCCTGAGGAAAAGAGGAAGTTTAAGCTATATACATTATGAGATCAACCAAACATAAACAAACAATTCAGAGTTGCTCAGTTTTAGCAGCCCCAGAAATGCTAACCCAAGCCTTGTTGTTCAAATACCTCTGCCTAGTAAAGACAAGCATTTGTTAAAAATTTCTCTTCCAACGTTTTTTAACTAGACAAAAAGCTGTCCACCAAATATTAAAAGTGAGAAAGAAGAACACTAATTAAAGTGAAAACATTATATAGTTAAAACCACAACTGACAGTTTCTTTCCTTAGCTTTAACTCGGAATACAGTTATTTTACCTCTCAGCTGCAGTTATAACTGAGCACCAGGGGGCTGTCGGAAGTCAAACATAACCCACGGAATGCTTACCTGTAGCATTCAAAACACACTGCGGAAGTTTTTCCATTTAATTTCTCGAAAGTTACACAAATCATTTGCATTTCACTCAAGAACCACTAAGAGTTGTTCTGTTGAAAAGCAAAAGGAGCTTTGCTAGGAAATCTATCAGCACGAGCCCTTGTAATTTGAAAGTAAAAATTATGATTTTGGTTTTTAGATCCGTATTGACAGATTTACTTTCACGGACAATTCATAAACGCGGTGTTTCTTTTGAAAGCCGATTTATGCGATTGTCCGGGCTCCACCTAGCGGTTACGCTGCGCACGTTGAGCGGAGACTCTTGCTTCAAAAAACGCTTGGGCGGGCTACTGTGACAAAACGCTCCTGGTCCCGAGTGCCGGGAAACCCGAGCATCTGCGCAGCCTCGGCACAGAGTACCGGGCGTTTTCACCTCAACGGCGCCATTCCTCACCCAGGTCAGCCGCGAGCAGTGTGGGCGCGCCTGGGGCTAAGGAACCGGCCGCCTGCCCCGACGCCCCGCGCCGCCCCAAACCGGTCGCTCCCACCTCTCCGGGGCGCCCGAGGTCGCAGTCCTCACCTCGCCTGCAGGTTCCCGCGGCCCCTCCGACGCCATGGCCCACGGCTCGGAGGGGGCCCGGCCCGAGAGGCCAGCAGCCACCCCGAAGGCTGGTGGGACAGGGACCGGGCGCTCCACCTCTTGGCTTTTCCGCCTTCCTAGCGGACGCAAGGAAGTGCGTCACAAAAACGCGCCCCGGCCAGCCCTGCTTCCGGTTGGAAGCGCGTGGCGACAACCAGGATGACTCAGTCCCTGAGCCCGCGGAGTAATCAGCCTGCCGTCGGCCGACTCCGCCTGTTCCCAAGTATCCGCAAAGGCAGCGAGCACTGCCCGGGATGCGAGTAGGCCAGACTCGATGTAGGTTCCGCACAAGGTAGCGGGTACCTGTAGTGGGTTGGGGGTGCGGGAGGTTGAGGACTTAGGCAAAGTGCATACCTGTAGACCTACAGACTCAGACTGGTCTTAACTTCCAGGAACTTTAATCACAGAAAAGAATTTTAAAACTGCTCAGTTCTTTTCAACAAGTAGCTATTGACCGTTAGGAAGGGTGCTGGTAAAGGTAGATTTGTAAAAGTAGTGTGGTTTTCCAGAGTGGAACAAAGCCAACCACAGAGCAGAAATTAGGGTGAGATATGAACGCGGCGCAGGGGGGATCCGGAGGTGAAAGAAGCTGCGGTGTGGGGAGGTTAAGACGGAGACCAGGAAGAACCCGGGCGTAGGAGGAAGGTGCAAGAATTAAAGGCTTGCCGACAGTAGGCAGTTCGACCAGTTAGGGATTGATTAGGTTCACAGTCCTAAACTGGAGGTTAGTTGTAGGTTTCCTGCCCCTTGCCCCCAAGAGAGGTTGGGTGACTACCAGGTTCTTACAAGCTGGAAGAATGCAGTCAGCTCGTCTTCAGGTTTCCTTCTGAACACATCCAAACCTCCAGAGTGGAGGGCCTAGGGTCTGTAGGGTCTGGCAGCAGTAATCAATGCTGGAGGTGGGGGAGGGGGTGGGGAGAGGAGAGGACTGTGCTCCCTCCCTTTTCAATACTCTGGTCTACCCTAAACGTAATAAAATTTATACATGGCATCTTTCTGTTGGCTTGCTAGCCCGGATCTTTTAGCTGATGGGTCCTTGGGGGACAGGAATAAGTTCTAGATTGCTTCAGATTTATTGTGCTCATTTTAAAGGCATCTTTCTAAAGAGTGACAGAGGACCACCAAACTTGGGTCTTATGTTTACTGTCAGTTCATTTAAAAGGTTTCTCCAGCATAGCAATGAACATAAATAGCCTGTGTTAATTTTAAAATATTTCCCTAGCAGCGAAAGAGGCAATTTGACACAAAGTACATATGACATGAAGGGTTTTTTTAAAGTGCTTTTGAACTCTTAAAAATGCTGTGATATTTTATAGGAAACATTATCCCCACTTGGCAAGTGGAGAAAAAGGGATAAGTGGTTTTCCCCAGGCCACTAGATGTGGCATCTTAGATCTAAGTGGAAGCAGCCCAGAGAGTATTGGGCTTCCTTCTGTTCAGGTGGGGATTCTAGACAGTTTTCTAGGAACCAAATAATAGAGCCGAAAAATCCCTATTTTAGCTCTATTAAACTTATCGCTGGGCTCTTGGTTTCTTCCTAAGGGAAGTAAATGATACTCTCATCACACCAAGCTATTTTAAACCAATTTAACGTTTTGTAAAATTTATTTCCTCAGGACCAAAATCGTAAAACTGGAATCACCCAAAAACCTCTACTCGTGAATTAACCTTAAAATAAACCTCAACAACTTCAGTGATAAATTGCAACATACAAACTTTATTTAACAAAAGTAACAGGTGAAGTCAAATAGGCACTTATATTAAAAGAAAAACTAACTAGAAGAAATTTTATCCTAAACACCTTACAGTAACCTACTTGCAGCTGCATTTAACTGAGCTCTGTTGCTGTGAAGAATACAGCTCATGCACAGGTATGGATGAACAATTTGTACATTTTTCAAGTATTCACTGAATACTACCTTATATACACATATACATTAAATTTGAAAAAGATTTAATTGACGATCCCCAGATATACTTCATTTTTGTTGATCTTTTGGAAGAGGTCGTCTAAAGAGAAGAATATGTGGTTCTGTGGAAAGAAAATGTTTTATCATTTTAATAACATGGTTAATTTTCACTCAACCAAAATTCAAAGAATTCTCAACTGAACCAAAATAAATCTATGGTCAATGTTACTTAGAGAGGTATCTGAAATGAATTTTGCTTCAAAGTCATTGTCAACAGTAAACAGAAAAAAACCCCACCAGCTTATAAAACTGTAGGTCCCAAGGGCCCATCCCAATAGATTGTTTCAGCAACTGGGGGCCTTGGAATCTATAGTTAAATTCCTCAGCTGCTTTTGTATTATCTGAAGAAAAACCTCTTGAACTCTAACATGATTACATGCCTCAACCTCAAGAAAGTTGTTGAGTCAGTTTTTGATGTTACTACTGCTTTTCTTTAACGATAGCTTTAGTTCCACCTAATGCAGCTTCTACAGTATGCCTTCAACTTTTGTTCAAAGCATTATAAATCTTTAAAGTTAATCTTAATGTGGTAGATACCAATAATCCTTTAATAGAGGGCTAAAGAAGACAAATCACTTCAAATTGCATAAATTTCTATACATAAAACCTAGACACACAAATTGTTTAAAATATAAATTGTTTTAAAGTAAGTTTAGTTTTCAAAGAGAGGACACCAAAATTATATTTATGGTAAAATATTTTAAGATACTATTAATGACAAATTTTAAAAACAATTGCTTATTTTTTGACAGGTTATTTTTGCAGGTAGAAAAATATTATTTTCATTTGTGTGGTATTTTATTTACTATAAAACTGGAACCCTCTCTAGGGAGGAAAAAAAATCAGTCATTCAAAAACAGTTACTTTGGGATACCATTGAATTTTGATATTAAATAACCAAAACCACTACCATTTTAATTCAGTTATTGCTTTACTAAATAGCAAAACTTACCTGGCTCATGAATCATGTAATGAACCCAGCCTAGACTCTGTTGGACACCAAGTCTCCTCCACTCCTCTTCAGACATCAGATGAGTTTTGGGTACTTGTTTGGAAAGTTCTCTGGGTAACATGACATGCCTGTTGAAAGATGTAGCCAAGTATTAATACTTTGCGTAAATATACTTTTCTACAATTATCACTTTACACATGCATCTTTAGGATACTTAAAATTTGAGTTTTTATCTTCAAAGTTATTTAAAGCAACTGTCTAATATTACAAAATAATTGGTGTCAGTCTTAACTACTCTCTATTACCTTTAATCCTGATTTTTGATGGCCCATGTTCAAATCAAGGAGATAATATACAGTGCAAAACCAGAAGGCATTTTATTTAGAATAAACTTTTCCCCCCACTAACAGAGTAACTTATGAAAGTGTCCTCGAAAGGAAAGAACATGCCCAACTCTTCTCCTTTTCTACTTCCTGTTTATTATGAAGCAGGTTGACCTGAACAGGGGAGCTAGAGAAGCCATCTGAGACCACAGAAGTTGTAAATTGAAGATGGTCCGATTGTAGAGCTGTCATCCCAGCTTCATGTAGCAATTTACATAAGGAAAAAATTGTTAATTTGTGTTTTCTATTACTCAACACTGTAGATTTGTAGTAGATACAGATCCTTGTATACTCCATAAGTTGCTTTATACTTAGTTCAGAATTAAAAGCAAAAAACAAAACACTAATCACACATACGTGCAGCCTCACACACAGACCTTCAATTTTCTATAAGTTACTGGCCTATACCCAAAACTTCAGTTTTCTTAGGAAGGCATACAATATTCTTCAATTTCAAAACATCAAGAATATGTACAATTGTAGTTCTGTTAAATTCTTAAAAGACAAACCTATACTCTTTCTTATTTAATTAGAATTAAAAAATCTTTATAAAATCAATTCCCAGCTCCATTTTTACCATTTCCAGGTAGAACTAGTTTTATACTATTTATACAGTCAGTCATCCATAGCCGCCAAGGTTTTTTTTTTTTTGTATAGGCTATCTACCTGTGAGTAAATTGGCTGGGGGTGAAAAGGGTGCAATCTGGTTACTCTCTGGAAAATGAACCCATAACCCGTTATAAGCACTAATCTGTCATCAACCAAGTTCTAGTCTGCAGGTGGTTGGTTAAAGTACCAATTTCATATTATTTGCAAAACAAGTGAGCTTTACAACAATTTTATTATGTGGTTAGGTTGCCATGAGGCCAAGTCAAATTATGCTTACTATCATAGTTGTTTAAAAGTTCACAAACTCCAGTGAACTACAAGTTGATTCTAAGCAACACTTACCAGCTACCACATTCATTCTTGAATCGCTGCTTAACATCTACTTTTAAGGCTCTCCAAATGTTCTTATTTCTATCACGTTGTTGATTAGTCTCAAAGAGAAACGTAATGCTAACTAGATGTGAACTCTTATTATGTACTAATGTGTTATTTAGAAGTCACAGCGCTGTCTTCTCTATGAGCCATGGAAACAGACTCACTTTCATCAAGGTCTGATTATAAAGGAAAAATTTATAAGTGGGTTCAAGTTCACATGGAAATTCTACCTGTATTTCACTGCATTGAGATAATTTTCTAACTACATGTAAGGAAAATTATTTCCAAAACTCAATGTTTATTTCAGTACCGTACAATTGTCAAGCACGTAAAAGCCAATATAAACAACAAAGGAGCTACAAGATGCAATTAGGAGGGCAGACAGTAGTTGTGGATAGATTTAAGAAAAATACTAATATACAGCTTTTATAAATATAAATCCATGCAATCCTATAGTGCTTGTTCCAGGTGGTATTTAACAGAACTAAGTCTTGAAGTTTATTTACAAAAGAACCTAAACATAAGCAAAAGGAATAAGAAATTAAGTTTACATTTACCAAAAAAAAAAAAAAACCAAAGATGTCATACTGGCAAAAATAAACACTTGAAATTCATATTGCATGCCACACCACTATATACAAACCACGGTAGACCCACATATCAGTTGATTTATTATCAGTATCAATTTGCCTTTTAAAGTATCTCTGGAGATGAATTACTGTCTTGTATAAAGGCAAGTGGCTTGGTTAAGAACATCTTTAATGGATTAGAATATATCTCTTCAGGTGACAGGATTTTCTTTTATACGTTAGTCCACACAAACCACCTAGTAAATTAGGCTAAAATTTTGATGGTCTACTTATTGCTCATCGATGATTTCTAGTATATTGAAACTAAAAAATGGAACTACTGCCAGAAGAAATTCTGAAAAGTATCTTAATCTACACGAGGCCAGATGTGTTTCAGAATTAATATTTTCCATATTTTGTAAAAGTAATACAGCTCACATTCTGTCCATTACTGGATGTCCCCAGCTGGACTCGACATCACATAATTGAACATTATGCCAACATATGACAGGATTGAAACTGTGTAGTATGTAATTACTATATATAAACAAGATGATCTTCAAATTTATCTATATCCAGAAAAATAAGATTTTTTTTTTAGCTAGGACTATGAAACAATGCAGGTATTGCTAATCTGTAAAAACGCCCAGAGAAATCCTCAGTTATACTCCTGAGAATTAAGATTTCCAAGACATTAGGGGATAGAGAGAGAAAAACTGATGGGCCAACCACTATGTCCTTTCTTCCTCAAATAGTATTCTTGGAATTCTAACTTGAAACGGACAACAGACAGAAAACAAGGTCGCTCGCTGCTTAGCCCCAGAATGCAGCTTCCTAGTCACCGCCCAAGAGAACGGGGTTGAACCGGTCCTTGAAGCCACGCCCCAAGGAAGTCTCCTGCAGACAATAAGGCCAATAAATGAAGTGTTTCTTCCCTCCCACAATCCAAGTTGCTAATTTTACAAATTCAGTTTAACGAGTACCTTCTAGTGCATCACATCACGACTCAGAATCCAAATATTCCTCAAAGCTAACGTTATTTGGCCGGTAAACACTAGCAGAAAAAATGCCCAAAGTCCACTCGATTTCTCAACTTAAGTCTTAAAAGGAAAGCCCTTTAATAATGCCCTCGATCATCATGGTTACCGGAAAACGCCTATCCAGGCCACCATACCGAATAAACATTTTCAGAACCCAATCAAGCGAAGTTTTCGAGGTTTTCTCCTCAGTATCACTAACTTCAAAAGCAAGAAAAAGAGAAATGTTTGTTAACAAACCAAAATCATTCTTCCACCCTCCACCCCGCAATGACTGGGTGAGGGGGACGACTGCGAGAATGCTAACTAGCTCGCGCGTTCTTGGGAACCGCGGCACAGATGGAGGAAGCGGGAGCTCACCGCTGGACGTCAGCCATTGGCCGGCCCAGAGCCCCGAGCGCCTAGGAGGCTGTAGCCGTGGACCCAGGTCAGCATCGCCCCTTCTGCCCGTTCCCTTTAAGGAGCTCCATCCCCGCCTTGCCTCGTCTTTCTCACAGACGAAACAAAGAAGGAAGGCCGGTTGGGCCCGCACAGGCGAGGCGAGGGCTGCGCTCTGGCCCCGACCTCACGCGCTTCGACGCCGACACGGCCACCACTCCAACGCCGGACTCGACCCCCAGCCTCAACGCTGACTGGACCTCCGACATTGACCCGACCCAAACACTGGCCCTAGCCCGCCGGCCAGTCCGCTCACCGATACTCGTAGTGCTCGTCGAAGTACTTGTCTGAGTAGTAGATCTGCTTGTGGGCCATCCTGCCGGCAGGCGGGCGGCGCGGAGGTGCAGCGACCGGGCAAGAAGAGTGGGTACAGGGGACAAACAGTCCGAGTCGAACCAAGGCAACGTCTGGACTGCGACCAACCGACCGCAGGCCGAACGATCCCGGTTTGAATCCGACAGCCCGCCGCTGATTGGACGGAGGCGCTGACCAATCATCCTTTGCACAAACTGTGGGAAGGCGGGGCTGGCTTTCAGCCTATCATCGCTGCCCTTGCGCGACGTTCACTCCCAAGACCAGCCACTCAGAGGCCTGTTGCGAAGTTGCTGGAAAGAAGAAGTGGATGATTGGCAGGGCGCGGAGGTGGGGAAGTCCCTGACGTAAGGGGCGTGACCAGGAAAGGGCGAAGGAGTTTAGAACGTTCCAGGTCCGCCGAGCCGTTGGGGCTGCGAACCTGCGGGATCGATGAAATATCGCGGTGTTTGGCAAAGCGGGGAGGGCGGCTCGCCGAGCGGCCACCTGTGCGCAAGCGCAGGCTCAAGGCGCTTAATGGGGCTTACGGGGGCCAAGTCCGTGGGAGGTGGGGAAAGCCCGAGGCTTGGGCTAAAGGCGGAGGGAAGTCGGGGGGGAACTGGCCACGTTTGGAGAGTTGGGACGCGCGGAAGCCGAGGTTGTTCCTCGTGTAACTTTTCAGAAGCAGGCCAGAGTGCTGCGTGGGTGGCGGGGCGGGGGCAGAGCCGCAGAGGCCCGACATTAGGTCACACAATCTGTAACTGTCGATACGCATAGTATATGCGTGCCTTTCTATATGGAAAAATGTAAAAAGATTCTTAACGCTTACTATGAGACAATGGGGTTAAAAGTATTTTTAAAAACTTCTTTGGCTCTCAGTATTGAACACAGTTTAAAACAATGTCTATGTAAAAGTTGCTGGAAGAAAATGGGGTTTTTTTTTGTAAGCAACAAAAGATGTCAGTGGTTCTTTTTGTAAGTAACGAGTGATTTTTTTTTTTAAGTATTTTTCACATTTCTCCAAATGAGCAGGTGTTATTTTTGTAGTAACTTGAGCTTAGATTAGTGTTAGTTGCACCATAGTACAGTTGAGAACATAGACGGGCTCAGCTACCCACCCCATCCCGTGTCACACACACCCCCAATACCTGGCGGGCCTTTATCTTCTCTCAGCTTAAGGATTAGTCTTTTGAAAGAGCTTCCTTATACCTTGTGCTCCGGAAGTCTCCGCTTTCCCCATTCCTCTCCCTCAGCCTCCTTCAGGTTTCCAGCCCAGGGTTGCTTGCTTTGTTGCATGCTTGCTGAGATTTTGTCTGCCCCCCGCCCCTAACCCCCACATACGCTATAGCATACTCTACATCTGTACACAACATAGAGTCCCCTGCACATGATAAGCACTACATTTTAAGTAATAAGTGATAGTAATGTATTTTAAATAATGAAGCTTGATTATGTACTGTGATGGTAAAGATGTTAATAAACTGTTAAGGAAGATGGATGAGGAAATTACTAACTTTCTGGCCGAACCTGAAAAAAGCTTCCTAGGAGATATAGTTTTACAGAGATGTATTGTAGAAAATTTCAAACAGAAAAGTACAATAGTATAATGAACTCCCATGTACAATCACAGCTTCAGCAATAAACGTTTTGCCCATCTTGTTTGATCTGTTCCCCTCTTTTGCTAGAATAGCTTTAGAGATCTCAAATATGCCATTTTGCTCTGAAATAATACTTTTATTGTGTATATCTCAAGAAAATTTTAAAAAACATTTAGCACCATGACATTACACTTATAATTTCCCATTATTCTCTGACACCTGTTTTAAATTGATTTCCCCAATTCATAGGTGCCTTTTTATGGTTGATTGGTTTGGACCCACATCCAAACTTGGGCCTACATATTGAATTTGGTTATTGTCTCTTTTAATCTTTAAACAATCCTTTCCCCCTGACACGCCGCCTGTTTAAATATGGATTTATCAGAGAAACCAGGTCTTTTTTGTCTATGTAACATTCTACATTGTGAATTTGGGTAATTGCTTCTTTGCAGTTTAATTTACTTTGTTTTTCATATAATCTGGTTATTTAGGTCTAGGTTAAAACATCAGTTTGTCTAAATCCATTTTGCAAATAAGTGGCAGACTCAGATTTGAGCTCAAACAGTCCAACTCCAGAGTTAGGCCTTTTAACCTATTGTATACTGTCTCCTGTTTTTTCAGTAGAGGGATTGACATTGTGAAGGCATGAAGAAACATGATATATGCAGAGAATGCTGAATGGGTTTGGCTGAGAATATAGAGGTCATGGAAAGGAAAGTTGTGGAAATTGAATCTGGGAGGATGAATATGGGAAACAGAAAAATGGTCCCCAAAGATATCCATGTATGAATCCCTGGAACCTACAAATGTATTACATGACAAAAGGGACTTTGCAGATATGATTAATTTAAGGGTCTTGAAATAGGGAGATTAACCTGGATTATGGTAGTGGTCCCAATAGTATCACAAGGGTCCTTATAAGAGGGAGACAGGAAGGTCAGAGAAGGAGGTGTGATGGAAGCAGAAGTCAGAGTGGCATGACCAGGAACCAAGGAGTATAGGCAGCTTCTAGACGCTCGAAAAAGCAAGGAATGGATTGAGCTCTAGAGTCTCCAGAAGGAACAGTTCTGCCAACACCTTTTTAGCCTGGTAAAACCTATTTTAGACTTCTGACCTCTAAAACTGTCAGATAATAAATTTGTGTGGCTTTAAGTCACTAAGTTTGTGGTAATTTGTTAAAACAGCAGTAGGAAACTAATATAGTGGATTGGGCCAGATTGGGAGGGGATTTTGGACTCTTTGCTAAGAAGTTTGGTCATTTTGATTAATGTAGGGCCAGCTAATGTTCTCAGCAGGGAAGTGGAACAATCAGATGAGATACAACAAAGGTAATGAGAAGAATGTAGAGGATGGACTGAAAGGAGTCTCCTTAACAGGGATCCCCTGTTAGAAAGTTATTGCAGTTGGTAGGATGAGTTTGAGTAGGAAGGGACAGACCTGAAACTTTGAAGCTAGGACCAACTTTTTTTTTTAAGTGGGCCTTTCAAACAGGCCCTGTTCCCTTTGAAATGGGAAGTTTAGGTTTTGATTGGTGTTTACATGGTAAAAAGGAAATTGGGTAAGATTAGAGCATGTGCCAGTTATCACAAATCTCCAACAACATCTGGAACTTCTCTACCTCACTAGCAGTGAGGAGGAAATTTCAGGATTTTCATTAAAAGCTGATTAGCTTTTTTGTTGTTTCTGTAAATGTGCTTGCTGCATGTAGGAGCTCACTGCAGAGCTCTTTTGCACCTTGTCCTACTTTCCTTTTGCTCAACAAATGTAACTGTACTGTTTGTACCCCTAGCAGCTCCTGCTTTTTGTAACAATTTGTATCTGTCGGCAGTGACAGCTCCCACCCTTACCAATGTTACTGCTTGTAGTCTCCTTGGTAGCCGCAACCGTTTGTAATGGTTTGAGTTCAAACTAAACCTGGGAGGATGAATATGGTAAACAGAGAAATGGTCCCCAAAGATATCCATGTATGAATCCCTGGAACCTACAAATGTATTACATGACAAAAGGGACTTTGCAGATATGATTAATTTAAGGGTCTTGAAATAGGGAGATTAACCTGGATTATGGTAGTGGTCCCAGTGGTATCACAAGGGTCCTTATAAGACGGAGCCAGGAGGGTCAGAGAAGGAGGCTCTAAACTGACCAATTAGCTTATGTAAAAATTCTAGTATGTTAGAAATGTTGCAGCTGAGCCCACTGCCCAGATCTTCAGAGCACTAGCTCCTCTGGGACCTCGTAATAAACCTGAGTTCTCTTTTCTCTTGGAGTAACTGCTTGGTGTTTCATTGGGCTGGTTTGGGATTTTTCCACAACAGCAGGCCAGTGTGACAAAAGTCAATGGCAAATTTGACCCATTGGTCTATATTCACTCATTCAGTAATACTTATTGATCAAAGTGCCAGGCTATGTGCTAAGAAAGCCTCACGCCTGGGGATAGCATTGATTCTGCTGCTAATAATAATAATTACCTGCCTAGAAGACACTTTAAAATTTGCATAAACATTTTTTCATGGTCCCATCTGAACCTCCACATTAATCTTGTGAAGTAGGCAATGTGGGAAAAAGTTCAGCTACAAAACCGTCATTGACTAAAATTGCCCAACCTAAACAAGATAAAATTTTAAATGTGCGTTATTTTATAAAAGCCTTATTCCCTGTGTTAATAGAAGTGACTTATGACAGTGAATTCTATGTGTAAGATATATGACCAAATATGTAATTTAAAATGTGCATTCATCTCTTCCCTACTAATAAGGGCACAATGGTCATAAACTAATTTAGAACCAACAGCATGTAGAATAGGGCTAAAGTTACAGCTCTGAACGCTTAGTCTCCAACATATTTTGATTTTCTGCTAATAATTGTGCACAAAGAGACCAGATTGTATATGCCATTTCAGTGACCACACCATTGTTCTTCAATATGTTAGCGTACTTCTGTATATAATTCTTAATTAAAAACATTAATTCCTACCAAACTCTTAGTACTCTTTCTAGTATGTTTTATTCATGTTTGAAAATTACAGAAATAAAGATTTCTCTAATTCTAATTTAAAAGAAATTCACAATATCAGAAGTAAGATGCCTTCTTGCTTCTTAACCAACAACCCTGTATCACAGATTTAACCACAGATAATGATATGGTATATTACCAACATGGACTTTTTCCTATACTTAATTCAGATGTATCACTATCAGAACTAGGGATTCATATGCATATTCTTTATAAAATATTCTACAGCTTGCTTTTTCACTTTCCTTTTGGGATTCCAATAACATGGATGGTCACTTTATAGCTCTTATAGAGGTCTTTAGTGTTTTGTTCAAAGGGTGTTGAAGAATGTCTCCTTATGCCTATACTGGCCCATCCTGGCCTCTTGCTGATTCTTATAAATGTTGGAGTGCCATAGGGCTTAGTCCTCAGACTGCTTCTCCTTTTAGTTCTGTCAATTTTTGCTTCATGGATTCTGCAGCTCTGTTATTTGGTGCATTTAAGATTGCTATGTCTTCTTGGTGACTACACTATTTTACCATTATGTAGTGTTCCTCTTTGTCCTGGTAATTTTCTTTGCTCTGAAATCTACTCTGATATTAATATAGCCACTCCACCTTTCTTTTAATTAGGATTTGTATCCTGTAGCTTTTTCTATCCCTTTACCTTTAACCTACTGTAACACAGGAGCCTCAGGCCTGGAACTTGCACCTGGGCTTTGGATATTACCAAAAAACCACCAGGAGGACAAGAGTGGTGAGACATGCCATTTATTACTCCTGAGGCAGTGAAGCTTCAGCAGCAGCCAGTTGGAGATACAGGAAAAGGCTCCCTGGCTAAAGGCAAGCAATGTTTTTATACACGAGCAGGCCTTGGTGGGGGGGGGGTTGCTCTGAAATCTACTCTGATATTAATATAGCCACTCCACCTTTCTTTTAATTAGGATTTGTATCCTGTAGCTTTTTCTATCCCTTTACCTTTAACCTACTGTAACACAGGAGCCTCAGGCCTGGAACTTGCACCTGGGCTTTGGATATTACCAAAAAACCACCAGGAGGACAAGAGTGGTGAGACATGCCATTTATTACTCCTGAGGCAGTGAAGCTTCAGCAGCAGCCAGTTGGAGATACAGGAAAAGGCTCCCTGGCTAAAGGCAAGCAATGTTTTTATACACGAGCAGGCCTTGGTGGGGGGGGGGGGCAGTTACCTCATTGGGGGAGCAGGCTCCTTCTCAGGCTGATTAAAGCAAAATGTACTGCTTAGTTACAGAAGCAGAGAGTGTCCATGAGAACGGCAGACCAGCCGCCTGCTCAAGCAGAGAAAGCAGGTAATGTCCATGGGAGCAGCAGAAAACGTCCTTGAGAGCAGGCACTGCCGAGAGTTCTTTGTGCACTGTTTTCTCTATGGCTGTGGGCCAGGCAGCCATCTGCCTTCTGAGTACATGGAGGGGCTGTGTTCTGAGTTGACCCTCCACCTACCTATATCATTATATTTGAAGTGAATTTCTTGGAGGCACCATCTAGTTAGATAAAGTTTTTAAATCCATTTTCCCAAGCTTTATCTTTTAATCGATGTTTAAGACTATTTACGCTTAATATAATTATTGATGTTAGGCTGTAAGTCTTCTATTTTATCTTTAGTTTTCTGCCTGGTCTCTGTTTTTCCTTCACGTGCTTCTCCTTTCCTGTCTTTTTGTACTGGCTCAAAAAACCAGAGAAAGACAGAAGACTCCTATATCTATTAAACTGAAGCAGTAGTTAAAAGCCTTCTCCTAAAGAAAACACTAGACCCAAATGGCTTTACGGAAGAGTTTTACCAAGCTTTCAAGTTTTATAAAGAGTTTATTCTACTAGGCAAGAATAATGTTGATTATAAAAAAATGATTTAGTCACACACCGTGATGACATTGTGGTGTGCAACCACTACAGCCACACAGGACCCCGAACCTGGAATTAATGCTGTGCTGCTGGAAATTCTTAATAATTTTATCTTCAAATTTTTGTTTTGTAAGTGAAGTCTGGTAGGAAAAGGGAGCCTGCACTGAGAGTTGAGAGTCTCAGCTCACATGAGGCCCTACCTCTACTCCTCCCCAGGTGGGTTCTCAGTCATGGGCTTCCCAACTCTCTGGTTTCCAGGCCTGACTGTCTGTACCTTGCCACTCACCCTGTACCCCAACCCTGCCACCATCAGGGGCCTGGGCATGGGGAGGGTGGGCATGCACACCCACAGAGTAAAAAAAAAGCTTAAAATAAGGCTCTAGTGTTGATCTCAGACTCACAAATGACTAGAAAAACTTCACATTAAGAATTCTTAATGAGAAAGCAAAATAGAGTAAATGTTTTCAGAGTTCCCTAATTCTATTGCAATATGCCAACTGACTGAGGGAGCCTATTTTTTCTCCTACATTGGGTGAGAAAAAAACCATGTGGTCTTGTCACAAAATGTTCTACATACCACGTGTGTGTGTGTGTGTGGGGAAAACTGGGGATTATTCACCAACTCATTCTATTAGGCAAGAATAATGTTTATTCAAAACCAAATAAGAACAATATAAGAAAGGAAAGTACATTTCCCTGTCACTCAAACGGATACATGTAAACATCCTAAGTGAAATGCTGGCCAACTGCATGCAATTCTTTTCTATAAAAGCTGACATACTATCATATAAATGAAAACATAGTGTAATATTAGAAAAGTTGTTAATGTCATTAACCATATTAACAGTATAAAGGAGAAAAAAATTACCCTCTCCATAGATGCAGAAAAAAAAATTTGATAAAATTTACCACTCTTATAATACAAACTCTTAGTAATCCCGCCACTCACTGATGATACCACTGTTAGTAATTAGGAGTAGGAAGAAACATTGTTAACCTCATAAAGGTATCTGTATAAAGCATATCTACATAATTCTTATGAGGAAACAGAAGCATTCTCTTCAAAGTTTCCTATTACCTCCAATTATATGGAATAATGTGCCAAAAGTCATAGCATGATACAGAGAAGAAATTTAAGATGTAATACTTGGAAAAGGAGAAATAAAACTCATTTGCAACTGATATAATTATCTATATATCTGGTTATAAGATCAATATGCAAAAGTTGATTGCATTTCTATATACCAGAAACAACTAGAAAATGTACTCAAAAAGAAATATTACAGTAGCATCAAATGTCACATACCTAGGAATAAACCTAACAAAAGATACACAAAGACCTGGCAAGCAAAATAATGAAAATTTGAGAGACATAAAAGATCTGAATAAATGGAGAAATATACTATATTCAAGCTTAGGAAGACTCTGTATGGTAAATATATAAGTTCTCTCCAAATTGATCATAGAGTCATTCTAATTCTAATAAAAATAACACAGTCGAGGAACTTATTTAACTGACTCTAAAATATATATGGATGAGAAAAGGGCCAAGAATAGCGAGGACACTTCAATGGACTTTAACAGATCATGATTAATTAGGAAAGAAACTACACTAATTAAGGCAGTGTAGCAGTGGCTTATAAAAATTAAGATAACTTGGTACTAGATACATGAACTGACTACAGGATGTAATAGCCAGCTCGGTATACTATTTATTACAGCTTTGTTATTGTCATAGATATCCTTTAGAGCATTTTGATTCATTTCATTCCCAGTTTGCTAAATGTTTATCATAAATAAATATTGTATTTCATCAAATAGTTTTTATTTTTTACATTTAATAATTTTTTAGAATTATGACTGTAAGTTGTAAATACTGTAAAGAGAAAAAAAGATTAGTAACTGCAGTCTAAAGAATGAGTCAAATGGCAATGTTAAAAATTAAAAATTAAAAATTAAATAGTTGAAATAAAAATTCAACAAGTAAACTAAAGGTATTGTGGGTACAAATGAAGAACACATTAGTGACCTAGAAGATAGGATTGAGTAACAGTCCCAGAAAATATCAGGAAGGGATAAAAAGATGGAAAATGTGAAGTAAAAAGACTAGAAGAAGCTAGAAATGCAACTATCTTTACGAGAGTCCCAAAGGGAGAGGAAAAATAAATATGAGAGGTAATATTTGTACAAATAATGGTTGTGAATTCCCCAGCCTTAAGGAAATATAAAAGACATTAGATTCAAAGGTCTTATAGAGTGCCAATTAGTATGGATAAGAAAAAATATAACCATAGAGAGATTACAGTGCAATTTAAAAACATCAAAGACAAAAGCTTCCAAGGAGAAATTGCAGATCACACCTAGAAAGCAACAAGAATAGACTAACAATGGCAATCTCGAAAGCAGCACTGGACTCAAGAAAAAAACAGGTTACCAATCACAAATTGTTGGATGAAAGAACAAATAAAATCAAGACAACAATTCACAATACAGTTAAGTCCTCACTTAACATCATTGATAGGTTCTTAGAAACTGTGATTTTAAGCGAAACCATCTAAAAAAAAAAACAATTTAACCATAGACTAATTGACATAAAGAAGAGTTAAGTTCCTATGGCATATTTCTGGTCACAAAAACGTCATAAAACTTCTAAATAAAGACCCAAAACACTTATCATATTAAACATTGAAATAAATGTGAGCTATACATACATTTAAAGAAAATTAATAAAAAATAAGCTAATTCTTTTCCCATCCACTTATTCCAGTTCACAGATGTGGGTGGCTGGAGCCTGTCCCAGCAGTTCAGGGCTCAAGGTGGGACACCTTTCCAGCACAGGGAGCACTCACACCCACACCCACACCTGCACTCACACTCACTCAGATCTGGAACAATATAGACATGCCAATTCACCTACCATGCACATCTTTGGGGTGTGAGAGGAAACCAAAGCAGACATAGGGAGAACATGCAAACTCCACACAGATAGTGGCCCCGACCAAGAATTGATTTTTTTTCTCATCAATGTTATAATGAAATGATGTTATTTGAAGACCTACTGAAAATAAAGCAAATTAACTAACAGTACATTTATTGTTGTCTAAAAAAGTGAGGATTAAAAAATGTTTATTGTTAACAATTCACAAAACAAAATGACTAGAATAGGGAGCACTGGAGGGAAGTGAGTGCATGCTAAAGTACTTAATTTAGTTGCTGTTGATAACTTTAGGAAGCTGAAAGAGATTAGGAATCCATCACCAGAATTGTTGGCTACACGGCTACAATCACTTTGTTCCTATTACCATCTGCAGTAGCAAAGTTAGAATGCTTCCAGCACTATAGCTCTTCTTGGGGGTAAATTTTAACTTGTCACAAATACCTTCCATCTTAGTATATATACCCTTTGCAGGGCAACTTCACCACTCCTTCCATCAATGGGAAAAGTCTATTTCTCCACCCTTGGTCTGGTCTTGTGACTTGCTTTCACAAACAGAATATCACTTAAGTGACAATATGTGATTTCTGAGGCTAGTTCTTAAAAGCTTCTGCTTTCTCCCTCTTGATCATCGTGTAAAGAGGCCATGGAGAGAAGAACTAAGTTGCCCAGCCATCAGTTAGCACCAGCTACCAAACATATGAGTAAGATCAAGAAAAATGAGGAAAAGAACTGCCCAAACAACCCTCGGAATCAGAAGGAAAAATAAATCATTGTTCTAAGTTACTAATTTGGGGAGGGGGCAGTTTATTATGCAGCAATAAATAGCTGATATACTCCCCTTTTACCTTTATTCTAAATTCGAATCTCAGAAGTATATCTGATTGGGGAAGACTTCATTACATCCAGAATCACAGCTACAGTGAAATCCATGAAATGTTTTTAGTTTTCCAACCTCTGCTACATTAGAAGAGAGTTGGAGTAGATCACGAACAAGATACAATTTTGAACTATATACTAATTTGAAAATCTAGAAAGGATAGCTCTTTAAGCAAATTGTTCTAGGTACTAGAAAAAGAGAAAAAACAATCTAACTTATTTTATGAGGTTAACATAACCATTACACCAGAGTCAGAAAAAGGGCATAAGAGAATAAGAAAAGCAAAATTAGAGTCATTTCAGTTTAAAATGTAGATGTGAATTTAGCTAAGTAAAGCTAACATTTTATTAAAAATTACATCAAGTAGAGTTTGTCTCAAAAACCCAATGGCAATGAGTTTAATGGCAGTGAGCCAATCTATCAATGTAATTCACACATGATAGACAAAAAGAAAAAGAAGTAATGTCAAGTATGCAGAACATTCGATAAAGTCATACCCTGATTTATAATAAAAACTATCAGAATAGAGGAAAACTATTTTACCCGGTAGAAGTTATGTATCAAAATCCTACAAGCAAACACATATTTAATGGAGCAACTTTAGACACATCCCCTTTAAGACTAGGAATAGTACCAAGATGCCTGCTTTCACCATGTGCAAATATAATCATATCCTATGTGCATAATGATGTGAAAAAGATTGCAAGCATTGCCGTACAGTATCTAAGACTTAACCTAACAATGACTGCACAATATCTCTGTGAAGACAACACAAGAAGATCTATACAAATGGAAAGATACAATACATTTATGGTACCACTAATGTAACATTGTGAGATGTTAATACTCCCCAAATAAATTTATAACTTCATTGCAATCTCAGTAAAAACCAGAGTTTTTTGAGGAAGTTGGAAAACTTATTCTAAAATTTATATGGAGGAATAAAAATCCACAAACAGTTAAGTCAACTTTGGAAATGATGAGGGAACCTGAGAAAAACAAATAAAACAAGGGAACAGAATAAAGAATGTAGAAATAGATCAAGGTATATGTGGGGAATGGATATTTGATAAGCAGGGCACCTTATATCATCGGGGTAAGTATATAGTTGAGAAAATTGTTCCAAAATATGGAGAAAATGTGAACAAAATTAAACTATGAGGTTAAAGATGAAAATGGAGAATATCTTTGTGAACCTGGGGTTACGAGAGGCAGAATATGTACATAAAATAAATGTAAAGCAAGAAAACAGCTGATAGATTTGACTACAAAAAGTAAACATTTCTGTTCAACAGGGACACCTATAGTAAACTACCACATCAGATGAAAGACAAATAATATTTGCAATAAACTTTGTCAGGTACCTGACAGAAGGTATTTGCAATATAATTCCAATACAGAATTAATATCAATATTTTACCAAGAACTTCTACAAAACAGTAAGAAAACCCAGAAATTTGGCAAAAGATACAAATAGGTAATTCACAGAAGGGAAAAATCTGAAAGGCTAACAGTACACGAAGAGATGATCAAACTCATTTGTAATCAAAGAAATACAAATTAAAACAACTATGAGCTGCTTTTATATGTTCATCAGATTGACCCAAATTAGGAAATTAGATATTATGAAATGTTAGTAAGAATATTTGGGCATAGGAACCTACATGATCTATTGGTAGAGTATAAGCTGCTATATCCCTTCTGGTAGAACTTAGTGAAATTAAATATGTGTAATCCCTATGACATGGCAACATACTGGTGGTTCTATATTACCCAAAATATCTCACACAGATTCATAAGGTTCATATGTCTATAGCAACATATATTTATACATGTCTCTATATAGAAACATGATTAGATATAGAAAATGTTAAGAAAAAAAGTTAAAAAATAAAATTAAATCGAAAACAATATCATTTATGTAAATGAAACCAGAATTTTTTTCATACAGAAAATACATAGGAAATAACATTTGTATTATACAAATGTGATATATATGTGTGTGTGCACACACACACACACACACACACACACACACATTCATATCCCCAACCTCTACATATCACACGTGACTATGGTGCCTACATGAAAGAATGAAATGGGAATAGAGATAGCGGATGATGGAGAACAAATACCATAAAGGTGAATTACATGGGCCAATGATAACACTGTTCCGTGAACTGAGAAGTGTGACTAATTCAATTCCCTATCCAACTGGTCCATACAAAAAATTCTTTTTCCGTAAACTGAAGGTTTGGGTATGTAATGTTCTACTGAATTTAAATGATCAAATTGTAACTAAATTATAACTATTATTGTTTTCTGTCAACTTTTCATAGGTGAAAAATTGGATAATGCTAAAGATTTTTATTAGTTATCTAACTATGGAATCTTTCTTATAAAAGTTACTGGAAAATGTGAATGGAAGAAAAGAAGTTGTGAAAAAAAGTCACTTATAAGAGCAGTGTTTCTAAAATCTATTAGGTTCCATAGATCCAAAGAGTCCTAAAGTTCTCTGCCAGACTGTTTATATTTTTTGTTTTAAGTTCATGAACAAATCAATTCTGCATCATATGTATGACTTCTTAATTGATTGCAGAGCCCAGACCTTTTGTTGTTGTTGTTGTTCCTATCAGTCCTCTTTTAATTGTTGTGGGTCTATGAAAATGAACAGAGTTAGATTGAATATGTCAAATCAAAAAAAAAAAAAAAAGAAGAAGAAAAAGAAAAGGTTTTGTGGTCCTTAGAACTGATAAAGAAAAAAACCGCAGTCTCCAAATGGCATCACTTGTGCTAAAAGCCCATGATACCAAATCTAGATTTAATACCTGATCTAATTGCAGTAACCTTAATTAGCCTTAAGCATCCTGAAATTTTCTGGTCAAGCACGAGTCAGGTAATCCGTCACATAGGCCCTCTTCAACCCTCACAGAAAGAAGAGATAATCTCCCGGATTGGACACAGGTAGCAGCTGACCTTGGCCTGCACTGAGCTCCTCCCAAGTGGCCCTAGGACCAACAAATCTGGTGGCCAGCTTCAGACCATACCAGAGCACCACCCAATTAGCATCACAAATGACATTCCCATATGGCAAGCACCTGAGCCCTACTAAAGCAAATCCTGCTCCTTGTGGTAAGTCTCTGAACAACAGCTTGTCTGCTGTAGTCAAGGTCAGTCCTCACAGCCAGTCAGCCTAAGGGTCAATCTCATTCACTGATGTGCCAACAGCAATCAAGGCTCAGCCACAACAGGAAGGCACATTCAATTCATACAAGGGAGAATTCAACTCAGGTGAACAGGGAGATTGCACCACTGGGCCCCCTAGGCCACTCTGCCCAAACTGGAAGATGTAGCAAATCTAACACATAGAAATAAACACAGGGAAGCAGCCAAAGTAGGGAGACAAAAAAATAAAAAATAAAAAAATAAAAACAAAAACAAAAAAACATGTCCCACATGAAAGAACAGGACAAAACTCTAGAAAAAGAACTGAACAAAATGAAGGCAGGCAATCTATCAGAGGCAGAGTTTGAAACACTGGTTATAAGGATGCTCAGTCAACTTAGGGGAAAAAATAAATGATCTCAGTGAGAACTTCAACAAAGAGATAGGAAATATAAAAAAGAAGATAGAAAACACACAAAAGAACAAGTCAGAAATGAGGAATGCAATAACTGAAATAAAGACTACATTAGATGGAATCAACAGCCAATTAGATAAAGCAAAGGATTGAATCAGTGATTTGTAAGATAGTAGAAAACATCCAACTGGAAATGTAAAGAGAAAAAAGAATTTAAAAAATGAGGATAGTTTAAGGCATCTCTAAGACAACATCACATGTAACAACATTTGCATCATAGAGGTATCAAAAAGAGAAGAGAGAGCAAAGGATGGAAAACTTGTTTGAAGATGTAATGTCTGAAAACTTCCCTAACCTGGCAAAAGGAATAAACATACAAGTCCAAGAAATGCAGAGTCCCAAAGAGGATGAACCCAAAGAGGCCCACATCAAGACACATCATAATTCAAATGCCAAAAGTTAAAGACAAAGAGAGAATCTTAAAAGCAGTATGAGAAAAGCAGTTAGTGACCTATAAGGGAGATCTCATAGACTGTCAGCTGTTTTCTCAACAGAAACTTTGTAAGCTGGGAGGGATTGGCATGAAATATTCAAAGTGATGGAAAGCAACCAAGGTACTCTACCCAGCAAGGCTCTCCTTGAGAATGGAAGGCGAGATAAAGAACTGCCCAAACAAGAAAAAGCTGAAGGAGTTCATCACCACCAAGAAATGTTAAAGGGACTTTTTATGAAGAAAAATAAATAAATAAATAATATGAATAAGAAAATGTTGCAAAGAAAAAAATTCTCACCGACACAGGCAAACACATAGTGAAAGCGGTGGATCAACCAACACTAAAGCTAGTAAGTACAAAAGTTAAAAGGTAAAAATATGAATGAAGAAGGGCCCGGTTGGGACCCCCATAGTAGAAGCCTCACAGCATACGCTGCTTAACTTTTCCTTGCTCTGTAGCTTAACGGTAGATTGTCTCAGTAGCTTGGAACGTCCTCTGCCATAGAAAATTGCCCTGAAACTTATGATTAATACTTTTATGCTTACTGATCACAATCCTTCTGGTTTAGCATTCTTTTCACACTACTCTCATCTTTGTTCCTGGGTTGCTGATGCCACCAGAGGACCACGTTGCCTGAGGAATAGCTCTGTGAAGCATAACAGGCCCCCCCAGAACCAACATGTAGACTCTGGAACAATGCCCAGACTTTCCCTTAAATACCGTAAGCTGGACTGAGCAGATACAGCAGTTTTGAAGGTGTTAACCTGCTGCCCTCTCAGATTACAAGTGCTCTGACAATAAGTGCTTAATTTAATTAGCCCAACTCCTATGTCAGTCTATTGGCTGAGCCGCACAGGCAGCACGAGCCCCAGACTCAGTTGCCCTTTAGTTTCAGGAAGATCATGTGTAATTACAATAGTAAATTAAGTGATACACACAAACACACATAAAAGAAGTAAAAAAATAATGACAAAAACATAAACATGGAGGGAGTGAATAAAAATGGTAGTGATTTTAGAATGTGTTCAAACTTCAGTGGCCATTAACTTAAAATAGACTGCTACAAACATAGCTTGGTATACATGAAGCACATGGTAAACACAAATCAAAAAGCTATAAGAGATATACAAGAAATAAAGTGAAAGGTATCCAAACATAACACTATGGAAATTCATCAACATACAAGAGAAGAGACAAAAAGAATAAGAAAGGAACAGAGAGGAACTACAAAAACAACCGAAGAAGAATTAATAAAATGGCAATGATTGCATACCTATCAATAATTACTTTAAATGTAAATGGATTAAATGCTCCAATAAAAATACAAATAGATAAAGAAGTGGTACATATATACAATGGAATATTACTTGGCCATAAAGAAAAAAAATGAAATCTTGCTATCTGCTATAACGCAGATGGACCTATAGGATATTACGCTAAGTGAAATAAGATAAATACCATATGATTTCACTTACACGTGGAAACTAAAAAAAACAAAATAAACAAACAAAACAGAAAGAAACTTATTGATACAGAGAACAAACTGAAGGTTGCCTGACAGGAGGGGAGTTGGGGGGCTGGGTGAACACAATAAGAGGATTAAAAAGTAAAAATTGGCAGTTACAAAACAGTCATAGGGATGTGAAGTATAGCTTAGGAAATTTAATCGATAATATTGTAATAATTAAATATTGTGACAGATGGGTGCAAGACTCATCAGGGGGATAATTTTTTGAGTTACGTGTCTAACTAGTATGTTGTACACCTGAAACTAATATAATATTGAATGTCATCTGTAGTTTAAAATTTTTTTAAAAAGACAGAAGAGGCAATCTACATAATAAAAACCCTTCCCTTTCTCTTTCCTCAAAGAAAAGATGTCCTAGCCTCCAAATAATCTTTTCTTTTCTTTTGCTAATAGCTTTCTTGCTCTACTCTTCTCCCCATAAAATCCTCCCATTTTATAAAACTCTTGGGGGCATATTTCTAGTTGCTAGATGGGATGCTGCCAGATTCATAAATTGTTTAATAAAGCCAATTAGATCTTTAAATTTACTCGGTTCAATTTTTTTAAAACAATAAATTAGTAAAGAAGTTGTCTTTTGTTTCTGATCATCATTTCTAGCATGTGTGTGTGTGTTTGGCGGGTATCCCCTCACACCACCAAGCAATTCTGCAACACCAGCTAGGTGTCCAAAATTCAACCCAGCTCTGACACTACCCTGATATAGGGTCAGATTCTGTAGGTTAAGGGCTCAATCTCATAAGACTGTCTCCCTATCCCCACCGCCCCACACTTTGGATGCCACTTAAAAGCCCAAGTTGTTACCTGTGCTTATGGATGACCAGCTCCATGTTAAAGGTTCCAACTACTCCCTCTAACTCAAGATGCCAATTACAAGTCCGACTGGCTATAGATCAGAGGTTCCCACAACTCCCTCTTCGGGTTCAATTAATTTACTATAGCAGCCCACAGAACTCAGAGACATTTTACCTACTAGCTCACTGGTTTATTACAAAGAATAAAACTTAGGAACAGCTAGATGAAAAGATGCATAGGACAAGGTATGGGGAAAGGGCACAGAGCTTCCACGCTCTCTCGAGTACCATGCTCCCTGAATTTCCACATATCCGCCAACCTGGAAGCTCTCTGAACCTTGTCATTTTGGGTTTTTGTGGAGGCTTCATTACATAAACACGATGGATTAAATCATTCGCCCTTGGTGACTGTCAGCCTTCAGCCCCTCTCCCCTCCCAGGAGGTCTGGGGGTGGGACTGAAAGTTTTAACACTCTAATCATAATTGTTCTCATGGCAAGCAGCCCCATCCTTACTTTAGGTCCAAAAGTCACCTCATTAACATAACAAAATACAACTTTATCACTCTCAACTCCTAGGAAATTCTAAGGGTTTTAGGAGTTCTGTGCCAGAAATAAGATGGAGACCAAATATATGTTTTTATTATGGATAAAAAAGGGGCCACATACTAAACCTAACAAGCTCAGGGGAGGCCTGCATGGTGGGTCTTACAAACCCAGAGACCAAAAGTAACCACATAGGATGGTTTGAATATAAAAATTCCTAGTTAAAAGTAGGTCATGGCGGGTACTCACATGTCCTAGGCCTGTAGCTTCCTTGACAAAGGTCAATCTTTACCTTAAGTGAGCTTATCTATTGTCTTTTTTCATCTAAGATAACATATCTTTGAAATGTCAGAGCAAATCTTTTCTAGACCTCTCAAGGCATAACCGCTGGCACCAGAGCAGGAGACCACACAACCCTTTATTGTTATTGTGTTACCGAACACCATTTCTATGTGCTGTAAATGTTAATTATTAACTATCTTGTACCCACCAATGTAAAAGAAGTATATGTCTCTTTTTACCTTTACACAGTCCCAGAGACTTCCCGACTTTGCTTTCTCTCACCTCCTTAATCTACCACTAATGGATTTTACACAACTCTCTTTACATCTCCTTTGATTCTAATGTGTAAAATAAGCTGCAAAACTGCCATTCTCCAGAGCATTTTCTCAATCCGTTGACATTTTCCTTCCAAGCAATTATAATCAGTTTGGCTCAAATAAACTCATAAAAATTCTCTACAGGTTTGGATGTTTTTATGTTAACATTATTATAAATCACAATGTCACAATTTGAAGTAGCAAAAAGCCCAGTGGGGTTGGTAAGTCACTCTGGCCTCAAAAGAGCCCATCTTTTAAGATTCTCTATCATATTGGTGTTGATAGTCATGATTGGTTTCAATAAAACATTATCCATCACATTCAATTTAAGTTAATTTAATTTGTAATTAAACTGGTTAGTTTGCATATAATTAACAATTTTGTTGTTTTTAATTGTTTAAAATATATAAGACTTATTCTATTTTTGTATGTATTTAAGTAACATTCTAATAAAAATGTGAGTTTTCCCCCCAGTGTCATGGATATAAAGTTAACCCTGGGGATTGGAGAGATTTATTTCCCTTTAAAGGTGATCTGTACACTTTTTGTGAAGTTTGAAAATCTCCACTAGTATGTGGGGGTGCCTCCTCAGGCCTGCAGTGCCTCAAAGCTCCTGGGATGCCTTTCACCTCCTAGTCTGGTGGGCAGCACCTCCTGAAGGGCTGTGTGCACCGGTGCTGGCTGCCTCCTGAGTTGCCTCATGTATAGCTTCCCTCAGGAGGGAAAAATTTCAAGTCCTAATAATCAGAGATTTATTTGGTGAAAGAGTAAAGTTTTAGAAGAACACAAACATTTGAGAGTTGAGGAGCTGACTCCATTTAATTAAATTATTTTCCTAAAGGCCACTGCTGAAACACATTGCACTGATGGAGGTTTTAATTTGGAGGTGGAGGAGGAGGAGGGGATAAATTAATATCACCTGGAGTAGAGGGCGCACTACCCCAGTAAATCTCATGCAAAGAGTAATTATACATCTGAAGCTTCCAGAGGGAAGAGTAAGAATTTGCCAAACAGGAAGGAAATTCTGGACCAATGTTACCTTGAAAAAACTCAAAAGATGTAATAATCCTGGGCTAGGAGCAGCAGACTGCAGTCAAGGTGCTGTGAAGTTCTTCAGAACCAGGAGGGGACTGACGTTGTTGTTCATTTATCTGAGCTTTGTGAGGTGCTGGATGAGGCTGAGCTGCCGTCGTGCATCTGGGAATCCATGGCTTAGATGTAGTGATGTTTCCCTTTCTGATTCTATTAAATATTTAGGGAAGTAATTTTTGTATGCCAAGTTATATGCAGAAAGTTTTTATCTTGTTCTGACAGTTTGGTATAATGTGTAATAATTTCCCACACAAATTACTGATTAATTACAAAGGGGAAAATCATAATTATAAAGAGGAAAAATTGGACAACGCCTTAGCCAAGTAATACATATCACCCATGTAGAGCAGGAGGTGATCACGTGCTTTCATATGTATGCCCTGAGGTCACACCACCACTGAAGCCACAAAGGTATAACATAAATCTAACAGTGAGGAGACCTCAAACAGAAATGGAGGGATGGTCTATGAAATAAACAGACAATTGTAGTATTAAAAGATGTCAACAATGTGAAAGACAAAGGCTGAGGAACAGTTTCAGATTAAAGGAGGCAAGAGGGACATGACAATTAAATGCAGCATGTGATCCTATACCAGGAAAAAGAAAAATTGCTATAAAGGACATTTTTGAGACATTTAAAGAATGGTAGATTATAAAAAGTGTCAATGTTAAATTTTCTGAATTTGTAAGTGTGCTGTGTTAGGGAAAAGAATATTTTCATGCTTAAGAAATACATACCTCATCATTAAGAGTAAAGGAGCACGATGTCTGCAGCCTGCTCTCAGATGGTTCAAAAATGTGATTGTATTACTCTACGTATGTCTATATATCTCAGGAGTCCCCAACCCCTGGGCCGCAGAGCAGTACAAGTCCTTGGCCTGTTAGGAGCTAGGCTGCTCAGCAGGAGGTGAGGAGTAGGTCATTGAGCAAAGCTTCAACTGTATTGGCAGCCGCTCCCCAACGCTAGCATCATCGCCTCAGCTCCATCTCAGATCATCAGGCATTAGATTCTCATAGGAGCACCGGTCACTGGTGCCAAAAAATTTGAGGACCACTGAATATCTTACATATTACATGTACATTTTATATATAAAACACTATATGTGTATATACACAAATGTAGTATATTTCCTCAAAATGAGGACATATTCTTACATGGGTTTGTGAGTATATAGAGAAAAAGACAGAAAAAATGATTGAACATATGTGGCAGAATGTGAAAAACTGGTGAATCTCAAGTAAAGAGTACACAAAAGTTCTTTGTACTGTTCTGTAAATTTTTCTGTAAACTTTTCTGTAAATTTGAAATTATTTCAAAGTAAAACGTTTAAAAATATCAGTATGAATTACAAATTTAAACACAGTTTTATAAAAAAAAGTTGCCGGATGTGCCACTAGGAGTTCCTACATCAAAACTGGCATAGATTTTTGGGGCTTTATCACTGAAGTATGTGGCAAGTGTACCCTGGACAGGATCCAGGTCTTTAGGCCCTGTCTTCTGTTATCAATGGAAGCTGAAAAATGCTGCTGCACTTTCTGTTTTTACACTTGAAGGTAGAGCTCACAAAATCTCCCTGCTGCCTCAGAATAGTTTAAATCTAATAAGAAATGAGGAGGCCACAGGACAGAATGGTGTGGGTCCCCTCCTTCCTGTCCGGGTGGACCCCTCTGAGGACCCTTAGTAACCTTCTGACTGCCAGAGCCCCAGGCTGGGCAGCCCATGTTTCAGTGATTGCCCAAGGAAACTGAGAGAAGTGCTACAACCTGGCCCAGGCTAGGGAGACAGCACTGACTGTGAACGTGTCAACTACTTGTCCTATACTGCTTGGGCCTGCAATCTGCATTCACTCAGGGGACATACAGACATGGAGAATGCACTCTGGCCCATAAATGGTTCCGATCACTATCTCAGGCTGACTGAAATACACGGACACCTGTCATTTTGGCTCCCAGCATCCCTTCCTTTGAGGAGCTGTCTATTTGATACATGTTGGCTTTGGAAACTGGGACCTTGTCCCTCAGCTCCCTGGAAAGCACTTGGCCCCATCTGAGCAAGTTGTCTTCTCTTCTGGATGTCTGAATGTTAATAGGGACTGAATGCAGCTGAA
The DNA here is from genome assembly GCF_000325575.1 of Pteropus alecto. NCBI lineage: Eukaryota > Metazoa > Chordata > Mammalia > Chiroptera > Pteropodidae > Pteropus > Pteropus alecto. The sequence continues at coordinate 882,012 of NW_006443128.1, forward strand.
GCCAAGTCATCCTGTGACAGTGTCCCCAAGAAGTGAGGGAGAAAGTTAATCATTTATATGTTGGTTTTAACACAGAGATTGTGTATAACATGAGGGCAAGATCAGAGACTTATTTTTGTCTCTCCAGGGACAACACAATGCCTGGTTTGTAGTTGATACTGAGTAGCTCCTGTTTTTTCTTTGCTTAATCCTTGGCGAATTCATTTGTCTGTTATTTGTGTCATCTATGCTTTTTCCTTTTATGCTACTTGTGATCAGCAGGGACAGAAAACCAAATGAGAAGAATCGGCATGCTCTGAGGATGATTTTGAGAGACTGATGAGGTCAAGCGCAAGAATTTTGTGCTATTTATTTTCACTGTCCAGATGCTTTTTACTCTGAGTTTCCACCAGCATGCTGCTTCATTGAGATTTGCAAGACTAGAAACTGCCCCAAAGGTGGATTATTGCTGGGACTCCTTTAGAACTGGAGAGAGATGATTTGGGCCTGAAGGTGTTCTACAGAGCAGCCATGTGAGAGAGGTGCCTATGGGAAGAATGACTATCTCCTTGCTGAAACCCTTGAAGGCACTGCCCTTTCTCCATGTGGCATTAATGGAAAATCAGCTCTCTGAGAGGCAGGGCAGGTGGGCAGCATTTGAGTTCGGCCTTGGCAGATTTCCTCCCCAGGTGATGTTGGTTGTTTATAGTTAAAGTTGTTTGTGCTTTTCAGGTAGCAGCTGTAGAATAGTCCAAAATAAGCTGGCCCCAAACACAATTCTGGAGACCAAGAAAAAGAAAGTAGAAATGGTTTATAAAGACAAAACCTTAATTCCTATTTGTAATCATTATATAGTATTTTAAATTACATATATCTTAAAATTTATTTACGCTTAGGCAATGCTCTCTAAATCCGTTTTTGTGTTTTAAAGTCCACTGCTATATAATATGCCAATATATGTGGCATTACTCTGTGCTGTAGTTACGCATAATAAAGTCATTATTGCTAACTTACTTTGTTGTGCTTTTATGGTTTACTCTTCCCGAGTGTCCAGTGAAGCTTTACTTCTAAAAATACCTACCAGGAAACTGCTGGAGTGAGGAATGTCAGCCAGGTGTGAGAGGAAGACAGTGGCAGGCAGCTTCCAGCCTGGCTTGTTGGAGAGGAATTCATGCATGAGACCTGGATCACCACATCTGCCCAGTGACTTTTCATCTGTGTGCCAGAGAAAACCAGGATCAAGGACAGATAAACGTAATGTCTAGCTCTTCAGGTCCAAGTGAAACCCCGGTTCTGCAGAGAGGACAGATGCCTGTGCTGTTTTACATGTGATGGTTCTCGGAGGCAGCTGTTCACTTTTCAGATGAGGCTATAAGGGCACTTAATTGCAAATCCTCAGAACCTGTGGACACCTTCCATAGAGAAGAAGCATGTTGGATAGAGGTCTCTCCAGACACACCCCCAGCATGGCAGTTTGCCTAGAAAGATGTCTTTTGTGGGGGAGGGGCTGTCTAAGAATCAGTTATGGTCTGAAGACTAGGAGTCCCTGAGGTGTAGCCCTAGCATGCCCCCAAGCCTTTGGAAGACTTGTTATAAACACAGATTCCTGGACCCACCTCAGGGATTCTGGTTCACAGAGCCGCCAGACCAGCATTCTTAAGCTCCCCCTGTGATTTCGAGGCCTATTGTTCACACTGTGAGAAATTCCCTCGGCGTGAGCTAAGGGGGTAACTTTGCAACCTGTACTCAAGACCTTTCTAGCAAGCCTAGTATTGGCCTTGGAATTGACAAACAGTAGGTAGAGAAGGGAAACTGGAGGGCTCAGATTCCTTTTGCAGTGTCAGCTGTCAGTGTAGACTGGTAACTTACAATCTGCCTGTGTGTCTTCTCCCTGCTACTGACTCTTCCTGATTTCAGCAGGCAAGTGCACATCCTGCTGGCCTCAGGGTCTTTCTCTTCTCTCCTCTCTTCTCATGGACTGAACAATACAAGCAATGGTCAGAAATATTTTGCTGGCCTCTAACACACTTCCAGCAACACAAGAGCAATCACAAGGCTCTTCCATACACGAGGGTGGTGGGGGAGGTGAACAATACAAGCAATGGTCAGAAATATTTTGCTGGCCGCCTCTAACATTCCAGCAACACAAGAGCAATCACAAGGCTCTTCCATACACGAGGGTGGTGGGGGAGGGTCGGGGAAGTGGGAGGGTGGGCGGGTTTCTGATTGCACATGCTTGCATTTTAAGTCATCTGATAGAGATTGAATATTTCTGTTAAGTATTTGATGCCTTTATCAAGTCATTCTAACAAATGTAAATAGAAGGTCAGTGAACCCCTTCCCAACCTAGATGACTTCCATAGCTTAGCCAGTGTCATCAGCATAATCACTTCCTTTGACAGTGCTCTCACGTCCAATTTCAAGGAAAAATATAAATGCTGAAGAATATTTCTTTTGAAAATAAAACATGAAAAACTCAATATTTTGAGTTCTTATCAGGAATATGTAATGTAAAAGAAACACAGGAATACACTTATTTTAGGAATCAAAGTGACTTCAAGTGGGAAGTTTCTAACCCTGCCAGCAATGAGTCATGCATGCAGTGTTTGTAACACATATTTCTGCGATGACATTTAAAATTAAAAACACTACCTGCCGAATGTGATATAATCCTTTTTTTTTTTTTTTTACAATATGTTACATGTATATTTTAAGTGCTAAGGCAAATACAAATGGTTATTGCTAAGATAGGTTAACTCTGCTAATTCAAATAACTTTTCACAGTGTTATAGAATAACAGCAAGTTTAATTCTGTTTTCAGAGGAATCTTTTATGTTTAAAAATATTTTAATATTATTTAAGTTACTTTTAACAATTATTCCGGAAGATAATTCTAGATAAGTACATAAGGTGATTAGAGTTAAGGGGTTTCCCAGGATGGTCACTTTTAGTGCTATAATAAGAACAGCCCCCAGGGCCAACTGGGCCAAGTTGGTCATCCTACATGCAGGTGAGAGGCTGGGTGGATGCTGGGCTCCCAATTCATTGTCTGCGGACATCTGTCGCCTTCCCGAGGATTCATGCCAGGGGCCTGCCATAGGGACATGTGGGTAAGAAAGACCTCATTAACAATGGTCTTTCAGCTTCCATCTACTGGGCAGTCAGATGGTGAGTACAGAAACAGTCTCAGTGATTCAAGTGAGATGAATGGTCAAAGGAGAACCAACCTGGTGATGTGACTGATGGACAGATGGGCAAGTGCTTTAGAGCTGAGGAGTGTCCTCGAGCTGACACCTGCATGAGAGAAAGCAGACAGCTGGAGATCAGGGAGGGCAGAGCACAGTATGAGAACTGGGGGACCTAGGTGGCCCAGGGTTGTGGAACTTAATGAAGAGTTTGGGTTTATTTAGATACAATGGGAAACAATTGGGAGGTGACCTGGTGGGGTTTGTGTTTTACTAGGTGATGTTGACCTCACATGAGTTCATTGGATGGCTAAGGGACTCAGAAAATTTCAAGGACCATGCTTTGCCTGAGACATGCCCATAGCAACCCACAGAAAATGCACATTCTTCGAAAGAAATAGTATGGTTCTTCTACACTAACAGAAAGAAAAACCTACTTTTCACAAGAAGGTATTTCCAGCTCTCATGAAGGAGATATTTAAGGGGCATCCTTGAGTGGTTTGAGGAAAGTCTGCTCTGAAGCAGAAGACACTGAACTAACCCATCAACACTCACCTTCTAAAGCCTTTTATAAAATGTTTTTGTGGTGAAATCTTGATCTTGTTTCCTTCTCCTCTCATCCTCTGCGATTCTGGCAATAGCCACGAGAGGGCTTGCCGCTCCTCTTGTTTATAAGCAGTGGCTTCAGAGATAGCAGTTTCTCTTTTCTTTTTGTTTGTAGACAGTGGTAAAGAAATGTTAACATCTGGCTCTGAAGGGTGGAAGAAGTCCTAGCATCATTTGCCCATTTCCTCGGTATAAATACTCCTGGTGCCAGATTGCAAGCTCCAATTGTTTAGCAACAGAATCACAGGATTCCTAACAGCTAAGCATGGGGCCAGATCCAGTGAGTGGCTGGTCATAAGGTGCAGGGAGTGGCTGGGCTGGGGTGGAAGACTGGCCACTCTCAGGAGCAGAGCCCTGACCAGTAGCCAGTAATAGAAAAGTGTTATCTAGAAATGTGGGCTTTTCTCATATATACCTATTAAACTAGCAACTAAAGTAGGAAAAAACAAACAAACAAAAAAACCAAAAAAAACCCTAGTTAACAGGCAGCAGGAAAGTAGAAAATAAGAGAATAACTTTTTTGAATTCAGTATTAAAGATACTAAAAAGTATGATGTGTCCTTCCTAGGAGTAAGCACTACTGAAATCCTGGATCATGTCCACCAAGGAAACACTACACTATTTTAACTTGTCATAATTAGGCTTACCTTACACTTTGTGTTAGTGGTTCAACATGCAGCCAAATCCACAGAAGAACTTCAGAGAGTGAAATATCTAATGTTGCTGTATGACACACATTTGGTATTGTGGTGAGAATACAATGTTTTCAGTATGCTTGGGTGAAAAGGAAAATCTTTTAATTCTTTGATTTTCTAATAATTTGACCTTGTTAATTAGGTTCATGTAAAATTTAAAAGTGAAAATAGAAATATAAAAATGAAGGGAAGAATACTGGAGCAAAAGAAAGAAGTAATTAATTTCATTGTTCACAAAACAGCATACTGCTTTTGAAAATAGAAGTCGGCCTGTGTGGCACTTAAGAGTGTGACCCAGCATAATAAAATTGTGAAAAAAATAAAGATGGTGGGGCAGACTGACATCACAATGAATGGTTCAGAGCGTAGCCTCCCAAGGTGGGGCCCAGGAGAGCAGCAGCAGTAGCTGGGAACTTTCTAGAAATGCACATTCTCAGGCTCACCCCAGATTTGCTGCATGAGAAGCTGTGAGGTGGGCCCAGCAGTTCGTGTTTGAACAAGCCCTCCTGGGAATCTGAGAATGACTGGGTCTCTAGGAATCTTATTCCTCGGAGCTGAATATTTATTCCCCCTCCTCCTGACTGTCCTGAAGCCTGGGCCTATGTTTTAAAAACAAGAGTTTCTTCTCCTACCTATTCTTTTTAATATAAAATTGCCTTATGAACTTGCATTATAAATCTTAGATGCAAAAGACAATATTTAATGTATGTGCAAAATTAAAAGAAGAAGAATAAAATCAGCACTCAATATAGGAACTAGAATATTATTAATACGACTTCCTGATGCACCTCAAAGCAATTGTTTCCTGAGCTAGAGGGCATTGGGCAGTAAGGTACTATTAAATTAATGTTTCTCTATTTTATTACTTTAGAGTCTGTAGCATTAGTAAGACTTAAGCCACTTCAAGAATGAAATATAACTTTAACTTCCAATTTGTGTTCTCATTTATAGTGTCCTCATCCTTACTGATGTTCTATATGAGTCAGTTCCTTAAAATTTTTCATTTTTGTAAATTTCAGAGTCCACATTACTGGTTAGTTTCAAATTTGCAACATCAGTTTTAATTATCTACAACTTCCAATTTTGTCATAATTCATAATATCCTTATTAAAATTCTATGATTCAGCCCTTCCTTTTTCTTTCTTTGATTCTTGGTGTTTTATTTGGGGAGGGGGGTGGGTAAAAATGTCTCGTGCTTAGGCAAAGATTGATTAAATTAACTATACAGGCATTAAAAGTTAATGCCTTTTTGTTTCATTTTTACCCACATATCAGGAGTTACCATGGTTACTGAGAAGGGTCCAGGTAGTGCCAACTTGCAGATGTGCAAATACATTTTCCCTGGCTCAATCTCTCAGTTACTTCAACATTACAGTAACTTGTTTAAGGGAAAGTATTTTTTTCTCTCTCTTAGATTAATTTGGGGGAACTTATTATCTCTTATTGCACACCCTTGACTCACCCAGCTCGCCATGCACAAAGGCACTGTTATAGCTGCAGGGGCAGACTAGGTTGACTCACACAGAGAACTTACAAGAATGACGATCCTTTCCTCTCTAGCTATTTATTATTTATTTTTCATCAGTAATCATCTCATTTTGGTGGTAAGATCGAACCACGTTCTCTCAGTTTTTATAATCTCAGTGGGGTCTTAGAATTGCTTTGATTTGCAAGCAACAGACACCAACTACAGAAATCAATGTTTCATGGAACCTGAGTGTTGGGTTTGGCTAGAACTGAGGACCTAAATGCTTCAGAACTTTGTTTACTCTTTGTTGTTTTCTGTGATTCTCTTGGTTCTTGTGGTTCTGGTAAAATGTACATGACATAAAGTTTACCATTTAAACCACTTTAAGTGTACAGTTCGGTGACATTAAGTATATTCACATTATTGTGTAGCCATCGCCACCCTCCATCTTCAGAATTTCTTCTCTTCCCGAATTGAAATTTTGTGTCCGTTACACAATAACTCGTAATTTCCCTCTCCCTCTGCCCCTGGTAACCATTCTTCTACTTTCAGCCTCTATAAGTTTGACTGCTCTAAGTACCTCATACAAGTGGAATCATAAAATATTTGAATTTTTGTGTCTGGCTTACTTCACTTAATGTTTTTAAGTTTATCCATGTTGTAGTATGTGTCAGAATTTTTCTCTTTTTTAGAGTGAGTAATGGTCCATTGGATGGATTATACCACATTTTCTTTATCAAGTTCTCCCATTGATGGATGCTTGGGGTACTTCCACCTTTTGGCTATTGTGTATAACGCTGCTATGAATGTGGGTATATAAATATCTGTTCAAGTCCTTGCTTTCATTTCTTTTGGGTGTTCACCCAGAAGTGGAATTGCTAGATCATAGGGTGATAGCATTTTAATTTTTTGAGAAATCACCATCCTGTTTTCCATAGTACCTGCATCATTTTACATTCCCACAAGCAGTGCACAAGAGTTGTTTTTTCCCCACATTATTGACAATACTTTGTTATTTTCTGTTTTTGTTTGTTTGTTTGTTTGTTTGTTTTTTGTTTTTCTGATAATAGCCATCCTAATTGGTGTCTGAAATGGTATCTTATCCTGATTTTGATTTGCATTCTCCTAAAGATTAGTGATATTGAGCATCTTTTCATGTGCTTATTGGCCATCTGTATATCTTCTCTGGAGATATCTATTTAAGTCCTTTCCCATTTTTCAATGGAGTTGTTAGTTTTTTTGTTGTTGAATTATTGGGTTTCTCTATATATTCTGGATATTTATCTCTTATCACATATATCATTTGCAAATATGTTCTCCCATTCCATGGGTTGCCTTTTTACTCTGTTGATTGTATCCTTTGATGCACAAAAGTTTTTAATTTTGATGAAATTCAATTTATCTATTTTTTTCTTTTGTTGTCTGCACTTTTGGTGTCATATCCAAGAAACATTGTCAAATCCAATGTCATAAAACTTTTATTCTATGTTTTCTTCTAAGAGTTTTATAGTTTTAACTCTTACATTTAAGTCTGATCCATTTTGAGTTAATTTTGTATATGGTGTAAGGTAAGGGTCCAACTTCATTTTTTTATGTGAATATGCTGTTGGAAAACAACAACATTTGTTGAAGGGACTGTACTTTTCCTGACTCTTGTCTTCTTTAAAGACAAACTTTTTCTGCATCTTGAGTCCACATAAGAGAAAGCAGGGCTCTGTAGGGTACATCTATGGGTCTAGTCATAAGACAAGTACTACCATTCTTTCTTGTTTCAGTTCCAAATATTGATACTTCGATGGACTACTTATTGACCTAGAAGCCAGAGTGTGGAAATCCCTTGACTATTAGGGACTCAGTGATAATAACATTAATTCAATAAATATTTATAAAGCACTTCTCCAGTATGTGGTACTATTCTAGACACACAGATAGGGTAGCTTCTGAGAGTGGGAGTTGGAAAGACAACCCCATAATGTTCACTACAACATGTAAATATCTATACTAAACAGTATGCCACTCATATATATGCCAAGAACCTTTAATAGACACTGTCATATTCTAATTATACATTGTTTTTTAAAAAAGAGCATTTATTTGACAGATAAATTTATCCAGATTGTATTTTAATTACATAAACACTATTTTTAAATGAGAACAACTTTTACGAGGTAGAATAAAATAAGTTTTAATAAAGGTAAAAGCAAAATGATTGGGTATCACAGAACAGTTAATTTTGAGAGAAATCGAATTTGGCTGGAGAAGTCACAAAGATGAGAGCATTTTAGTAGGACTCCTGGTGATTCATGGGGCCATGAAAGGCAAGGAAGAGCAGGAGACCATTTCTACCTGAGAGAACCACTTGAGCAGAGAAAGAGGTGGATACCTGAGGAGGATGGTGTGTTTGGGATACTTGTGTCTTTGCCCAATGCAGTGTGCACACATTTCTTTGAGACATTCTTGAAGGATCCCCAGGATGGCTCAATAGGTAATCCCAGGGAACACTGCTCTCTCTGAAGAAGTAGTGCTCTCATAACTGTGGTGTGCTTTAGAGGGATGGTAACTTTTCAGTTGTTATAGTATTATACATTCAGCATGATAGCTGAAATGTTGGGCTTTGCATTAAGACCTGGGTAAGAATTTTGTTTCCACCACCACATATGACGTTAGGTAAGTTATTTAATTTTTCTGAGTCATAGTTTCCACAACTGTGAAGTAAACATTAGAATCAGTCTCCTAAATTTCCAGAGAGATGTTTTATTTTTCTTTTAAAAATACAAATAATTTATTTTGCTCCCAAATAAGGAATTGGGCAGAATTTGGCCATCTCTACTCCATGCGATGTAGGCTGGGGCTGAGTAATTGGGTGCATTACGATGGTTGACACTGTGGTGCTGGCTGTTGGTTGGTAACTCAGCTGGAGCTTGTCTGGGGCTTTAATTCCTCTTCATGTGGGCCTCCACAATGCTGATTGGGCTTCCCTATATCATGGCGGTTGGGTTTCAAGAGCAAGTTTCCTGAGAAAGGGAAAGTTTGTCTCTCTTCCTGATTCCCCCTATTCCAGGCCATCCTTCTTCTATTGCTCTCCTACTCCCCCAACTCGGAGCACACAATCAGTAAAATGATTTCAGAGTTTCTGGTCACTCGGCTTTTATGAATACGTTCCTCCCTGTTCTGAGGCCTAATCTGGTATTATTTTGTTCTTAGCTCTCTGCTTTGGTTGGCAGGCATCTTTCCTGACTCCATCAGTCTGGATTCTTGGTGTTGTTTTTTGACTGCTCTCAAGTGTCAACTTACATGTGTCAGGTATTAGTTTGATTCTCTCACACATAGTTCCTTGAAATTGATCTTGTATAATCTCTGGCTTAATTCAATATGTTTTTCCCTTCAATTAATATTGTTTTCACTGGGTCTCTGCTTGTATCTTTCATCATTTATATAGGTGTAGGACTTTGCAGCAACAAGAACAACAGCAGAGGCAGCAACGACACTGCACTGGGGTGGTTGTAGGTAACGCAGTGGCAGGAGAAGCATGGGTTTGGAATCCTAGTTCTGACATTTACTTGCCAAGTATTGGGAGGCCAGTTACCCTCTCTGAGACTCAATTTCTGTATTTTAAAATGGGGATGATAATAATACTAACTTTCTGTGTGATTGTGAAGATTAAATGAGATAATTTATGTTACAAACTCAGTAGGGCAGCAAATATTAGTTTCTTTTCTCCTTTGCTTGCTTCCCTGGCACTCAAATGACCCGAGCACAGCTGCTGGTTATGTTCTTGAGTACTCTTAGCAGGAAGCTGCTGAGTCCTGGTGTGGGAAAAGATGTGGAGGTGAACTTAGAGCAGGAGTGCAAGAGAGCCACTACAGCAGAGCAGGCTGGGTGTGTGCTTAGGTCCTATGGTCCTCTAGGACTTGGCTAGGTAGAAAGTGGAATGTGGGAAGTGTTCCTTGGATGATAGGTGATGAAGAACTAGGGCTTTTCTAGAAGATCCAGGAGCCCTGGAGGATCAAGACTCATGATTCTCCACATTGCTTACTAGGATGAGAAGTGCAGAGTTGGGTCTTCCTTTAGATTAATTGGGACATCAATTTCATTAGTGCAGACTGTGAGGGAGATTCTGAGCATGTAGGCAGTTTTGAGTCATTTAGTCTGTTGACCTTGTTAAGAGGGTCCCAAAACATATAGAGTGAAGACTGAGCCCCTCTTGGGTACTGTGCCCCATACCCACCCTCAGTTTGCTCCCCAGAGGTGGCCAAGCCAGAGGCTCCTTATGAGTTCTTTCCAAGACAAAGCTGCCAGTCTTATGGGTGCTCTGTTGTAGGTAACTAACTGCTTTTCTCTTGCTGCTTTTAAGATTCTCTCTTTATATTTAACCTTTGGCATTTTAATTATAATATGTCTTGGTGTGGGCCTCTTCAGATTCATTCTTTTTGGGACTCTCTGAGCTTCTTGGAGTTTCATGTCTATTTCCTTCACCAGGTTAGGGAAATTTTCCATCATTATTTCTCCAAATAGCTCTTCAACTTCTTGTCTTCCTTCAGGTACCCGTATGACATGGGTATTTTTACATTTAATAGTGTCCCATAGGCTCCTTTAATTATTATTATAGTCTTGGCTTCTTTTTTCTTGCCATTCTGATTGAGTGTCCTTGATTTTCTCATCCCCTATATTAGTGGTTCAATCCTCTTCTTCATCCACTCTGTTGATTTTCTCTGATAGACTCTTCATCTCAGATAATGTGTTTTTTATTTCCGATTGGTTCTTTTTAATAATTTCCATTTCCATTTTTATGTTTTTATTTATCTCTTTGTTAAACTTCTCACTGAGTTCATCTACACTTTCTCTAAGTTCATTGAGCATCTTTATAACCAGTGTTTTGAACTCTGCATCTGTTAAATTCCTTGATTCCATTATTTCTGGATCTCTGTTCTGTTCTCTCATTTGGTTTTTGCTTCTTTGTCTTTCCATTTTGGCTGACTTTCTGTTTCTGTTTCTATGTAATAAGCAAAGCTCTTAAGTCTCCTGGTCTAATTAGTGCAGCTTTGTGTAGTAGGTGTCCAGTGGTACAGTCCTGAGACAGGTTCAGCTGCAGGCTCATTTTAGCCCCAGCCTGTACCCCTCTGGGTACATGGTTAAGATTCAACAAACAATCCACAGATTCCGTGCTTATAGTTGCCTCAAGAGGCCAAGCCAGAAACCAAGGCCAACGGCCTCCAGTGTGAATCTAGGAGCTGTTCAGCAAAGAGCACTGGACTCGTTGAAGATACAACTGGATATGGCTTGGGTGGGGGCTGTGAGTTGGGGGAGGTGGAGTTTCAGGGAATTGTCTGGGCTGAGCGACCTCTGTTGTCTAGTTTGATAACATCTCAGCTATGGTGGCGCTGAGTCTGCACATTGGTTGGAGGGAGGGCACAACAGAGGAACAATGGGTATCACCGGACAGTCCGGGAGAGATCCTTGCCTCCGGCCCTCACTCTGACAACTCAGTGGCCCTGATAAGTCCCCTTGCATAGCTGAACTGGTGCCAATGCTCAGAGTGAGCAGATCCGCGAAAAGTCCGCTCACAGGAACAGCCTCTTCAAGAGACATCTGCTGCTGCTGCAGCCTCTGTCCCACTCAGCCACTGGGGACCAGGCGGCCTTGTGTCCTCTCCCCGTCCTACCTTCTACCATTGTAGGATGATTTCTTATTTCTCTCCCTAGTTGTAGGGCTTCTGTTCATCCAGATCGCAGGCGACTTTGCTTGTTGTTTGCTCTGTGTTTCTGTCACAACTTTGATGTGGTTGCAAGAGGGATGAACAGAGTCTCTATCATCTATGGCATTTTTTTCCCCTCCTCTATAGGAAATTTTTTAAAGCAATGAAATACTACTGCTGGAGTTTTATTTTCCATCTCCATCTAGGAGATCTCCCCACCCTTCGAGAACAAAAGAGATGAAGAGAGGCTGTGGGGTTCGAAAGGTAGATGGGAAAATAATCTAGGAGCAAAAGAAGGAAATAAGAGGAACGAATTTAAATGAATTTTGTTTTTAATTTTGTTTTGAGTAATTTAATTTAATAATTTAATTTCTTCCCTCCCCAATGATGGATGTGTGAGGTAATAGTGGGGCTTCTTGCCCATGGTTCTTTGTGGCTGACCACAGGAAGAAAGCCTGGGCAAGTGAATGGTCTGGCCCTAAGGGTCTCTTGGTGAGTCCCCCATAGCATGATACTGGCCTGAGGTTAGACTCAGGCTCCCTGAGTAGCTCTCAGGCCATCTGACTTTGCAGCATTCACAGAGCCCCTAGGGTTGCTGACTGGAACCTTCCACCCACAGAAGAAGAGGGGTAGGGCTCAAAGGTCTGCTCTGGTACTGCTTGGTTGCATGACCCTCAGAAATGACTTAACCACTTCTGAACCTCAGTTTCTGAATCTATAAAACAGAGGACTGATAACAATACATGTTTCAATAAGGTTGTTGTGAATTAAATCGGTCAAAGTGCTGAGGCAGGACCCGGACAGAGAAGGAGCTCAG